>NC_138160.1:173105489-173482989 GCF_964165515.1 Mesoplodon bidens | reverse complement strand
TACATAACGATAAAGGGATCAATTCTCAAAGAAAACATAACAATCCTTAATGTGTATGCAACTAACAACAGAGCATCAAAACAGGTGAGGCAAAAACTGATAGAACTGCAAAGAGAAATAGACAAATATACTATTATGGTTACAGACCTCAACAACAGCAAATGATAGATCCAACAGACAGAAATTCAGTACGCACATAATTCAACTCAACAGCACCATCAATCAACTGGATCTAATGGACACTATAAAATACTTCATTCAAAAACACAGAATACATACTCTTCTCTAGCTCACACGAAATAGTCACCAAGATGGACCACATTCTGAGCCATAAAACGCACCTTGACAAATTAAAAAAATATATAAATCATACAAAGTATGCCCTCATGCAAAACTTAATTAAACTAGAAATTGATAATAGAAAGACAGCTGGAAATTCCCCCAAACATTTGGAGATTAAACAGTGCACTTCTATAAAGAGCACATGGGTCAAAGGAAAAGTCTCAAAAGAAAATAAAAGTACTTTGAACTAAATGAAAGTGAAAATACAAGTTACCCAATTTGTGGGATGCAGTGAAAGAAGTGTTTAGAGGGAAAATTATACCTTTCAATGCATATATTACAAGAGAAGAAAGTTTAATAATTCAATAATTCAAGGTTTCACCTGAGGAAACTAGAAAACAAAGAGCAATATAAACCTTTATTGCAGAAGGAAAGAAGAGGAAAAATAAATAATAAAAACTGGAGCAGAATTCAATAAGATTGAAAACAGGAAATCAGTAAAGGAAATCAACAAAACCAAAAGCTGGTTCTTTGAAAAGATCAATAAAATTAATAAACCTCTAGCCAGGCTGAGCAAGAAAAAAAAGAGAGAAGACACAGTATTCTTTCTCACTGGGAAATAACGAAGAGAAGAATTTCTGACATGGAATATCTCATCACAGCATAATTTCTTCATGATAATTAAAAAGTGAAAATGACGCTGCAACATAAGTAAGTTTCTGAATGGATCATTTGTCAGCTAATCAAGGAAATCTGTTTACTGATGATAAGTTAATTAAATCACATTTAATTGCAGCAGCTAAAGAAATATTTCCAGAGAAAATAAACTTGTTTAAGCCTTTCAGTGAGAACAATTGTTCAAAAAGTTGAGGGCATTGTGAGCAATGTCAATAGTCAGTTAAAGATATGGGTTTTTAAAAATAAATTTGTTGATTGATTTATGGCTGCATTGGGTCTTTGTTGTTGCATGCGGGCTTTCTCTAGTTGTGGCGAGAGGGGGCTACTCTTCATTGTGGTGCGTGGGCTTCTCATTGCGGTGGCTTCTCTTCTTGTGGAACACTAGGTGCACAGGCTCAGTAGTTGTGGCACACAGGCTCAGTAGTTGTGGCTCGCGGGCTCTAGGGCACTGGCTCAGTAGTTGTGGCACACGGGCTTAGTTGCTCTGCAGCATGTGGGAATCTTCCTGCACCAGGGATTGAACCCGTGTCCCCTGCATTGGCAGGCAGATTCTTAACCACTGCGCAACCAGGGAAGTCCCAAGGTATATGGTTTTAAGTGGTTTTCCTTGGCTCTTGATGAGTCAACAGATGTCAATGACACTGCTTCATTGTTATTTATTTGATGAGTCACTATTGCGTTTAAAACAGCTGAAGGGGCTTCCCTGGTGGCGCAGTGGTTGAGAGTCCGCCTGCCGATGCAGGGGACACGGGTTCGTGCCCCTATCCCGGAAGATCCCACATGCCGCGGAGCGGCTGGGCCCGCGAGCCATGGCCGCGGAGCCTGCGTGTCCGGAGCCTGTGCTGCGCAACGGGAGAGGCCACAGCAGTGAGAGGCCCGTGTACCGCAAAACAAAAAACAAAAAACAGATGCTCAATATCCCTAGTCATTAGAGGAACACAAATCATAACCACAGTGAGATACCACTTCACACCTGTTAGAATGGCTATTATATATAAAAAAATAGCAAGTGTTAACAAGTGTTGGTGAAGATGTAGAAGAATCCACATTCAAACTAGAACCCTTGTACATTGCTGATGAGAATGTAAAATGCTGCAGCCGCTGTGGAAAACAGGTTGACAGTGTCTTATAAAGGTTAATATCCACTTCTCAAATGACTGTGCAATCCCACACTCTTAGGTATTTATTTACACGAGGAGAAATGAAAACTTAATGTTCACACAAAAACCTGTATGCGATTGTTTGTAGCAGGTTTATTCATAACTTCCCCAAATCGGAAATAACCCAAATGTTCCTCAAGTGGAGAATGGATAAACAAACTGTGGTATATTCATATAATGGAATACCACTCAGCAATTAAAAGGTGCAAAATACCGATACAACAACATGGGGGAAATCTCACATGTACTAGCCTAAGAGAAAGCAGCCAGATATATGATACTATATAAAGGCAAAACTATAGGGAAAGTAATTGAAAGCACGGAGTCAAACAGATACTTGTATGCCAGTGTTCGTGGCAGCATTATTTACAATAGACAAAAGGTGGAAGCAACTCAAATGTCCATTGACAGATGAATGGATAAACAAAATGTGGTCTATACATACAATGGAATTTTATTCAGCTTTAAAAAAAGGAAGGAAATTCTGATAACATGCTACAACATGGATGAATCTTTAAGACATTACCCTAAGTGAAATAAGCCAAACACAAAAAGAAATATATTATATGATTCCACTTATATGAACTAGCTAGAAAAGGCAAATTATTGGAGACAGAAAGTAGAATAGAGGTTACCAAGGGCTGGGGGGAGGGGAAAATGGAGAGTTACTCCTTAATGAGTACAGGGTTTCTGTTTGAGATGATGAAAAAGTTCTAGAAATAGATTTTGGTGATGGTTACACCCACATTGTGAATGCACTCAATGGTACTGTACACTTTTAAATGGTTAAATGATACATTTTAAGCTATAAATATTTTACAACATTTTTTTAAGTACATGCAGGATGCAAGGAGGCATTAGTGGGAAGGTAATGCTTCAGGGGAAGATTGTTAACAGAAAATAGAGGTGTGGAAACCATGTTTCAAGGGGGAAAGTAGCAAGAGGAGGCAATATAAGATACTGCAGAAGAAAAAGAGAAAATCTCCCCACTTATTTTTGACCCCACAATTCCTCTCCCCAACCCTCAAGTCATCTAGTTAATAAATCATACTTTGCTACACAGAAAGAATTAGGTGTACTTGAATTACAAATCTTGGACACAATTCCAAGCTTGTTGTGACAGAAAGGACACAGATACCAGCTTGCAGGGAATCTCAGAGGCCAAGTCTGGGACAATTTCAGCATCAAAATAAATAATGATAGTAGCAGATTACGGTCCATTGAATAAAATAAGAAACTGTGCTTCCAGAGTCATAGAAACAAATAGAAGATAAAACTCTTCCCTAAAGTAGAAAGCCAATTAATAAGTGTATAAGGAATGATGGAATTAGATAATTTCCATTTGGAAACCATTATAATAACAATTGATTACAGCAAGTGCCATCAATAGATGCTAAAACTAGTGGAGGGAAGTTTGACCAGTAAAAATATATATGCATACGCTCTAGGATTTCCTCTCAAGATATTAAGGTTAAGATGAGAAAAACGGTAACTTTACAGTGGGAAATTAGGCAGATACCACCTTAAACAACAGAGCAAAGTTAAATTTCCCAGGAATAGGTTAACTCAACATCACAAGCCTCCTAATGTGATAATATAATGTACTGAGACGAATACAATATTACTTTGGTGACTTTCTTACCAAAAAGCAAAATCTAATCATGAGGAAACACTTGATAAATTCAATGGAGCGACAGCTGAGAAATAAAATGATCTATTCATTTCACAGATCTCTTCATGAGAAAACATGTTTGATAATGTAACCCAAAGCGCTTGAAAAGAAGAATGAATATTTTAAAAAATTTAATCACTTTGAACACTGTAAATATATCAGGCATGTCAATTATCACAAAATTAAAGCATATTTTGCTTTTTCAGGCTGCTTTGAAAATGGCCTATTAAGAAGCTATGAAAATGGACATTTTTCTCTTTTGCCTAGATTCTGAACAAGTCTCTGAGAATAAGAGAAATTAGGCAAAGAAAAACCTATCGACAGTTTAATGATGATCGTTATTTCTTTGCCTTGTTCTCTTATGATGCACATGTTTTGGTTTACTACGTTTCCTTACTTGTGATAGGAACCAATATTCTCTTCCTCTGGTGATCTAGGGAGATGAATGAGAAGAGGAAGGTGCAGACAGGAGGGAGATGTTGATGGTTCTGTTAATGAGACACATTTAAATTTAACAGTGGCCTGAAGAATGTTAATCACTTTGGGATATCCCTTGGTACAACATCTGAGGTCATTATATCTTAAACTTAATCCTTCAACTATTTGTTCCTTCAACTTTATCTTAAACTACATGTTCACTTTATCCAGGGTGATCAGGCATGAAGATGTCTGTTTTATTCTCTCTCAAATCACCCAGTACAGTGTTGGACCAAAAATTTATTCTTAATTCTTTTTACTGACATACCCACTGGCCATCATTCTAGCTGGCCTGGGCAGCCTCTTTTTGACAAGGGAGCCTCTTTCAGGCATCAAGCAAGCTGAGGAACTCTGCTGCTTCCCAAGTCATTTCCTTGCCTCACACCCTGAGGTAATTACCATCCAGAATTTTGTGTTTATGTGGTAGCTAGTCACCAAATATTGTCACCCCATGAACCATGCCCCCTGGTATTAATGCCCTTCTATAATCTTCTCCCCTTGAATCTGGGCCAAATCTGTGATTTTTTTTTTTTTTTTTTTTTTTTGTGGTACGCGGCATCTCACTGTTGTGGCCTCTCCCGTTGCGGAGCACAGGCTCCGGATGTGCAGGCTCAGCGGCCATGGCTCACGGGCCTAGCCGCTCCGCGGCATGTGGGATCTTGCCGGACTGGGGCACGAACTCGTGTCCCCTGCATCAGCAGGCGGACTCTCAACCACTGCGCCACCAGGGAAGCCCTGTGAATCATTTTTGATCAATAATATTCAGCAGAATTAATGTTGTGACTTCCAAAACTGAGTTATAAGATTTGCCACTTCTACCTAGGTCTCTCAGAATGCTTGCTGTAGGGCCACTCCCTCTCAGAAACCAGCCACCTTTCTGTGAGAAGCCCCAGCCACACAGAAGCCCAACCATGCTCCCACGTGGCAGTCATCAACAATGGCCCGCCATCTTGGGTATCAAGCCCAGTCGTGCCTTTAGCCCCAGCTGCCACTTAAACGCAAACACATAGACACTCTAAGTAAGAATTGTCCAGCTGAGCCCAAACATGGAACCAAGACAGGTATTAATAACTTGTTCTCTAAGCCAGGGAGAGTTGTTACACAGTAGTGGATAATGTGGACCATGAACACCAAAATGGAGTTACTTATGTCAAAGGGATCTAAAATGGAGCCAGGAGGCCACTAAGGAAGTAGAACTTACACACATCCACCCCCGGATGCAATATAAACTTTTGACACAGCCATCCTGAGACCATCTGGAACTATTTTTTTTTTTTTTTTAATGGAACTTGTTTTCTTTTCTCCCTCAAGACCACAGCTTAGCAACCAATCTGCTGTCCCCAAGTAACTGAATGCCACCAATCATAGTTCTCTAAAAATAACGTGTATATAATGCTACTGGGATGTTTTTGTCTGTTGCTTTTATAAACCCTAGCCATTTTTTATTTCCCTTGGAACATATTTGAGTGGCTGCTATTATCTGTGCCTCTCGAGTTGCAATTCTTAGGACCTCAGACAAACTCTTTTTTCTTATTTGCAGTCTTCTGCATTTCGGGGGTTAACAATAACTAAAACACCGTCTCATCCAATCACTTGCTGTTTTTATGATCTTCACCACACGTACATATCACTTAGTATAAACTTAATTTTTCAAAAAATGATATACCACATGTAGTTTCCTATGACTTTAGAATTCAGCATGTTTTACAATTCATCAAAGTTTTGTATATATAGCTTTGGTTCATCAATTTTCATTGCTGTTTACTGTGTTAATACTCTAAAGTGTATCCATTCTCCTACTAATGGACATTCAGACTACTTCCAAATATTTGCTATTACGATCAGTATAAATGTCTTTACACATAATTCTTGGTGCTCATCTGCAAACATTTATCTATCATGTATAGGTGTCTGTGTATTACAACAAGCAGGTGTTCAACTTTGCAAGATGTCATGACCTGTATCAATTCATACTCCCACTAGTAGAGTATGAATGTCAGTTATTCCACATACATTCCAAAACTCAGTATTGTCATACATCTTATATTTGCTCATGTGTACTTTAAAATCATGCCTGTGGTCCTAATTTACATTTTTAAACTAACGAAGCTAAGCATCTTTTCATGTTTTTGGAAATTTGTATTTCCTCTTCTGTGAAATAAGTAGTCATGTATTCAGATCATTTTTTTCTATTTTCTTTTTAATTATCCATACAAATTATTCAAAATTTCCAGAAAACATATTGGGCATGCTGTGGAAAGATTTCCTTCTGTTTTGTGTCTTGATTTTTCATTTCCTTTTTGGTATATTTTGATAAGCATAAGTTCCTTATTTCAATGTGAGCAAATAATATAAACATTTTATATAGCTTATTTGTATCCTGTTTAAAAAATCCTTCCCTATCTTGAGGTCATAAAGTTATTCCTTACATATTCTTCCAAAATCATATAACTCTTGATATGGTGAGGGTAGGCATCCATTTTTTTTTGTTTGTGCACGAACCATTTCTGCTTCTTAGAACCATTATTGGGTAGTTCATTCTTTCCCCATACTCATCATGTCATGAATACTTCTAAACTTTTATCATTTTTTCCAGCAGTTTTGTTAAATACCTTTTTATCTGGTTAGAAATTTCCTTTCTACTGCTGCTTGGCTAAAAGTTTTTATCATGAGTAGGTACTGAGTATTTGGGGTTTTTTTCCTACATGTATTGAGATGAACATACGGACTTCTGTTAATATTAAGGTAGTGCACAGCATCTGTAAGTTTCCTAATGTTAAAATAATCCATGCATTCCCATGAAAAATCTGTATTTATCATGTGTTATCTATGTTTAGGTACTTTGGTTTACATTTGCTAATGCTTTGTTTAGGATTTTTACATTTCTGTTGATAGATGATATTGGCCTGCAATTTTTCTGTCTTGTATTTTCCTTGTCTGATTTTGGTACTGGGTTATATTAGAATCATCATGCTTACAGACTATCTCCTCTGAAAGATCCTGCAAAAGACTTAATCTGTTACATTCAAGTTTGATAGACCTCGCCTTAAAAATAACTAGGCTTAATATTTTGTGATTTTATTTAGATTTAATTTTTTGATGATTTTAGGACTATTGATACTTAGGGAATGCTATTGTCTGAAAGTTTGTGTCCCCTCAAAATTCATGTTGAAATTCAACCCCAAAGGTGATGGTATTAGGAAGTGGGGCATTGGGTGATGATGATCCTAAGGGTACCTCCCTCATGAATAGATCAATGACCTTATAAAAGAGGCCACTGACAGCTCCCTCACCATGTGAGGACATAGTGAGAAGTCACCAGAAATGAACCAGGAAGAAGGTTGACCACAATGCAGCCATGCTGGTGCCCTGATCTTGGACTTCCCAGCCATAATCGTGAGAAATAAATTTCTGTTGTTTATAAGCTACCCAGTCTCTGGTATTTTGGTATAGCACTCCAAACTAAGATAGGGAAGTTATGTGTTTCCTAGGAATTTTCCTTAGGTAATTAGAGAATTTAAAAGAATGGTTGTTGGGAAAGAGACATTGCAGGTAGAGTACTAAATGACCCAGAAGAGTTTGTTCCTCACAAGTCTGAAACAATGAGACTGATTAGTCCCAGGAGGCAAAGCTGAATTCACTGATTTTTCCTTTGCTTAGTCTCCACCCCAAATAATAACATTTTGGAGTTTTTGTTTTGTTTTAGCACCTTGGCAAATAGAAAAAAACTAACAGTTTTTAAAATGAAATGAGTATTTCTGTCCTTAACTGCTTGTCTACTCCTGATAAAATTGGCAAAACTGGATGTTAACCTCTGAACTTCTGAGAAGCTCAACAATTTTAGTATGACTTTTTAGCTTGCTCAAATTATTGGTCACATTTTAGAAATGCTTTACTGGGATAAATAACTTGTTAAAAGCCATAGCCCATCTTTTGGAGGAAAAAGCACCTGAACTTAGAGGCTGAATTTCTGTCTAGTGGTCCTCAGAGTGTGCGAGGGAGAGAGCATCATCTGATAGAGGTGAAGGTAGAATGTAAGAGTGAAAGTTAGCTTGTTCAATTGACCTCCTAGGACGACAACCCAAGTTCCATGTTGTTCCTGGGCCTTACTGGTGGCTGGTAACCAGAGAACTCAAGGAAGCAGGCACAACCTGGGGGCCAAGAGTCATACTCCCTAGACTACATTGCAAGATGATTTTTAACAACATTTATCAGTAAATTAACTTGCAGAAGCAGTAGTTATCTAAACAACCTCTAATTCTCAGCTTAATACAGCAAAGGTAATCACCTTATAAGAAAAACAAGTGAAATACCATGCCTTCTGTGATTTGAAATCATGTGACTTTAGATTTGATTCAGAGTTTGGAACATTTGGGGAGAAAACTCACAGGACTTACACCTGCAGTTTACAGAGTGATTTTATTTTCAGGTGAATGGCTTAGGAAGCAGGGGAGAAATAACTCAAAAGTTTTAACCACCACCAAGTACAGAAGTTGCTTTTAAACTCTTACAAAAACAAATTTTAGTGACAGTGAGGTAGCTCCAGGTCACCTGCTTACACTTCCTCTCCAATACATTCTTCTTAGTACAACTGGCTTGCATAACACTCAAATGCAGTTTCAAAAAAATAGAATCCTAGATTAATCTGAAGTCTGGATTTTATGGCTGCACTTTTCCATAAATCAACATGCTTCCCAGTGATGCCTGTGAAAGCTGGTGGCTGTTATCATACATCACTAGAAAGAAAATAAAATACTAACCCTTTGATATGACAAATTTTCTATTTTATAGTCAGTAATAACTTAAGAATATAAGAAAAAACATCTTATAGAAGCTTTCCTAATATTCCTAAGGTTATCTTGCATCATAAAGTCTCTGATGTTTGATGAGGTCTAAATTCTGAAGTTTAATGCACAATTAACTAATCTTCATTATTTTCTCCCTAAGATGAATTCTTTGATATTTCATGTGGAATTAACTTCAGTTGGAAGGTTTTCCCCCATGCATTTAACTTATAGTTTTTCTCCAGTATGAGTCCTCTGATGATTTGTAAGGGATGAGCTCTGACTGAAAGCTTTCCCACATTCTTTACATTTATAAGGCTTTTCTCCTGTATGAATTCTCATATGTGTCATAAGGGATGAACTCTGTCTAAAGGCTTTCCCACATACTTTACAGTTATATGGTTTCTCTCCAGTATGAATTCTCTGGTGCTGAATGAGAGCTGAGCTTTGGTTGAAGGCTTTTTCACAGTCATTACATTTATAAGGTTTCTCTCCAGTATGAATTTTTCGGTGAGTATTAACTGCTGAGTGGGAACTGAAGGCTTTTCCACATTCCTTACAGTTATATGGTTTCTCTCCAGTATGGATTCTGTTGTGTATATTAAGCCGTGAAATCCAGGAGAAAGCTTTCCCACATTCATTACATTTGTAAGGTTTTTCTCCAGTATGAATTCTTTGATGTTGTATAAGAGCTGAGCTTTGGCTGAAGGCTTTCCCACATTCTTTACAGGCATAAGGTTTCTCACCAGTGTGAATTCTCTGATGTATAATAAGAGCTGAATGGTAACTAAATACTTTTCCACACTCATTACAATTAAAGGGTTTCTCTCCAGTATGAATTCTATGGTGTCTACTTAGCCGCGATATTGAAGTAAAGGCTTTCCCACACTGACTACATTCATACGGTTTCTCTCCAGTATGAATTCTATGATGCTGAATAAGAGATGAGCACTGGCTAAAGGCTCTCCCACATTCATTACACTTATAGGGCTTTTCTCCAGTATGAATTCGTTGGTGATTATTAAGGGATGAACTACCTTTAAATGTTTTTCCACATTCATTACATTTATAGGGTCTCTCTCCAGTATGCATTCTCTGATGTCCAATGAGAGATGTAGTGAAACTGAAGGCTTTTCCACATTCACTACATATATAAGGCTTCTCTCCAGTATGAACTCTCAGGTGCTGAGTTAGAGACGAGCTTTGGCTAAAAGCTTTCCTACATTCCTTACATTTATAGAGCTTCTCTCCAGTATGGATTCTCTGATGTTTACTCAGAGAAGAACTGTGGAGGAAGATTTTCCTGCAGATACTACACTTGTAACACTTACGCACTGTGTTGATTCCCAGCTGTTTAAATAGAATTGAATACTGCTGTGAACAGGGTTTCCTTCCTCTGGAAACAATTCTGGGTTTTCTAATAAGTGATAATTTTAGATCAAGATTTTTCCCAAGGTCAATACCTGTAAAGCTCTTCTCCTTCATACAGGTTTTCTTGACGGTAACTAAGACTTCCCTCAAAGGTCTGTTCTTTTTGCCTTGTTGATTCTCTAGTTTTTCCTCATTTATGTAGATTTCTCCCAACTTGAAGTCAAAAGGACCATCACCTATGAGTTGACTCATTACTTCCTGATTTTCTTCTTCAGAAACTGTGGTTTCAAATAAGCTCTCCCATCCTAAAATAAATGAAACATGTAAGTCTCTCTTGCACTGAGAATAAAGAAAAATGACATCAACATATACAAGGATGGCTAACAAATGTATCCTGGGAGTCCTTAGAAAAGGATGAAAAAGGAAGAGCAAGAGAAAGAAGCAGGATGGAAGATGTGCTTGGGTGGGAAAGGGTCTGAAGAAACCTATGTATGGGCGGGCTGACGAACTGAGAGGGCAGCTCTTCCAGTAGAGCCAGGCCTGATCTAGTAACAAAGCAGAGGTCAGCAGGGTACACAGCATTTCTGTGTACAGCAGGTTGTATTGTTATTCAGCTTCATCTCGCAGGTCAGCCACCAGTGTACTCAAGCCAAATCCAAGAGAAAACTGCAGAGGGGCTATAAACAAAAAGTGGAAGAAGCACTGCCCTTAAAAGGCTCTTTGAAACACCAGACCTCAGCTACTGAAGTTCTGGGACTCATTTGAGTGCTATGCATAATGTTGTAATGAACTTCACTGACTCACTCAGACAATATCTACTGAGTATCCACTATGTATTACCATGCAAAGGTCAAGACTCAGGGTTACGGGGAACATGCCAGATAAGAGTCCAATTTTCACAAGGTTTACATTCTAGTAGCCAACACTGACAATAACCAAGTAACCAAATAAAGTATTGGGAGTAATGAGAACTGTAAGAAAACAAACAAAAACAAGGCAATGAGTAGTATGAGTGAACAACCTGATATTTTAAACTGGGTGATGAGGAAATAAAATTAAACATGAGATCTAAATAACACAAAAGAGCTGGCCATGAAAAAACATAGGTATAAAGATGATTCCACCTAGAAAAGTGGCCATTACAAAGGCACTAATGCAGGAGTAAGCTTCGTGTGTTTGCAGATAAAGAACCAGTGTGGCCTAGGCAAGAGGGAACTGGGGGAGAGTGCTACAATGGGAGGAAATGAGGTGGGCAGGGGCCACATCATGTGGCATCTTGTAAGATATAGGAATGTGTTTGGAATTTCTTCTAAGGATCACTGGGGGATGGTTGTGTGACAAATGGGCTGTAATTGGGGACAGAGGAAAACAGAACAAAGACAGGTATAGAGCAGCCAATTAAGAGGCTGTCACAGTCTTCCTGGAGGAAGGTGATGGCAGTCTGCACTGGCATGGTAGCAGAATCAGGCACACTGAGATATTTTAAAGGCAGAGATGACAGGTATGTTCACCTGTGAAGAGGGGGTACAGAATAAGTGAGAACACTCAAGAATGATGACACCTAGCTTTTGGCTTGGGGAACCCAATGGAGATGGGTGCTATATAGGAAATACTGGGAGAAGACTTTTTTTTTTTTTTTTTTTGCGGTACGCGTGCCTTTCACTGTTGTGGCCTGTCCCGTTGCGGAGCACAGGCTCCGGACGCACAGGCTCAGCGGCCATGGCTCACGGGCCCAGCCGCTCCGCAGCATGTGGGATCTTCCCGAACTGGGGCACGAACCCGTGTCCCCTGCATCGGCAGGTGGACTCTCAATGACTGCGCCACCAGGGAAGCCTGAGACTACATTTTTGAAAATGATTTTATGTCTACCTTTTTGATCACTTAGGATACAGTGCAAGAAATGGGATCACTGATTCAAAAGGAATGAATGTACCTTATGAAAGAGCTTTCATTTTCTTAACTAAAAAGGAAATATATAATCATTGTAAGAAAAATTAAGAAAATACAGAAAACTATAAAAATGAAAATACAGTTCACCCATAAACACATCATGCAAATATAATCACTGCTATATGTGGAATTCAGCTCCCCCAAATTTTCTGTATATAAAGAAAACACTTTTTTTTTTTGCGGTACATGGACCTCTCACTGTTGTGGCCTCTCCTGTTGTGGAGCACAGGCTCTGGACGCGCAGGTTCAGTGGCCATGGCTCACGGGCCCAGTCACTCTGCAGCATGTGGGATCTTCCCGGACTGGGGCATGAACCTGTGTCCCCTGCATCGGCAGGTGGACTCTCAACCACTGCATCACCAGGGAAACCCAAAGAAAACATTTTTACTTAAAAAATTAAAGTGGTTAAAACTTCCTCCTCCCCCACTTCACTTAAAAAAAAAATCATGAACTCTCTCCATGTCCATAAATGTAGGCTGACATCATCATTTTGATGGCTGCTTAATATTCCAGTACATGAATATATCATATTTACTAAATCTCCTTTGGAGTCATTTAGCTTTAGTTACTCCTAGTAATGCCTCATGTTATAACAAACATTCTTTTACACTACCTTTGCAACTTTGTACAATTATGGAATTATTTTCTGAAGATAAATTTCTAAGCCTGGGATTGATTTTAATAAAGCCAGAAAGACTTCCAATCAAAATCTCACTAAAGATATTGCTTATTGCTCAGAACAGTAGCAAAACACTGGATGTGTATTTCTTAACCTTTGGTAATATTCCCTATTAAAGAGAAAAATGGTATCTCATTGCTTTAGTTTGAATTTCATTGACTTATAATGAAGTTGAGTAGTTTTTCAGAAATCTTTTTAATCATAATGCTCATGTCTTTGTGCTATAATTATTCAGACCTTCTTCCCTTTATATTTACTTTTGTATTCCATAGCCATGACAGCAATATTAATAGGGAAAAATGGGAAACTAAAATTTCCAAAAGGAAGATTGTTTAATAAAATATGGCTTAACAATACACTAGAGTTCTTTCAATGAAGTAGACCTCTATTCAGTGATGGCTAAATAATTGAATGACATTCATAATTAAAAACAAACTCAAGAATGATACGTATAATCCATCTGTTTCTCTGAGTGCGTGTGTCTTTCTCTCTCATGTACAAACACACTCATACAAATATTCACAGTCTGAAAAGATAAATAGTAAAATATTAACAATGGCTCAGCACAGTTGGTAAAATGTCAAGTGAATCTCCTTTTTTTGCTCCTCTCTTTTTATAATACCTTGCACACCTTAAACAAATTTAAAATAATTAATTTTTTAATGCTTGCAAAAGAAGAACACAGTCAATTTGAAACTAATGATTTATTTGCCAATTAGAAAGCTCACAGCCAAATTTGAAACTCATCCTTGGCTACCATCCTGGTTCTTACAACAGATACATTTATTTTCTACAGTTCCGATTGAATTTCTATTTTATTATATTGTTATTCTTCCAGTCAGGCTTCTCCAATTGTCCCTGGAATATGGCAGAATATATTTTAGTATGTGGTAGAAAAAAAGATCCCTGAACTGAAAAAAGACTTGGGTCTTCAAAGCAAAGGGCCCCGTGAATGCCGAATAATATTAAAGACAAAAACAAAAAAGTCAAACCTCCTTGATATAACTTAATGAAACTTCTGAATTCCAAAGACAAAGAGGATATCTTATAATATTCTAGACAGAAGACAAAAAAGGGGGAAAAGTTTTTCTATACAGGAAATAGAGGGTAAAAAAAACTCCAGAGGACTTTTAATGAACAATACTCAGTGCCCCAACACAGTGGAGCAAAGTCTGAACAATTCTTGGGAATAAAAACTGATGCCAGAATTCTAGATCCCAAACATAATTCCCACAGGAGAAGTAAAAGAATTGATATTAGACATGCACAAATACAGTACACATGAACCTTTCTGAAAACATTACTCAGTAAATATTCTAGTCAAACCAAAGGAAAAAATCTGAAGACAGAGTTCATGAATAGAAACACAAGACTGAACTGACATAGAAAGGCTATCTCTTGCTATCAAGAGAAATAAATTCTGGACAAGCAGCAAAACTCAAAAAACAAGCCATCCTCTGGTGTCAGAAACAAAGACAAAATTCAAAGTAGACAGAAAGCAAGAGCTTATGATTCAGCAACCCACAGGGATTTTAGAGATTGAGAGACATGTCCTAGAAGCCAGGGTCTGGAACATATTAGTTTAAAATTTTTCACACAAAAGAATTAGGAAAAAGCCATGTTGAACATCTGTAAACCTTCTTCCTGAATTCAGTAATTGTTACCCCTTTGCTAACCTTGCTTTCTCTCTCTTGCATAGTACAAAATATACACGCATCTTTTTTTTGTTTTGTTTTTTCTTTTTTTGTATTTTTTTTTTTTTAGCTGAAACGTGTAAAAAGTTGCAGATAAGTCAAAGCAAAAACCCAAGTTGGGACAATGAGAAATGCATTGTAGTGATAAAAGGTTTGTTCAGACCATAAAAAGAAAATAATTTAAGAAAATGATCAATCCAGTAAAAGCAAGAAAAAAGGGGGAAGATATAAGCACAAACCTTTATACATTACATACTGCATTACATATTCTGCATTCAAATTACAAAGGACATATGACAAAAATGCAACCCATATTGGAAGAATTCAACTCTCCCTCTGAACCTGCTGTACCAAGTACTCAAAAAGGTCAAGTGAGGATATGCCCTTCCCAGCATTTCTCACCTAGACTGGCACATCGAGGAGGGCCTTCGTCAATATCTCCTGAGTGCAGCCTCCTCACTGATCAGCAAAGCCCAAGCAGTCAGAAAATGCTATACCCATTTCCCAATTACTGTCACTCACCTAGACATGTGCTTTGAGAAACTCCATTTTCCACCATCCAGGGGTCCTCCCCTTGCTCTAACTGGAGGATAACTTTTGGTTTGGAAAACAGAATCCCTGTTCATGAGCAAGAAAGAGAATGAATCCATGGTGCAGACATGAGTGGCCAGTCTGACACTCAGATCCAGCCCCAGAGTCTGGGGCAGAGGGACAGTTGAGAGGAAAGAGATTTGTTCTGAGAAGGGCTTAAAATTGGGCTCCCAGAGGATGGCCAGGAGGTGGTCTCAGGAAGAAAGTTAGGGCTCTGGCTGTGCACTCCTCCAAGCTGGAACCTCCTGTGAGACCCAGAGGGACAGAGTTCAGGGGGCAGAAGACAGGAAAAGCACAGAGAGGATGCCCATCACCAATTCTACCAAGCCGAGACTTGTCCCGGCGGCCAAGGGCAATAGCAACCGCTACTTTCTGAGTCCACCTGTGGGCTGAACCTGGCCATGCCCTCCAAGTGTCCTCCTTGGAGAGGGCACCAAGGTGCTCCCCCAGCAGATTCTACATCATAAGGAAAGGTCCTTACCCAGCGAGAATAGAGTGCTGTAGTTCTCCAGCATCACCTCCTGGTACAAGGTTCTCTGCGCAGAGTCCAGATGCAACCACTCATCCTGGCTGAAGAACACAGCCACATCCCTGAATGTCACAGACTCCTGTAACAGAAACCCATTCTTGCTCACCCAGGGCCACACCCTCTGTGGGATGACTGGGCAGCCACACTGTCACCACTCTAGATTCTGAGCATTTCAGGCTGAATACTTTCTGACCACCCCTCAATTACTGACCACGTATATATCTGTCACCTACCTACTGTCAGTGAAGCACTGTATCCCCAGAAAAATGAAACACAGCAGCCAAACAAGGTAAAGCACTTGAAATAATTAAATAAAATCAGAATGACGGAAACACTGAACTCTAGACATGGACATGTACAATCACCTGGACCAAACTCATTTTACAGGTGAGACATGAGAATTGGGTTTTAGAAGGTTTTAGAGCCTCCAGTACACTCCCTCAAGGAGGAATAGGTGTGCTTGGATTCTGTCATCACCGTGGGCCACCTGTGTCCGGGCGAGAGGACACTGACAGTCACAGTAAGGGAGGCTCGGAGAATGTCCCAGGCATGGCTTCCCCAGGAGCGGGCCCAGCGTGGTGAGCTGCACAATCTTTGAAGAGCCAGGTGAGAAGGGTGCAGTTGGGACTCTCTCTCCCCACCCCAGAAGTCTTTGTTCTACCTCTCTCTGATACCAAGCAGGATCCTGTGGGGCCCTCCTGTACACAAAGAGCCTTTCCATGTCCCCCATTTCTTGTTTGTAGGAGAAGGGCTTCAGCTTCCTAGGCCTTCCTGAACACAAAAGAGCAGATTCAAACAGTTCCTAATCGGGGAAGTAAGGGAATGCAGAAACAAAGGAACAGACAAAGGAAACTGTTTCTGTTGTCAAGAAACAACAGTGTAGCCAAAAAGCAGGGTCCTGGTTCCTGCTCAAGGGACATACATAACAATATATCTCTGAGTTCTTCTGCAGGAACTAAGGCCCCCATCCAGGTAGAGAATGTTACTTAAGGCTGAGCGCAAGAGTCCTGGAACACTGCCCTGTTACCCCACCACCAACCAATCAGAAGAAAGTCACACACTCTGCAGCCCTCACCCCAACTTTTCCCTTAAAAAACTTATCCCCGAAAACAGTCAGGGAGTTCAAGTTTTCTTAAACACAAGCCATCTGTTCTCTGTGCTTGGCCCTGCAATAAACCTTTTCCACTCCAAACTCTGACGTTTTGGTTAGTTTTGCCTCACTGTGAATCAGGGACATGAACTTGCTTTCAGTAACATCTCCCGCTTCACTGCATCACAAGTCACCTCTTTTAAAGTAGTGGCCCCTTTCTTTTATTATTAAGAATCTTTTTTTTTAAAAGCAAATTAGGAATAAGCAAAAGAAAAAGGAATGTTGGGCTTCCCTGGTGGCGCAGTTGTTGAGAGTCCGCCTGCTGATGCAGGGGACACGGGTTCATGCCCCGGTCTGGGAGGATCCCACATGCCGCGGGACAGCTGGGCCCGTGAGCCATGGCCGCTGAGCCTGCGCATCCGGAGCCTGTGCTCCACAACGGGGGAGGCCACAACAGTGAGAGGCCCGCGTACCACAAAAAAAAGAAAAAAAAAAAAAAAAGAAAAAAGAAAAAGGAATGTTAATCTAACTTTCTACCACCAGAAACAAGGTTTATTAACTTCTTGCTGTATGTCCTTTCAGACTTTTACATGATAATATGGCTCTAAGTTTAAACAAAAATAAAATGTTACACAGGTAACTTTATCCAACAACATTTTTTATTTGCTGCCCAGCATCTCACTGTATAGATTATAGATTAATAGATGATTTACTTAAGTAATCTACTGGTGGGCATTTAGGTAACTAATCTACTGGTGGGCATTTAGGTTGTTTCCATCTTTGTAACCCTAAAAATTCTGGATTGAGCATCCCTGCACATCACAAAAAAGCATGCAAAGCCTATTTCCTTAGGACACATTTCTAGAGGCAGAAACACTTCCACACTTTCTCTTTATCCCCCAAACCCAGGAAGGAGATCACAAGGCCAGGGATGTTCTCTGACTGATAAGGGCAAAAACAAATTAAAACTAAGGCTGTTGGAAATAAGTGAGAAGACTCCCACCCCAATCTCCATTTTCTTTCTGAATTTCTATCTTCGTCCTTACCAAATGTATGTAAATCTTTTTTTTTCAGTACGCGGGCCTCTCACTGTTGTGGCCTCTCCCGTTGCGGAGCACAGGCTCTGGACACGCAGGCTCAGCGGCCATGGCTCATGGACCCAGCCGCTGTGTGGCATGTGGGATCCTTCCGGACCAGGGCACGAACCCGTGTCCCCTGCATCGGCAGGCGTACTCTCAACCACTGTGCCACCAGGGAAGCCCTGTAAATCTTTTTAATGGCTAAATAAACCATCTGCCAGTCTCACAGCTCAGGACTGTTTGCTCAAGGACCTGGTAACCATTTCTTTGAGCGCCAACATTCCCAATTCCTGGGAGGAGATGGGCCTAACTTGTCACCTGACAAATTTCCAAATTGAGAAATTGGGTTATAGCACTTAGCTATGTAAGAGTGAGTTTTCTGTCTTTGCATTCTCTTTAGTGGATTGCCTGTGATGCACATTACATTTTGGCTTAATGTTTATTCAATAATAAAAGAGTTTTCTTTCTCTTCTACCTTTGTGGAAAGGTTTCCTGGGTTGAGAAGAGATTATGTTTTTAATTATAGTTCCCCAAGTGAAAGGGCAAAGAACGGAAGAAATCACTGTGAACCAGATGCTTCCCACCTAAGGAAAGGCTCACTTCCCAAATCTGTCCCCGCAAACCACTGCCCAAATTGTGACTTCTTTTCCTTTCACCATCTGTACGAGCCTAATCCTGCTTGCATGTGCAAAATCGCACAATAGGAGGGAGTATCCCTGACCACACCTGCTGACTCAGAGGTCTTCTTTCTAGGATCTTTTTAGAAAATCACCTGGACCCTTACCAGGTATTACTGGAGTAGACTGGTTCTCAATACCTTGAGGATAGAGACCTTCCCCTTTGATTTCCTAGCATTATGGAAAGATCTGACTCCCCCATGCCTCTGCCCTCCCCAAGGCAAAACAGACCTGGATCCCACACAAAGCTCTGGGTGTGGCACTGGCATGGGGCCTTATGGGCCCATTCATTTCCTAGTCAACAAGCACTAACTGTTACGTAGAAAATTCAAAATGAGACTGGCCCTGCAGCAAGGGAAACACCTTCTTTCTGAAGTTCCTCAACTATCAGGCCTTCTGGTCCCTCAATGGGCTTCATTACCTAGAAAAGCTCAACAATGGATGAAGCGTGTTCCCCACCACGGAACTCAGAAGGCAGTTCAAGAAAGAAGCCTTCACATACCAGAGCCTGGGCTGGCAGCAATCTTGTGGCCATGTCTCCCTCCTGCTGCTCCTTTTGGAGAAGGCACCTGAAACGGAGAAAGAAACTGTGAGGTCTCTCCATCCTGTCTGTACTCCCGTCCTCATCCGGGTTAGACTAGGTTAAGAAGTCTCCACACACTGAGCACCCTGCAGAAGGAAACCAGAAGGAACCTGGAAGCCCAGGCATTCCTGAGTGGGAGGGGCCCTGTGCTTGACCACCAAAACCAGGAGTGGGCAGTAAGAAGACTGCCAGTCACTGGGCCTGCTACTTTTCAGCCAGTGGTTTATGAATAAAGAGGAATCAAACTAAGGGCTTAGAACCATCTGATATGCATTAACAGTGTAAAGGGCAGTCACACAGGGCTCAAAGAAATGTTTAATCATTGAGAAATGACATAAATATTCCACACACCTGCATTTAGGTACTTTGAGCTATAGTAATTATGATATAATAATTCTTCAAAAGTCATTTTAAGAATTGGTGTCCTTTTCATAAATAGTCAACCAAAAATTAGTTGTGTTTTTGGAAATTGTATTTCCTTTCGAAGAGTTATCAAAGCTCCTTAAACGTAAAAGGAAACATTACCTATCCACCTTCCCTACTCCCACACCCCCAAAAATACAAGACTTAGAAGAAATAGCTTCGTTGGCTAGAAATGAATTTAAAATTTGGAGAAAAGGGAAGTAACTTTGCAAGCGGACAAAATTACTCCAAACAAAAAAGTAAACAGTTAAATCACTTAGGATTCACTCTAGGAGAACAATGTCAAAAAACAAGGTTGGCAAAAACGGATAAACGTAAAGTTTAAACTCTAGGGGGGAAAAAACCAACCAACGGAAAAAGCCGAAAACCGCCCCAGGGTTCACGAACCCTGAAAACAAGGCACAGCTTGCTGCAATCTCTTTTCGAGGGCCGTTTCTCCAGGAGCCTTGCCCCAGGCCAAGGCCCCGCTGTCGGGCGGGGAGACCTCCCCGGGCAACGCCCCCTCCTCGGGCCGCGTTCACCTGCCAAGGCCGCCTGGGCTGGCACGCCCAGAGGTGGGACTCGCGCCGCGGCTGGCCTTCTGTCCTGGCCCCGCCGTAGGAGGCGCACACCCCGGGCCCACTCTCACCGGCAGTCAGTACCTGGGCTCGCCGGGACGGGGCCTCGAAGCGGCAGCCCTTACTGCAGGCAAGGGGAACACCTAGTTCAGAGATATTTGTTGTCGCCGCCGCCGCCAGGCCGCCGGACAAAAATGCGCGTGCGCAAAGGAGAACCGCAGCGCTTTTCCTTTCGAACTATACTTCCCAGACGTCTGCACTCTACGGCACTCTACGGGGTACGAGAAGGGCCAACGGCGGGAAGGCTAGAGTCTTGCTAGAAAAAGCAGTCTTGCTAGAAGGCAGAGGAAGTTGAAGCCTCTGCTGTAACCACGTGTCCTCTCGCGCACCCTTTTTATTCATAATTATGATGACAATGATAGTAAGAGGGAAAAGTGAATATGTAATAGAAAATGTGGAAGACTAGACGTTTGCTGCTCCTTATTGGTTATTGAGAAAACTTAGAATCTATTTAACAAATTTTTGAATTAAAAAAATTGTCTAAATTTTGTAGCCTATGATGAAAGATATATTTTTTAACTGACACACTGGGTAAAAACAAAAACATAGACCTAGTATTTCCCTTTTCATGACACTCATTACTTCTTTTAAAAGGGTTCCTTTAAATTGTAAAGCTTGTCTTGTAAAGCTTGACTGTACTTCCCTTCTTTACAACTGCATCCTCATTGTCTGGCACTGTACATACCAAATAATACGTATTCAATAAGTGTTGAATGAATGCTTTTTAAATATCCAGCATTACGGTTTACAAAAACAGTCCTAAAATCAAAGGGTACCTTAAGGTAGAAAATAAAGAGATGAATTAAGATATACCTGGAAAAATAATATGAAAAAGAAATCTGGGATCACAATGTTACAAAGAAAAAGATATTTCAGAGTAAAAATAGTTAAGTTGGACAAAATACGTTGTTATGTATCGATAAAAAATAACAATACACATTACTAACCACTAGGGAAATGCAAATCAAAACCACAATGAGCTATCACTTTACACCCATTAAGATGGCTGCTATCAAAACAAACAAACAAAGACAAAAGCAAAATAATACAGAAAACAACAAGTGTTGGTGAGGACTTGTTGAAATTGAATCCTTGTGAATTGCTGGTGACAATGTAAAATGGTGCAGCTGCTGTGGAAAATAGTACGGCGTGTCAACTTAAAAAAAATGCACAACGTGCAAGTTGTGAGTCAAGTTTTATTTGGGGCGAAATGAGGACTAAAGCCTGGGAGACAGCATTTCAGATAGCTCTGAGAAACTGCTCCAAAGAGGTAGTGGGGAAGGTCAGTATATTTGTAATTTTGGTGAAGGGGGAGTACATGCAATCAAGCACATATTTTTTTTGCAGAAGGTTTCTGCTAGTCACGAGGAGCAATCATCACCATGAAGGTGCTTAGTGCTTTTCTAGATATGAGGAGAGGCAAGAATTGGACTCGTAAAATTGTCTCCTGAAAATATCTGACTATCTGAAGACCTGTTCTGCCAGTTTTTCCCAGAGCACATAGTACCTCATGTCTGCTCTCCACCCTGAATTCCTTTCAGGGGGTGTTGAAAGTCAGCAGCTGCAGCAGCACATCTACCTTGTAGAGGTAGATGGCAAGTACCAATGGCAAGTGCCAATTTGTAGTTGACTGGCGGTTCCTCAAAAAATTAAAAATAGAATTACCATGTAATCCAGCAATTCCACTTCTAGGTATATTCCCCAAAGAATTGAAAGCAAGGACTCAAGCAGGTATTTGTACACTAATGTTCACGGCAACATTATTCACAATAGTCAAAAGATAGAAACAACTGAAGTGTCAATGAATGGATGAATGGATAAACAAAATGTGGTCTATCCATACAATGAAGCATTATTCAGCCATAAAATGAAGGAAAATCCAATACATGCTACAACATGGATGAATCTTGAAGACATGCAAAGTAAAATAAGGCAGACACAAAAGGACAAAAATTGTATGATTCCACCTATATGAGGTATCTAGAAGAGTCAGATTCATAGAAGGAAAGTAGAATAGTGGTTACCAATGGTTGAAGGAAGAGGGAAATGAGGATTTATTGTTTAATGGGTACAGAGTTTCAGTTTGGGATAATGAAAAATTTCTGGAGGTGACTAGTGGTGATGATTGCACAACAATGTAAATATGCTTAAAGCTATTAAGCTGTACACTTAAAAATTATTAAAATGGTAAATGTTGTTATATGTATTTTACCACAATAAAATAATAATATAAAATAAAATAACAATTATGAACCATTACTGGCAAGACAGCATTGAGATTTACAAAGTAAAAACAAGGTGGCAGACTGAATACACATAACTACCTCCTTTTTTCTCTTCATATTCTTTTAAATAACAAAAACACATTTATAATTTGAAAAGTAATAAAAACCATACACCTCTAGAAAAATACCACCAGAACACCAGAAATTGATAATCTTGGAAGGCATGCAGCAGATATGTGCCCTGAGAGCCAAAGGCCATCTACTAGATCCATATGTCTCCTTGCATGGCCCTGCAATAAACCGTTTTCTGCTCCAAACTCCGACTTTTCCGTTTGTTTGGCACATTAACTTGTGTTGGGTAACAAAAGTATTTACACAGATTATAGTTCCTAGAATAGCTCTGATGGAATTAATTATGAATATAATTCATTACAAAATCAAAGAAAGTAAAATTTGTATGGATTACAAGGAAATGAAGTAAGTAAATTAATCAGTAAAACATTTGAGTCAAAATTAGTGTTGAAGCATACTGTGAGGGTAATTAATCATGCAATTAAAAACAAAAATGATTACAAAAGAGAGTGGCAAAGAGAATATAGTAGCAGGTTAGTGTTCTTGATTATTCAGGAGAATGACATAATTTCAGAAATAAGTTTTAAAAAGCTTAAATGTGTATGTTAAATATTCAATAGAACCCACTAGGCAAATCAATATATGAATATCTAACCAGCCACTGCATAATCTTTTTTTTTGTAGGTTCAAATCTTACTTATTTATTTATTTTTATAATTTTTATTGGAGTATAGTTTATTTACAATGTTATGTTGTTTCAGGTGTACAACAAAGTGAATCAGCTATACACATACATATATCCACTCTTTTTTAGATTCTTTTCCCATATAGGTCATTACAGAGTATTGATTAGGGTTACCTGTGCTATACAGTAGGTCTCTATTAGTTATCTATTTTATAAATAGTAGTGTATATATGTCAATCCCAATCTCCCAATTTAACCATCCTCCCCTTTCCCCCGGTAACCATACGTTTTTGTTTTGCTTTGCTTTGTTTTTTTTTGTTTTTGTTTTTGTTTTTTAAAAGAATTGTTTATTTACTGGACCTGGGGAAGATTAGATACACAACCAATTTTAAATGTACATCTTTTAACTCAATTTTGAAGTGTTTTCACACACACACACTCACACACACACACACACACAAATTGGCATGCAACAGTTGTCCTAAGGTAAAACGCAGTCATCGTAAACTGTTGCAAGTATTTTCACCCAAGGTTGAAAAATTGTTTATCCTGAACATGAAAACCTGTAACAGATTTAAATTAATTATATAAAACTCATCACTTGTAGTTTTCCCCTTGCAAAGATCCAAAAAAAAAATATACAAGTAACTAATATACATCAGTCACAACATAATCCTGGATCACTCTCACACCAAAACTAGATGCTCCTTTAATTTTAACCCATCATTAGAGGCCAAGAGAAAGTCATTTTGTTTTATATGAAACAAAATTCACATGTGCCAAAAAAGAAAGGCCCAAGAAAAACAAAAACAAACACCCTAGTGCTGACAATAATGTTCAGTACACTAATTAAACAGTGACCAAAATGCCACTGATCAAAAATAAAATAGTGGCTGTATATCACTGCAAAGAAATCCAAGAGGCTTTTAACCCTTTGGCATCAGAAATCCAGATTTTTCCAATTATGTGAACGCGTACCTCCTCCGTGCTAAGAGTAGAGGAAGTGGATAAGCCAGCACAGAACGAAAAAGAACTACCATTCACTGCAACACCCAGAGAATTGGCTTTAATAGTGACTTCTTACAAGATTAGGCAGAAACCAAAAACTGGTTATTAGCTGCTTGTGTCAACAACTTTAAGTGGAGGTGATTGAGTTCTAAGGTTCAAAGTAAAACTGTAAAGGGGAAAAAGGTTGTTGGTTTAAGTCTTATCTTTAAAGCAAAAACAAGATAGACAAAGTATAAAAGTACCAACCTGGTAGCACACTCTAGTCACAGAGCTCTACCATTAGGCTGGATAGAAAATGTCAAGATTCAGATTGTTGTTTCTGATAAGGACTCAACAAAATGAATCTTTAATGACTTGAACTGCAGGATAAGGGATCCCAAGAATGCAGTCATTTTTAGTAAAGTACTATCAGTAAAGTACAATCCTGAACAGACTGCATTTTATTATAAAAACAAAAGAAAGAAGATATAATAAGGACTATGCACCTATATTCCACTTACAGTGCTTGAGTTCTGGAAGGACCTGTATAATGGAGGAAGAACTCAAATATGAAATCATGCCAATCACATGTCAAATTTCACTATGACTTTCCTAAAAAATGTTTCTCCCCAATGTATATTAATCACAAAGAAACATAAGCTGTGAATGTACAGTTTAGAAAATAAAAACATAGAAACTAATGACTTTATTATGACCACGATGTTTGGTAAAAAGTGAATTATGAGTTTGGGATCATCAGAAAAAGCCTTTTTAAACAACCCTCGGGACTTCAAAAAATCTCTTCAGGAGTAGAAGGATGTGCTCTCACTCCCTCTTTTGAGAGCACAGCAATCACAACTGGCTGCTAGACGATCATCGACAGGGGGGACACTGGAGCTCACCAGGGAAGACGCCCCACATCCAAAGACAGAGGAGAGGTCATGGTGGGATGGTGGGAGGGGTGCAATCACAGTAGGGTCGAGTCCCATAACTGCTGGGTGGGTGACTCACAGACTGCAGAACACTTCTACCACAGAAGTCCACCAAATGGAGTGAAGGTTCTGAACCCCACGTCAGGATCCCAACCTGGGGGTACAGCAACGGGACGAGGAATTCCTAGAAAATCAGACTTTGAAGGCTCCTGGGATTTGATTGCAGGACTTCGACAAGACTGGAGGAGGCACGAAATCCATTCCTGGAGGGCGAACACAGAGTAGTGTGTGCATCAGGACCCAGGAGGGGGAGCGGGGACCCCAGGAGAGACAGAGCCAGGCCTGCCTGCTGGTGTTGGGGGGTCTCCTGCAAAGATGGGGGGCAGCAATGGCTCACCGTGGGAATGGGGACACTGGCAGCAGAAGTTCTGGGAAGTGCAAGTTGGCTTGAGCCTTCCCAGAGTCTGTCATTGGCCCCACCAAGGAGTCTGGGTGGGCTCAAGTGTTGAGTTGCCTCAGGTCAAACAACCAACACGGAGGGAACCCAGCCCAACACATCAGCAGTCAAGCGGATTAAAGTTTTACTGAGCTCTGCCTGCCACCAGTCCCTACCATCAGGAAACTTGCACAAGCCTCATCCACCAGAGGGCAGACAGCAGAATCAAGAAAAACTACAATCCTGCAGCATGTGGAACAAAAACCACATTCACAGAAAGACAGACAAGGTGAAAAGGCAGCGGGCTATGTACCAGATGAAGGAACAAGATGAAAGCCCAGAAAAACAACTGTATGAAGCGGAGATATGCAACCTTCCAGAAATAGAATTCAGAATAATGACAGTGAAGATGATTCAGGACCTCGGAAGAAGAATGGAGGCAAAGATCGAGAAGCTGCAAGAAATGTTTAACAAAGACCTAGAAGAATTAAAGAACAAACAAACAGAGATGAACAATACAATGACTGACATGAAAACTACACTAGAAGGAATCAATAGAAGAATAACTGAGGCAGAAGAACGGATAAGTGACCTGGAAGACAAAATGGTGGAATTCACTGCTGCAGAACAGAATAAAGAAAAAAGAATGAAAAGAAATGAAGACAGCCTAAGAGACCTCTGGGACAACATTAAATGCAACAACATTCGCATTATAGGGGACTCAGAAGGAGAAGAGAGAGAGATGGGACCAGATGAAATATTTGAAGAGAATATAGTCAAAAACTTCCCTAACATAGGAAAGGAAATAGCCACTCAAGTCCAGGAAACACAGTGAGTCCCATACAAGATGAACCCAAGGAGAAACAGGCCGAGACACATAGTAATCAAATGGCAAAAATTAAAGACAAAGAAAAATTATTGAACACAGCAAGAGAAAAATGACAAATAACATACAAGGGAACTCCCATAAGGTTAACAGCTGATTTCTCAGCAGAAATTCTACAAGCCAGAAGGGAGTAGCATGACATACTTAAAGTGATGAAAGGGAAGAACCTACAACCAAGATTAATCTACCCAGCAAGGATCTCATTCAGGTTCGATGAAGAAATCAAAAGCTTTATAGACAAGCAAAGGTTAAGAGAATTCAGCACCACCAAAGAGCTCTACAACAAAGGCTAAAGGAACTTCTCTAAGTGGGAAACACAAGAGAAGAAAAGGATCTACAAAAACAAACCCAAACCAATTAAGAAAAGGGTCATAGAAATACACATATCAATAATTACCTTAAATGTGAATGGATTGAATCCTCCAACCAAAAGACACAGGATTGCTGAATGGATACAAAAACAAGACCCATATATATGCTGTCTACAAGAGACCCACTTCAGACCTAGGGACACATACAGACTGTAAGTGAGGGGATGGAAAAAGATATTCCATGCAAATGGAAATCAAAAGAAAGCTGGAGTAGCAGTACATATATCAGATAAAATAGACTTTAAAATAAAGAATGTTACAAGACACAAGGAAGGACATGACATAATGATCAAGGGATCAATCCAAGAAGAAGATATAACAATTATAAATATATATGCACCCAACATAGGAGCACCTCAATACATAAGGAAACTACTAACAGCTATAAAAGAGGAAATCGACAGTAACACAATAATAGTGGGGGACTTTAACACCTCACTTACACCAATGGACAGATCATACAAAGTGAAAATAAATAAGGAAAGAGAAGCTTTAGATGACACAATAGACCAAATAATTTTAATTGATATTTATAGGACATTCCATCCAAAAACAGCAGATTACACTTTCTTCTCAAGTGCGCATGGAACATTCTCCAGGATAGATCACATCTTGGGTGACAAATCAAGCCTCAGTAAATGTAAGAAAATTGAAATCATAGCAAGCATCTTTTCTGACCACAAAGCTATGAGATTAGAAATCAATTTCAGGGAAAAAAACGTAAAAAAACACAAACATATGGAGGTTAAACAGTACATTACTAAATAACAAAGAGATCACTGAAGAAATCAAAGAGGAAATCAAAAAATACCTAGAGACAAATGACAATGAAACAAGATGATCCAAAACCTATGGGATGCAGCAAAAGCAGTTCTAAGAGGGAAGTTTATAGCTATACAAACCTACCTCAAGAAACAAGAAAAATCACAAATAAACAATCTAGCCTTACACCTAAAGGAGGTACAGAAAGAGGAACCAAAAAAAACCCAAAGTTAGTAGAAGGAAAGAAATCAGAAAGATCTGAGCAGAAATAAATGAAATAGAAACAAGGAAAACAATAGCAAAGATCAATAAAACTAAAATCTGGTTCTTTGAGGAGAGAAACAAAATTGATAAACCATTAGCCAGACTCATCACAAAAAAGAGGGAGAGGACTCAAATCAATAAAATTCGAAATGAGAAAGGAGAAGTTACAACAGACACTGCAGAAATACAAAGCATCCTAAGAGACTACTACAAGCAACACTACGCCAATAGAATGGACAACCTGGAAGAAATGGACAAATTCTTAGAAAGGTATAACCTTCCAAGACTGAACCAGGAAGAAATAGAAAATATAAACAGACCAATCACAAGTAATGAAATTGAAACTATGATTAAAAATCTTCCAACAAACAAAAGTCCAGGACCAGATGGCTTCACAGGTGAATTCTATCAAACATTTAGAGAAGAGCTAACACCCATCCTTCTCAAACTCTTCCAAAAAATTGCAGAGGAAGAAACATTCCCAAACTCATTCTATGAGCCCACCATCACCCTGATAACAAAACCAGACAAAGATACTACAAAAAAAGAAAATTACAGACCAAGATCGCTGATGAATATAGATGCAAAAATCCTCAACAAAATACTAGCAAACAGAATCCAACAACACATTAAAAGGATCATACACCATGATCAAGTAGGATTTATCCCAGGGATGCAAGGATTCTTCAATATATGCAAACCAATCAGTGTGATACACCATATTAACAAATTGAAGAAGAAAAACCATATGATCATCTCAATAGATGCAGGGAAAGCTTTTGACAAAATTCAACACCCATTTATGATAAAAACTCTCCAGAAAGTGGGCAGAGAGGGAGCCTACCTCAACATAATAAAGGCCATATACGACAAACCCACAGCAAACATCATTCTCAATGGTGAAAAACTGAAAGCATTTCCTCTAAGATCAGGAACAAGACAAGGATGACCACTCTCACCACTATTATTCAACATAGTTTTGGAAGTCCTAGGCACAGCAGTCAGAGAAGAAAAAGAAATAAAAGGAATCCAAATAGGAAAAGAAGAAGTAAAGCTGTCACTGTTTGCAGATGACGTGATACTGTACATAGAGAATCCTAAAGACGCCACCAGAAAACTACTAGAGCTAATCAATGAATTTGGTAAAGTTGCAGGATATGAAATTAATGCACATAAATCTCTGGCATTCCTATACACTAATGATGAAAAATCTGAAAGAGAAATTAAGGAAACACTCCCATTTACCATTGCAAAAAAAAGAAGAAAATACCTAGGAGTAAACCTACCTAGGGAGACAAAAGACCTGTATGCAGAAATCTATAAGACACTGATGAAAGAAATTAAAGATGATACCAACAGATGGAGAGATATACCATGTTCTTGAGTTGGAAGAATCAATATTGTGAAAATGACTATACTACCCAAAGCAATCTACAGATTCAATGTAATCTCTATCAAATTACCAATGGCATTTTTTACAGAACTAGAACAAAAAAATCTTAAAATTTATATGGAGATACAAAAGACCCCGAATAGCCAAAGCAGTCTTAAGGGAAAAAAGCGGAGCTGGAGGAATCAGACTCCCTGACTTCAGACTATACTACAAAGATACAGTATTGAAGACAATATGGTACTCGCACAAAAACAGAAACATAGATCAATGGAACAAGATAGAAAGCCCAGAGATAAACTCACGCACCTATAGTCAACTAATCTATGACAAAGCAGGCAAAGATATACAATGGAGAAAAGACAGCCTCTTCAGTAAGTGGTGCTGGGAAAACTGGACAGCTACATGTAAAAGAATGAAATTAGAACACTCCCTAACACCATACACAAAAATAAACTCAAAATGGATTAGACACCTAAATGTAAGACCGGACACTAGAAAACTCTTAGAGGAAAACATAGGAAGAACACTCTTTGACATAAATCACAGCAAGGTCTTTTTTGATCCACTTCCTAGAGTAAATGAAATAAAAAAATAAATAAACAAATGAGACCTAATGAAACTTCAAAGCTTTTGCACAGCAAAGGAAACCATAAACAAGATGAAAAGACAACCCTCAGAATGGGAGAAAATATTTGCAAACGAATCAACGGACAAAGGATTAATCTCCAAAATATATAAACAGCCCATGCAGCTCAATATTAAGAAAACAAACAACCCAATCCAAAAACGGGCTGAAGACTGAAATAGACATTTCTCCAAAGAAGACATACAGATGGCCAAGAAGCACATGAAAAGCTGCTCACATCACTAATTATTAGAGAAATACAAATCAAAACTACAATGAGGTATCACCTCACACCAGTTAGAATGCGCATCATCAGAAAATCTACAAACAACAAATGTTGGAGAGGGTGCGGAGAAAAGGGACCCCTCTTGCACTGTTGGTGGGAATGTAACTTGATACAGCCACTATGGAGAACAGTATGGAGGTTCCTTAAAAAACTAAAAATAGAATTACTGTATGATCCAGCAATCCCACTACTGGGAATATACCCAGAGAAAACCATAATTCAAAAAGTCACATGCACCTCAATGTTCATTGCAGCACTGTTTACAATAGCCAGGTCATGGAAGCAACCTAAATGTCCATCGACAGATGAATTGATAAAGAAGTTGTGGTTCTTATATACAATGGAATATTACTCATCCATAAAAGGGAACGAAATTGGGTCATTTGTTGAGAAGTGGTTGGATCTAGAGACTGTCATACAGAGTGAAGTAAGTCAGAAAGAGAAATACAAATATCGTATATTAACGCATGTATGTGGAACCTAGAAAAATGGTACAGATGAACCGGTTTGCAGGGCAGAAATTGAGACACAGATGTAGAGAACAAACATATGGACACTAAGTGGGGAAAACCACGGTGGGGTGGGGGTGGTGTTATGATGAATTGGGCGATTGGGATTGACATGTATACACTGATGTGTATAAAATTGATGACTAATAAGAACCTGCTGTATAAAAACTTTAATTAAATAAAATTCAAAAATTAAAAAAATATTAGGACACACAAACTAGCAATGCATAAAAATGGTAATAATATATGATAACCATATTGGGCTTTTCCAGAATACAGATTATTTTAACTCTAAAAATAATGTGATTCACCACATTAACAGATTAAAGAAGAAAACACACACACACACACACACACACACACAAAATCTCTTCAGGTAGTAGATCTGTCCCAATGTCATGGCAACTAGAACAAGAGCTTCAAAGAAGGACCAAAGGACCACTCTGCTGTTTGTTCTGTCACTGATTGCTCTGTGTATTCTCTCCTGAACTTCCATGTATTCCTGTTCATGCTTTACAGATGTCATCGCCACTGTGAGCTCATTAATCATTTCTTCTAGCTTTTTCTGGTGAGCTTCTGTTTCCATGTCTTGTCCTTTGGGCACCTCCTCAATATCAATGGTGAACATCACTATTTTTGGAGTCATGGTGGACATCCTATTGCTGAAACAAAACTTACATGTTCCATCCATGTGAGCAGCAAATGTGTATTTCCCACTGGACTCCCAGTCTCCTTTATAAATTCCTTTATTATCAGGCCCTGTAATCTCCATGTCGATGTCCAGGAAGACACCCTCGGCCACCTCGAAGATGAGGCCCATCTTGATGCCCGAGGTGACCTGCTCGAAGCAGCACTCCTCCGCATGCGCGTCAATACTGACGAAGTAGTCCAAGGCCATGGCCAGCATGGCAGCCAGGAGCACCAGCAGCTCAGTGAGCATCATCATGGTGGGGTTGGGGCCGAAACCAGGACCGGGACTGTGGCCTCCAGAGCCGCTGTCACCGCCACCACCAGCGTCGTCTCAGCCACCGCCACCTCAGCCCATAAGTTTGTTTTCTACATCTGTGACTCTATTTCTGTTTGTAAATAAGTTCATTTGTACCTTCTTTTTTTTTTTAGATTCCACATATAGGCAATATCGTATGATATTTGTCTTTCTCTGTCTGACTTACTTCACTCAGTATGACAATCTCTAGGTCCATCCATGTTGCTGCAAATGGCATTATTTAATTCTTTTTTTTATGGCTTAACAATATATCTCATTTTCTTTATCCATTCATCTATCGATGGACATTTAGGTTGCTTCCATGTCTTGGCTATTGTAAATAGTACTGCAATGAACATTGGGGTGCATGTATTTTATTTTATATTTTTAAAATTAATTTTCATTGGAGTATAGTTGCTTTAGCATGTATCTTTTCAAAGTAGCACGTATACTTTTCAAAGTATATTCTCCAGATATATGCCCAGGAGTGTGATTGCTGGATCATATGGTAGCTCTATTTTTAGTTTTTTAAGGAACCTCCATACTGTTCTCCATAATGGTTGTACCACTTTACATTACAACCAACAGCGTAGGAGGGTTCCCTTTTCTCCACACCCTCTTCAGCACTTACTGTTTGCAGATTTTTTGATGATGGCTATTCGCACCTCTGTGAGGTAATACCTCTTTGTAGTTTTGATTTGCATTTCTCTAATAATTAGTGATGTTGAGCATCTTTTCATGTGCTTTTTGGCCATCTGTATGTCTTCTTTGGAGAAATGTCCATCTAGATTATCTGCCCATTTTTTTATTGGGTCATTTTTTTTTATATTGAGCTGCATGAGGTGCTTATACATTTTGGAGATTAATCCTTTGTCAGTTGCTTCAGTTGCAAATATTTTCTCCCATTCTGAGGGTTGTCTTTTCATCTTGTTTATGGTTTCCTTTGCTGTGCAAAAGCTTTTAAGTTTCATTAGGTCCCATTTGTTTATTTTTGTTTTTATTTTCCATACTGTAGGAGGTGGATCAAAAAAGATATTCCTGCAATTTATGTAAGAGAATGTTCTGCCTATGTTTTCCCCTAAGAGTTTTATAGTATCTGGCCTTACATTTAGGTCTTTAATACATTTTGAGTTTATTTTTGTGTGTGGTGTTAGGGAGTGTTCTAATTTCATTCTTTTACATGTAGCTGTTCAGTTTTCCCAGCACCACTTATTGAAGAGGCTGTCTTTTCTCCATTGTATATTCTTGCCTCCTTTGTCATAGATTAGTTGACAATAGGTGCATGGGTTTATCTCTGGAGTTTCTATAGTGTTCCATTAATCTATATTTCCGTTTTTGTGCCAGTAACAAACTGTTTTGATTACTGTAGATTTGTAGTATAGTCTGAAGTCAGGAAGCCTGATTCCTTCAGCTCCATTTTTCTTTCTCAGGTTTGCATGGGTTATTTGGGGTCTTTTGTGTTTCCATACAAATTGTAAAATTTTTGTTCTAATTCTGTGAAAAAAGTCATTGGTAATTTGATAGAGATTGCATTGAATCTGTAGAGTGCTTTGGATAGGATAGTTATTTTGACAATATTGATTCTTCCCATCCAAGAACATGGTGTATCTCTCCATCTATTTGTGTCATCTTTCATTTCCTTTGTCAGAATCTCAGAGCTTTCAGAGTACACGTTTTTTTCCTCCTTAGGTAGGTTTATTCCTAGCTATTTTATTCTTTTTGATGTGATGGTAAATGGGATTGTTTCCTTAATTTCTATTTCTGATCTTTTGTTGTTAGTGTATAGGAATGCAGCAGATTTCTGTGTATTAATTTTTTATCCTGCAACTTTACCAAATTCAGTGACGAGCTCTAGTAGTTTTCTGGTAGCATCTGTAGGATTTTCTATGTATAGCATCATGTCATCTGCAAACAGTGATAGTTTTACTTCTTCTTTTCTAGTTTGGACTCCTTTTATTTCTTTTTCTTTTCTGATTGTTGTGGCTAGAACCTCCAAAAACTATGTTGAATAAAAGTGGTAAGAGTGGACATCTTTGTCTTATTCCTGATCTTAGAGGAAATGCTTTCAGTTTTTCACCACTGAGAATAATGTGAGCTGTGAGTTTGTTGTATATAGCCTTTATTATGTTGAGGTATATTCCCTCTGTGCCAGCTCTCTGGATAGTTTTTATCATAAATGGGTTTTGAATTTTGTCAAAAGCTTTTTTTGTACCTATTGAGATGATCATATGGTTTTTATTCTTTTTTAATGTGGTGTATCTCATTGATTGATTTGCATATATTGAAGAATCCTTGCTTCCCTGGGATAAATTCCACCTGATCATGGTATATGATCCTTTTAATTTGTTGTTGGATTCAGGTTGCTGGTATTTTTTTGAGGATTTTTGCGTTTATGTTCATCAGTGATGTTGGCCTGTAATTTTCTTCTTTTGTGGTATCTTTGTCTGGTTTTGGTATCTGGGTTATGGTGGCTTCATAGAATGAGCTTGGTAGTGTTCCTTCCTCTGAAATTTTTTGGAGTATCAGAAGAGTAGGTATTAACTCTTCTCTAAATATTTGAGAGAATTCGCCTGTGAAGCAATCTGTTCCTGGACTTTTGTTTGTTGGAAGTTTTAAAATCACAGTTTTGATTTTAGTACATGTGATTTGTCTGTTCATATTTTCTATTTCTTTTTGGTTCAGTCTTGGAAGCTTGTACTTTTATAAGAATTTGTCCATTTCTTCTAGGTCGTCCATTTTATTGGTGTATAGTTGCTTGTAGTAGTCTCTTATAATCCTTGGATTTCTATGGTATCAGTTGTAACTTCTCCTTTTTTATTTCTAATTTTATTGAATAGAGCTCTCTCCCTTTATTTCCTTATGAGTCTAGCTAAAAGTTTATCAATTTTGTTTATCTTTTCAAAGAACCAGCTTGTAGTTTCATTGATCTTTTCTATTGTTTTCTTCATCTCTATTTCATCTATTTATGCTTTGATCTTTATGATTTCTTTCCTTCTACTAACTTTAGGTTTAGTTTGTTCTTCTTTCTCTAGTTACGTTAGGTATAACGTTAGGCTGTTTATTTGGGATTTTTCTTGTTTCCTGAGATCAGATTGTATTTCTATAAACGCTCATCTTAGAACTGCTTTTGCTGTGCCCCATAGGTTTTGGATTGTCGTGTTTTCATTTTCAATTGCCTCTAGGTATTTCCTCTTTGATTTCTTCAGTGATCCATTGATTGTTTAGTAGCATATTGTTTAGCTTCCATGTGCTTGTGTTTTTTACAGTTTTTTCTTATAATTTATTTCTCATCTCATAGCATTGTGTTTGGAAAAGATGCTTGATATGATTTCAGTTTTCTTAAATTTACTGAGGTTTGGTTTGTGGCCCAAGATGTGAACTATCCTGGCGAATATTCCATGTGCACTTGAGAAGGATGTGTATTCTGCTGCTTTCAGATGGAATGCTCTATAAATAGCAATTAAGCCCATCTGATCTAATGTGTTATTTAAGGCTTGTGTTTCCTTACTGATTTTTTGTCTGGATGATCTGTCCATTGGTGTAAGTGGGGTGTTAAATTTCCCTGCTATTATTGTGTTGCTGTCCATTTTGCCATTTATGGCTGTTAGCATTTACCTTATATATTGAGGTACTCCTATGTTGAGTGCATATATATTTACAATTGTTATATTTTCTTCTTGGATTGATCCCATGATCATTATGTAGTGTCCTTCCTTGTATCTTGTAACAGTCTCTATTTTAAAGTCTACTTTTTCTGATATGAGTATTGCTACTCCAGCTTTCTTTTGATTTCCATTTGCAAGAAATATCTTTTTCTATCCCCTCACTTTCATTCGGTATGTGTTCCTAGGTCTGAAGTGGGTCTCTTGTAGACAGCATATATATGGGTCTTGTTTTTGTATCCATTCAGCCAATCTATGTCTTTTGGTTAGAGCATTTAATCCATTTATATTTAAGGTAATTATCAGTATGTATGTTCCTATTGCCATTTTCTCAATTGTTTTGGATTTTTTTTTGGTTGGTCTTCTTTTGTTCTCTTCTCTTGTGATTTGATGACCATTTTTAGTGTTGTGTTTGGGTTGCTTTTCCTTTTTTTGTGTGTATCTATTGTTGTTTTTTGTTTGCAATTCCCATGAAGTTTTGATATAGCAGTCTGTATACGTACAAGGCTGCTTTGAGGTGTTGGTCTCTTAATTTCAAATGCACTTCCCATTTCCTTCATTTGTACTCTCCTCTTTTCATGGTTGCTTGTTTTGATATCATATATGTGTATGATAATTCCCTACTATTACTTTATTTTTGCCTTTACTCATGAGTTTCCCATTTGTGATTTTCTGGTTTCTAGTTGTGGCCTCTTTTTTCCCTCTTGCCTAGAGAAGTTCCTGTAGCATTTGTTGTAAGGCTGGTTTGGTGGTGATGAATTCTCTTAGCTTTTGCTTGTTTGTAAAGCTTTTGATTTCTCATGCAAATCTGAATGAGAACCTTGCTGGGTAGAGTATTCTTGGTTGTAGATTTTCCCCTTTCATCACTTTAAATATATAATGCCACTCCCTTCCAGCCTGTAGTTTCTGCTGAAAAATCAGCCGATAACTTTATGGGGATTCCATTGTATGTTGCTTTTCCTTTGTTGCTTTTAATAATTTTTCTTTGTATTTAATTTTTGTGAGTTTGATTAATATGTGTCTCAGTGTGTTCCTCCCTGGGTTTATCCTGTATGAGACTTTCCGTGCTTCCTGGACTTGGGTGACTGTTTCCTCTCCCATGTTAGGGAAGTTTTTGGCTATAATCTCTTCAAATATTTTCTCAGGCCCTTTTCCTTTCTCTTCTTCTCCTGGGACCCTTATAAGTTCAAGTTCCCTTGTTTCTCCTGGAATTTGCCTCTACATTTCCAAATTAAATAAAACAAAAGCAAAAGCAAACTTATGTTGCTATTTTTCTACTTTAAGATATTAAATATTGACAATGTTTTATCCATGGTTTCATTTGTCTATATTTTTTTAATTTAGGAAATATTTCGTACAATGGTTAGGAAGTATAACTTAGTCTCCTTCTTTGTAGAATGCAGAAAGTACTAGTAACTACCATTGACTTGTGAGGATTAAATGAGCTAAAGTACAAAAAACACTTAGAGCACTGGCAAATGTAACCACTATACACATATTATTATACAGTTCGTGTCATTATTTTTTTAATCTCCATTCTCAATCCAATCCTCAACACTCCCTCCACCACCACCACCCTGCCACCAGTGGTAACCATTCTCCTGGATTCATGTCGGTGTGTTTAAAGTTGTCCCAGACGTCCCTGAGATTGTCCTCATTTCTTTTCATTCTTTTTTCTTGATTCTATTCTGTGGCAGTGATTTCCACCACTCTGTTTTCCATGTCACTTATATGTTCTTCTGCCTCAGTTATTCTGCTATTGATTCCTTTTAGTGCATCCTTCATTTCAGTTATTGTGTTGTTCATCTCTGTTTGTTTTTTCCTTAAATCTTCTATGTGTTTGTTAAGCATTTCTTGTGTCATCTTGGTCTGTGCCTCCATTCTTTTTTTTTTTTTTTTGCAGTACACGGGCCTCTCACTGTTGTGGCCTCTCCCATTGCAGAGCACAGGCTCCATATGTGCAGGCTCAGAGGCCATGGCTCACAGGCCCAGCTGCTCCACAGCATGTGGGATCCCCTCGGACCAGGGCATGAACCCATGTCCCCCACATCGGCAGGCGGACTCTCAACCACTGTGCCACCAGGGGAGCCCCATGCCTCCATTCTTTATCTGAGATTTTGAATTGTCTTTACTATCATTACTCTGAATTCTTTTTCAGGTAGATTGCCTATCTCCTCTTCATTTAGTTGTTCTTGTTGTTTTCTCCTTGTTCCACTGTCTGCAAAATATTTTTCTGTTGTCTCATTTTGTCTAACTTTCTGTGTTTGTGGTCTCTTTTCCACAAGCTGCAGGATTGTAGTTCTTCTTGCTTCTTGTGTTTGACCACTGGTGGGTGAGGTTGGTCCAGAGGCTTGTTTAGGCATCCTGGCTGGAGGGACTGGTGTCTGCCCTCTGGTGGGTGGAGCTGGGTCTTTCCCCTCTGGTGAGGGGGACCATGTCAAGGAGTGTGTTTTGAGGTGTCTATGAGCTCAGCACGACTTTAGGCAGCCTATCTGCTGCTGGGTGGGTCTGTGTTCCTATCTTATTGGTTGTATGGCCTGAAGCTTTCCAGCACTTGAAGTCTGCATGTTGTAGGGTGGGGCCAGGCCTTGGTGCCAAATTGGGGACTCCAGGAGAGCTCAGGCTGATCTCCCGGGGGTCTCTACTACCAGTGTACTTGCCCTCATAATGAGCTACAGCTGACCCTTGCCTCCCTGGGGACCCCTCCAAAACCCCTAGGTAGGTCTAGCCCAGGTTCTTATGGAGGTACAGCTTTGTGCTGGCTCCAGTGCACATGAGACCTGTGTGTGCCCTCCAAGAGTGGAGTCTTTGTTTACCCCAGCTCTGTGGGGCTCCTGCACTAAAGCTCCACTTGCCATCAAGGCTAAATGCTCTGGGGGTTCTTCCCCCCAATGCCAGACCATCAGACACTCTTGGAGGGCTATTTTTATGTGAGAATGTCCCTGTGTAGCCTGTGTGAGTTTAATATTTTTTGGTGCAAGGGCTGTTTTTAGTATAGACGTCTGCCACCTCTTTCCTCAGTTTATGCTGCCATTATTCCCTTGATAGGAGGTGCGAATGATGTTGTGGTGACCAGAGCCTGCACTGGATATTGAGCAGGGCCTCCCTTTTGCTCTGTGGTTGTCACTGCCCTGTCAGGGGCTGGGTCCACTCCCTAGTTGTTGGAGTAGAGGGCCCCAGACCTGTTTCATAGCTGTGTTTCTGATCTGCAGTGTGAGGTATGTGGGATTGGAGCACTCCCACTGGGAGAGGACACTGAGTATTCCTCCTCTGGAGATGTTCACCTGTGGGTGTGCTCTGTTGTGTCACCTTTCACCTGTTGTGTGAACTCTCTGATTACACTGTTGTTGGCACTGCTCTCGGCCCCATCTTAACTGTGAGTATGTCAGCAATTGGTCCTGGTGTCTCTCAGGTGTTGTTTTCAGCAGACCACCAGTATAGACCCACTGAAGTCAGGTCCCTGGATTGCAGTAATCACGGATCTAGACCTGCTCTGGGTGAGTGGGGGCAACTCAGACTCTAGTCTGGCCCAACCCCTGCATGTACATGCCCACAAAGTCCATAGCTTCTAAAGCTAGACCTGTCTTGGCTGCGGGAGCACTCATTGCCTGTTCAGATGTTCTGCAGGCGCTGAGTTTACAAAGTCGGTAGTGGGGGTGTAAATCTGCAATTTGCACAGCTGTGAGAGATTTCAGCTCTTCTTCCTTAGTTGCATGGCCCCTGGGGTTCAGCTGTGGTTTCAGCCCCACCTCTGCATGTGGGCCACCCACAGGCATCTACTCCCAAGGATGCCCTGGAGCACAAAAGCCCACCATAGGGGGGTCGAGGTACGGAGGAGGAGGAGGCAGCCAGGGGCATGAGATCCTGCCCTGGTGGGAGCCCTTTCTAGTGCCCAGGGAGGCAGGGGTCAGTGCATGGAGATAGAGGCTGCAATGGCAGCCCTGCCCTTTGCACATCATTCAGCAATGGCACTTCGCTTCTATGGCAGTGTGGACTTCCTCCACGAGCATTCTTGGTTGCAGAGCTCCTCACTCCTGTCCCCTCAGTCTATCTCTGTACAGCCAACAGCAGTCCTCTCCCTGGGTCTACTCTCCAATCCCCGTGTTCCATCACCCAGACCCCATCCACAGCAGCAGACTCATGTCTCAGGCTGGGGTGCACATGGCTGTGGCACAGACCATCTGTGTAGGTCTCACTCTGTCCTGCCAGCCACAGATTGGTTGTTGCGCTCTCCTCCGAGCCCCCAAAGCTCCTCTTCTGTTCTAGCTGATCTCCCTGCTGGTGAGGGGGCTTCCCCAGATGTGGGAACCTCTCCTCTCCTTCAGCTCCCTCCCAGGGGTTGAGGTTCCATCCTGCTTCCTCTCCTCTTCCTTTTCCTTTCTTCTTCTTTTTCATCCTACCCAGTTACACGAGGATCTTTCTTGTCCTTTTAGGTGTCTAATTTCCTCTGCTAGTGTTCAGCAGGTGCTCTGTAGTTTTCCACTTGTATTCTTTAAATATTTTATTTTATATATATAGTTTTTGGCTGCGTTGGGTCTTTGTTGCTGCGTGCAGGCTTTCTCTAGTGTGGCAAGTGGGGGCTACTCTTCGTTGCGGTGCTCAATCTTCTCCTTACGGTGGCTTCTCTTGTTGTGCAGCATGGGCTCTAGGAGCTCAGGCTTTAGTAGTTGTGGCACGTGAGCTCATTAGTTGTGGCATGTGGGCTCTAGAGCACAGGCTCAGTAGTTGTGGCGCACAGGGTTAGTTGCTCTGTGGCATGTGGGATCTTCCCAGACCAGGGATTGAACCTGTGTCCCCTGCATTGGCAGGTGGCTTCTTATCCACGGGAAGTCCCTGTGGATGTATTCTTGATGCATATGTGAGGAGAGGTGAACTCCCTGTCCTCCTACTCCTCCACCATCTTGACTTCTCTGAGTAATCTTAAACTACATTCTACATTCTTTTTTAATATAAATTGCTTTATTTATTATAGTAATTATATATTTACCATCAAAGTTGTCTTTTCACTATGTTCTGTTAACAAGAAATTAAATGGTAGTTATAAGCAAATTTGGTAGCCTAGGAAACAATAATTGTATATTCAGTTTAACAGAAATAAAAGAATTCGTGGCTGAAAATGCAAGATTGTTTGTTACATAGCCTTTAGCCTTGCAATTACCGTATAAAAAGTTATTTTCACAGTGACAATTACTTGTGCTGTTTGAGCTTTAAGGGTTGGAATGTTAAGTACAACATCAGCTCCTTAAAGAAAAAGCAAAGTGATCTATGATATGTCTCCCCTGCAAGAGGGTATTTAGATTTACAATTAACATGAAAATCTTGTATCAGAATTCAGTGGGAGATTCTTCAGCATACCTTATCCAGCATATTCATAGTCCTATACCTGGTATGTACCTTGCCAACCTCACTTTCCCACATATGGAAGTACAGGTTCCCACGTACACATGGTGATAGAAAATAAAATACACTAAGTTAGCGCTCTAAATTTCAGTTCTAAGTCTCCCTGTTGATGTTAGTACGTAAGTATGCTGGCCGTAATGAGATAGACTGGGACCTGGGACCCTTTACCAGAGTGCTTGCACTTGCACCTGGACAAAGGTCTCCTCCAGCAACAAAATACAAAGAAACTAAATGGGACTAAAAACAACAACAGTCATGTGCAATTGGGGCTATTATGAACAATAAACTATAAAAAGGGCACAAACTAACAGCCACTTCTGAGGTTCCCTGAGCAAAAGCAGGGTACTGTGCATGATCCCTGCACACAACACCACCAAATGGGTGGGCAGACGACCTAACCCACTCCTCTGGCTGGACCCACTGGTCTGCCCCACCTTCACTCCATTTAAGGAACAAGCTTGCTCCTGCTACCCCTTGGGGGGTGAGCAGAGGAACCTGTTACTTCATTTTGCTCCCTCATGTCCCACCAGTCCCAATAAAGCCTTGCCTGAATTACTCATCTGGCCTCATAAATTTCTATTGATTAAAAAGTTCAAGAGGGCCTCCCTGGTGGCGCAGTGGTTGAGAGTCCGCCTGCCGATGCAGGGGATACGGGTTCGTGCCCCGGTCTGGGAGGATCCCATATGCCGCGGAGCGGCTGGGCCCGTGAGCCATGGCCGCTGGGCCTGCGCATCCGGAGCCTGTGCTCCGCAACGGGAGAGGCCACAACAGTGAGAGGCCCGCATACCGCAAAAAAAGAAAAAAAAAAAAAAAAAAAAAAAGTTCAAGAACCCAGGTTGGTATCAGTAATACTACTCCACGAGATGCAGAGAGCAAAAAATACATTCCAGGATTTTGGAGGTAGTTGAAGGGAAACAAAAGCACTGATGAGCTAGAATCAATAAGGATGTTAAGTTGCCAACCACTAAAATGTTAATTTGTTCCTTGGTTGAGGTTTCTCGGAAGAGGCCTGTGGTCCAAGTCACTGGTGCCTTGGGTCCCGGTAGAAAAGTTCTCCTTTAGGGTGTTGCTTCACTCTCACCAAGCCCACTCAAAGCCTAGCCAGCATTACCTCCCAAGGTCTCAGGTCCAGGCCTCCAAATGCAGAAACGCTGGGTGGGCTGGGATGTCCCAGGCCAGTGGGTGGGTGCTAAGAACTGGGGCACCCTAAAGTCCAGCTCTTCTCCCCACCTGGAGCAGCTAGGCAGCCCTGGTGCCACACCCCCACCCGGATTCTGTGCAGAGGCTCAGGGCCCAGGCAAGACTTGTGGGGAAGATGGAGACCTCCAGGGCCAGTTCTCAATTATCTTATTGAGATTTTTTAAAATGTTACTTCAAAGAACTTAAGTGGAAAAGCCTTTTGCCTAACATGTGAACTGGGAAATATCAGGAATCAAAGTTTGGTTCTCAAAAAAAAAAAAGAAAAAGATTTTTCCTGTCTCTATCTACTGTAAAGGCCTAGAAAGAATGACAATCCAATAGCAATAACAAATTATGGTCTCTAAGTAGCATTTAATAAAAAAAGTTTCCATAGAGAAATGGCTGATTACAAATTCAAGACAGGGAGTTCACAAAATAAGTCTGGTGCTTGAAAGCTACTGGGTCATGTCAAAATGACATAGGAACCAACTTGAAGAGTTTCTGTTGGACAAAGATGGAACAATTTGGGCATCAGAAAAGAATATTAACTGCAATGGATTGAAATGCATCTGATGCCAGAAAAATCTGTTTACTTGTGCTTCTGGCTAAGACAGAGGAAAAGGAACTAGAGTTATCTTCCCACCTTAAACAACAGCAATCACAACAAACACAGATGAAATATATGAAATAATATTTTCTAGACACAAGACATCAGGCGACAAAGGACATTGTTTCCTGAGAGACAAGAAACAAAGGAGAAGACCCTACAAAACCGTCCAAGCTTACTTCTTTGACAGAGTTTTCAGGTCAAGGCACAATAAAAGCATTTGCAAAACCCAACATCCATTTCTGATTAAAAACACTCACCAAACTGGAAATAGAAAGGAGCTCCCTCATCTGCAATGTTAACAGTAGGTTTTACAGCTAACATCATGCTTGATGATAAAAGATAAAATGCTCTACAATCAGGAGCAACACAGGGATGTCACTCTCATCACTTCGATTCTTCATTTTAGTGGAGATTCTAGTCAGTGCAATAAGGCAAGAAAAAGAGAGAAAAGGCATCAAGATTGGTAAGGAAAAAGTAAAACTACCTTTATTTGCAACCAACACAATATTCTTTATAGGAAAATATGATGGAATCTACAAAAAGATTACTAGAACTAGAAAGTAAGCTTAGCAAGATTGCAGTATACCACTAGGTTGCAGTCAGCCACTATAATTCGGAAAAGGCAAGGAAATGGATTCTAATCTAGAGTCAGTGTGAGTTCGGTTCAGTGAAACAAAGTTTTTTGAATTCTGGCCTCCAGAACTATAAGAGAACAAATTTATGTTTTTTTAAGCCACTGAATTTCAGCATCAATACACCTATTAAAATTATTTAAATAATTTTTAAAAAGATAATACAAAATGCTGGTGAAATGTGAGGCAACTAGAACTCTCATACTTTGGAAAAAAATTGTCAGTTTCTTATAAAGTTGAACATACACTTATCATATGACACAACAATCTCACTTCTAGGTTACTCAATAGAAATGAAAATATGTGTCCATACAAAAATCTGTATGAAAATTTTAGAGCAGCTTTATTCATAATAACCCATAATTGAAAACACAAATGTCCAGCCACTGATAAATGAATAAACAATTTTTGGTACACATTTTTCTTAAAAAAAAACTACCATTACATGCAATAATGTAGATGAATCTCAATATCTGATTAAGTTGAACTTCTTTTAGTGTGCTTATTTGCCATCTTTTGCTGTATATGACATTTTCCTCAGATCTTTCCCTCATTAAAAACATTGGATTGAAAAAAAAAGCATTATGCTAAGTGAAATAAGCAAGACAGAAAAAGGATACATAGTGTATAATTCCCTTTATACAACAAACAAGAAAATGCAAAACTATGTGGACAGAAATCAAATCAGTGGTTCCCTGGTGCAGGGAGTAGAAGGCGGAGGAAAGGATTGACTGCCAAGGGGCACAAGGGAACTTTCTGTGGTGATGTAAATGTTCTACATCTCGATTTTTCTGGCAGTTACATGACTGTAGGCCAAGATTCAACAAACTATATTGAAAACAGGTGTATTCTACTGTAAGTAAATTATGCTTCAATAAACCTGAATTTTAAAAATGAGTACATCCCTGAAAAAAAGCAATTAATATAATCACTCATATTAAAAAATGAAAGGAGAACGGGACTTCCCTGGTGGTCCAGTGGTTAAAACTCTGCGCTCCCAGTGCAGGGGGCCCGGCTTTGATCTCTGGTCAGGGAACTAGATCTCACATGCCGCAACTAAAAGATCCTGCATGCTGCAACGGGGATCACGCATGCCACAGCTAGGACCCAGTGCAGCCAAATAAATTAATAAGTATTTTTTTAAAAAATTAAGGGGGGCCCAGTCTTACCTAAGTGGCCCCACACTTTTAACAAAATGAAAGGAGAAAAATCACATGGTCGTCTAAATAGATGCAGAAGTTTCATGAAATTCAACAACCATTCATAATAAAAATTTGCGGCAAATTAGGATAGAAGGGAACTCAATCTGATACTGGATTTCTATCAAATACCTCCAGCTTACCACCATTCCAAATGATGAAACAGTGAAAAAAATTTTCCTTTTGAGATCATGAATAGGACAATGGTTCTGGTATCATCCCTTCTATTTGAGTTTTTTAAGAGATCATAAAACAATCAAGAATGGTTAAAAAAATAATTTAAAGGCATAAGGATTTAATGAAAGGAATCACATTATTTGTAGGTGATATACTTCTGTATATACACAATCTAACATATTCTACTTGTAATCATTAGAATTAATGAGTTAGTGAAATTGATAGCTGTAAAACTGATATAAAATTATTTTTTTCCTATATATCAGCCACAAACTATCAAAAAGTGAAATAAAAGAGACACCATTGGGCTTCCCTGGTGGCGCAGTGGTTGAGAGTCCGCCTGCCGATGCAGGGGACACGGGTTCGTGCCCCTATCCCGGAAGATCCCACATGCCGCGCAGCGGCTGGGCCCGCGAGCCATGGCCGCGGAGCCTGTGTGTCCGGAGCCTGTGCTCCGCAACGGGAGAGGCCACAGCAGTGAGAGGCCCGCGTACAGCAAAAAAAAAAAAAAAAAAAAAAAAAAAAAAAAGAGAGACACCATTTACAATAGCATCAAAAATATGCAGTCCTTAAGAATAAATCTAACAAAGATGCTCAAGGCCTCGATGAAGAAAATTATAAAACTTTATTGGCAGATGTTTAAAAATTTTAAATAAATGGAGAGAGAGACCATGTTCACAAATTAGAAACCTAAAAATTGTAAGTATGTTCAGTTACCCCCAAAAGATTTACCAATTCAGTGCAATCCCAACAGGTTGTTTGCTGAAGTTAACAGGTTGATACTAAAATTTGTATCAGCGTGCATAGGGTCAAGAAGAGTGAGGACAATAATGAAATAGAAGTATATGAGAGGAATTGCTCTCTAAGATACCAAGCCTTATGATAAAGATAGAATAGGTATGACATGTGTTGTTGCAAGATTAGATAAACAGATGAATGAAATGAATTGAAGAGCCCAAACACACACCTATGTGTAATTGACCACTTAATATATGACAGTTGTAGCATGGCAGATCACTGAGGAAAGCATGAACTAGTCAATGAATGGAATTTGGATAGTTGGATACCATATGGAAAAGAAAAAAATGAAACTGGATCCTGCATCAGTCTGTTTAGATGAAGTTATGCTATAGTTAACAACCCCAATATCTCAGTTGTTCTCAAACTTTAGCTCACATAGGAATCATCTGGAGGACTAATTGAAACGCATTTCTTGGCCTCACCCCCAGAGACACAAAAAAATGTTTGAATAAATAAGTAAATGGGTGAGAATAGATAAATCACTCATGCAGTTAATATAGAAACTCTGTCTTCAGGGAAGTGGAACATAACTTCCTTCCAAAGAGGACAGTACAGGAAAGTTTAAAGAAAAAAAAAGAATAACTTGACAATGGAGAAACATGACAACACACGTCAGCCAGGTAATTCAGGTCAACATCAATAGTCGTAAATTATGTTGATAGTATGTACCCTTGAAACAATGTGATGAAAACAACACTTTACCTCTGTGGTCTTCCTCCCAAAACCCCATAATCCCAGCTTAGTAATGAGAAAAACATCAAAAAAATCACAATAAAGGGAGATTCTACAAAATGCCTGACCAGTATTCCTCAAAACTATCAAGGTCATCAAAAATAAGGAAAGTCTGAGAGTGTCACAGCCAAAAGGAGCCTAAGGAGGACATGACAACTAAGTGTAATGTGTCATGGATGGGATCCTGGAATGGAAAAAAGCAAAAACTTAAGAAATTATTCTGAATAAAGTATGAACTTTAGTTAATAATAATTTATCAATATTGGTTCATTAATTGTGTGAAATGCAAGATGTTCATACTATGGGTTGAGTTGTATGGTAACTGTACTATTTTTGCAACTTTTCTATAAATCTAAACTATTATAAAATAAAAGTTTATTTTAAAAATGAGGCCTGGCCCAATATAAGGAGTTAGCTTTAATTTTAAGCAGAAGAGCATTATATTTGTTTAAATATTTTCATAGAACAGTTAGGATTCCTTTGATTTATAAAACATTTTCTCATATTCTTATTTTCATTTATATTTCCTTTTTGTAAAAAAAGAAAAAAAATTAGTCCTTTCTTTTCCTGCTTATCTCTGTAAGCTATAGGAAAAAACTGAGACAGACTTTGAAATGGACCAAAAAGTTTACTGAACGTCCTTTTGGGTTATTTAAGCCTTTCATTGTCTTTCAGCCATTTCACAGTTCTGAAAGTTGTAAAAAATTGTTAATAATGCAAGCTGTTTTTATTTACAGAAATGCAAATAAATTGTGTCTGGGGAATGCAATTGATTCTGTGTTCTTATGAATAGAAACTTTGTGCATCTATTTGTAGATCCAGATTTCCGCATTCTGGATTTGCCTTTATATGTGTGGTCCTTTGAATTTCCCTGTGAGTTGATTTTAAAATCTTACTTGTTCCCTCATTAGTTAATAAGTTAAATAAAATCCTTGGCGTGCATTCATTTTATATTTCTATGAGAGTCATGGTCTTACCTGTTTTCTTTATTCCTTAACAAGGCCTTTGTGTTTCTCTCATTTTTTGAATCATTCAAATATTTTATTAGGCTTTTAATTTTTCTTATAATCTTTCATGATATTCAGAAATTTAAAATACTTTTGTAACTCAAATATCACAATATTTTCTGTGTCATTTATGCCATTGAGGAAAACATAAAAAAACCTTTACCATTCAGAGACCAGCTAGATCTCACATATTTTTATTCTAATTATATTTTTCAGTAAATTCTTTCTATCAAAAAAATGCATGCATATAGTATATATGTCAAATGGGAGGGGCAAGTTTTATCATCAAAAGGCAGGGCCTTATACAACTCCTCCCTAAAATGGAGTACCACATCTAGAGGAAACCTCTTTCAAGTTCCCTTGTTTCTCCTGGAATTTACCTCTACATTTCCAAATTAAATGAAACAAAAGCAAAAGCAAACTTATGCTGTTATTTTTCTACTTTAAGATATTAAATATTGACAATGTTTTATCCATGTTTTCATTTGTTTTTAATTTAGGAATTATTTGGTACAATGGTTAGTAAGCATAACTTGGTCTCCTTTGTAGAATGCAGAAAGTACTAGTAACTACCTATGGACTTGTGAGGATTAAATGAGCTAAAGAATAAAAAGCACTTAGAACACTGGCAAATTGTAAACACTATACAAGTATTAGACATTATTATACTATTATTGTCATTATTTTTTTTATCTCCATTCTCAATCCAACCCTCAACACCCCTCCTCCCCTGCCCCCACACCAGTGATACCATTCTCCTGGATTCATTTTTATTATTCCATTGCTTTTTAAAAACAAATATTACAAATACGTATACAAATACATATCCCTAAAATATCTGCCTAGCCTCCCGTAGTTAGATGTTTTGCCATCTAACTACCTTGTTAGGAAGCTTCATCTATCTTAATACACGTGACTGAAGTTCTTAATTTTCATTGTTCTTTGGGATTCCATTGTGTGACTTTACTACAATTTATTTATCCATTATTCTGGCAGTTGTCCTATGGTCCCCACTCCTACTACACTGCCTTTTCTCTCACAGCCTGCACCCATGGCTTCATAGGGACTTCCCTCTGATCAATGGACAAAGGAAAAGAAAACTTGGGCCTGGTTTGCAGATGGTTCTGCACAATATGGAGGCATCACTGGAAGAGTTTCAGTAAGAAAAATACAGATTCTGTATCTGTGGCTCCAGTCAGATATCCAGCATTACAAATTAGCTTCAAGTTATACATACTTAACAAAAGTGGTTGAGGAGCGAGGAAGGGGCGGGGCCCGGGGGGAGAGGGAAGGAGAAGAAACAAAGAATTGAACATGCATGCAGGCTTTTCCATACCACCTTCAGTGCTAACCTGCTTCAGAGGGAAAGTAAAAGTAGGCAAGAATGAACAGCCATGGATTGTTGAACTGTTACCAGCACCATGCTTTTCAGCAACATTTCAGCAGAGTTTGAAACACTTCTTACAGCAAAACCATTACAACAGACTCCCCAAATGACCTTTAACCACCTCAAGCTAACATCCAATTAATTTTAAACATTGGTATCAAATTCAATTTAAACAATTAGAAAAAGTAAAAATGATACCACTTATGCCTCTAGAGTGTGATTAACCTTTTTCTTAGATGCTTGCATCACCTAGGAGTCTAATCACTTTTGACTGTTCAATAAAATTTCCATTTCTAATGGTGATCTTGCCACATCTGGCAGGAGACAATACAGTAATGCTGAAAAAGCCTCTATGCAGTCCTGTTAGTGTCTTAAAGAGCCTAAAAACTGGGACCAGTAAAATCCACAGAAATTCACCCTTGCCTTTAAGAACTTTCGAAAACTGTTTAAAAGACAAACAAACAAATAAAAAACACAACAGGGCAGGAACCTAAATTCTGAGACCAAATGTAAAAGTCAGATCTGGTGGTTCTCAGTGAAAATAGGGGAATTTCCAATAGGGGTGGGATGGGAAAGCGTGGGGTGGTCAGAGATGGTTTCTCTTGTTGGCTTTTATGTCTCACTGATTTTCATCTTCCACATCCTGCAGCGCTTCTTTATTCTGCTCTTCACCATCAACCTTCATGTCTGAAGTCCATAGTGTCCTGGGCATCATTGGAAGTGGATAGTTGCAGCACTACTCTTCCCCTCTGGGACATCCCTGAAGGACTTAGGTGAAGGGAAATCCTCCCTGTAGAACTTTAGCAGTGCCCCTAGTTGTTCACTTTGTTTGGAAGAAGAAATGGCCAGATGTGAGGTTATATACCTAATCATGGGCTGTGGCCATTGGTTTCGCTGGATGGTCAGGGAATTGGAAGGAACATGATTGGAAAATTAATGACAAGGAAATTTGGGGAAGAGATACATGGATATATTTTTCTGAATGAGCAAAAAATGTGAAGGTATTTGTGTCCATGTGATTGCTCACCAAAGGGTGACCTCAGCAGGGGAGAATTTCAATAATCAAGTGGATAAGACAAACTGTTCTGTGGAAACCAGTCAGTATCTTTCTCTAGCCACCTCTGTCATCAACCAATGGGCTCATGAACAAAGTTGTCATGGTAGCAAAGATGGGGGTTACATGTGGGCTCAGCAGCATGGACTTCCACTCACCAAGGCTGACCTGGCTATGGCCATTGTTGAATGCCCAATCTGCCAGCAGTAGAGGCCAACACTGAGTCCTTGATATAGCACCATTCCCATGGTGATCAGGCAGTTTGATGCCTTATCCACCATTATAGTATTCCACACAACATTGTTTGTGATCAAAGAACTCACTTCACAGCAAATGAAGTGTGGCTACACGCCCATGCTCATGGAATTTGTTGGTCTTACCATATTTCTCACAATCCTGAAGTAGCCAGCTTGATAGAATGGTCTTTTGAATATCTAGTTACATTGCCAACTAGGTGAATACCTAGCAGGGCTGAGACAAGTTTCTCCCTAAGGCTGTATATGCTCTGAATCAGAATCCAATATACAGTTCAGTTTTTCCCATAGCCAAAATTCACAGGTCCAGGAATCAAGGGGAGGAAATGGGAAATAGTGGCACCCTCCACTATTACCCCTAGTAACCCACTAGCAAAATTTTTGCTTCCTGTTCCTGCAAACTTACATTCTACTGGACTAGAGGTCTTTGTTCCAGAGGGAGGAAAACTTTCACCGGGAGACACAATGATTCCATTGAATGGAAGTTAAGACGGCAACTTTGAGTTCCTCATGCCTCTCTATCATCAGGCAAAGAAGAGTTATGATGTTGGCTGGGTGATTGATCCTGACTACCAAGGGGAAATTAAACAGTTACTCTCAATGGACATAAAGAAGAGTATGTCTGGAATACAGGAGATCCCTTAGGATGTCTTTAATATTACCATGTCCTGCAATTAAGGTCAGTGGAAAACTACAACAAGCAAATCCAGGCAGGATTACTAATGGCCCAGACCCTTTAGAAATGAAGGTTTAGGTCACCCAACCACATCAGAAACTGATACCAGCTGAGGTGCTTGTTGAAAGCAAGGGGAATACAAAATGGGTAGTAGAAGATTGTTATAAATACCAACTATGACCAAGTGAAGAGTTACAGAAATGAGGACTGTGATATTATGAGTTCGTTTTTTGGTTATGAAAATGTTTTCTTCCTTATCTTATGCTCTTATCACATAAAATAAGATGTATTGATCTTATATCATAGTATTTAAGTTACAAGACATCAGGAAGATTAAACATTCCTCAAGGATATTACCTACTCTTTTGTGGAAGGCTTAGTGAGTTTTTGATTGTAAGCAGGATACTTGTATCATTTGGGTTAGAAGTATGACCTTGTTACTATCTTTATTTAGAGATTGAGTATGGTTTAAAGAGATGCATATGGGGGCCAAGTTGACAAAGTGTGGTTAATTTATTTTTTCAGTGTGAATAAGCCATAGGGCTCCCTGATATTTGGTCAAACATTACTCTGGGTATGTCTGTGAAGGTGTTTCTAGATGAGATGAACATTTGAATTGGCAGACTGAGTAAAGCAGATTACCCTGCATGATGTAAGTGGGCCTCATACAATCAATTGAAGGCCAGAATAGAAGAAGAAGGCTGATTCTCCCATGATGAACAAGGAACTTCTGCCTGACTATCTTAAGATGGAACATTGGTCTTTCCCTGCCTTCAGATACAGACTGAAACATTGGCTCTTTTTGGATCTTGAGGTTCTTGGTTTTTGTTCTGGAATTTTTGCCATGGGCTCTCCTAGTTCTCAAACCTTTGAAATTGAACTGAAACTACACCATCATCTCTCCCGGTCCTCCAGCTTGTCAATTGTAGACCTTGAGACTTCTCAGCCCCCATAATCACATGAGCCAATTCCTCTTAATATAGTCATGTTCTGTTTCTATGGAGAATCCCAAATAATACAGTAGACAACCATATCTATAAATGATGAGAGTTGTAATTTTTTTAATTTTTTAATTTTATTTATTTTTTTATACAGCAGGTTCTTATTAGTCATCAGTTTTATACACATCAGTGCATACATGTCAATCCCAATCGCCCAATTCATCACAACACCACTCCCACCCCACCGCGGCTTTCCCCCCTTAGTGTCCATACGTTTGTTCTCTACATCTGTGTCTCAATTTCTGCCCTGCAAACTGGTTCATCTGTACCATTTTTCTAAGTTCCACATACATGCGTTAATATATGATATTTGTATTTCTCTTTCTGACTTACTTCACTCTGTATGACAGTCTCTAGATCCATCCACATCTCAAAAAATGACCCAATTTCATTCCTTTTTATGGCTGAATAGTATTCCATTGTATATATGTACCACAACTTCTTTTTTTAAAGTTTTTTTAAAACAGCTTTATTGAAATATAATTTACATATCATAAAATTCACGCATTTAAATTGCACAATTACAAACACCACAGTCAATTCTAGAATGTTTTTGTCACCTAACGGGATAGCTATTACTTCCTATTTTATTGTCTTCCTTTTGCTTGCTTTAGGTTTAGGTTGCTCTTTGTTTCCTATTTTCGTAATTTGGAAAATAAGGTTGTTGATTTCAGATATTTCTTCTTTTCTAAGGGAGGCATCTACCAGTATAAATGTCCTTCTAGCTGCATCTCGTAAATTTTGGCATGTTGTATCTTCATGTTTACTCAGTTCAAAATATTTTCTAATTTCCCTTTTGATTTCTTATTTGAGCCATTGTTTATTTAGGATTGTGTTGTTTAGTTTCTATGTATTTATGAATTTACCAAATTCTATTTGTTATTGATTTCTAAATCAATTCCTTTGTGGTTTGAGAACATATTTTGTATGTTTTTTCTATTTTGTTGAATTTGTTGAGGTTTGTTTCATATTCTAGGGTATGATCTCCACTGCAGAATGTTCATTGTACCACAACTTCTTTATCCATTTGTCTATTGATGGGCATTTAGGTTGCTTCCATGACCTGGCTCTTGTAAATAGTGCTGCAGTGAACACTGGGGTGTGTGTGCCTTTTTGAATTATGGTTTTCCCTGTGTATATGCCCAGTAGTGGGATTGCTGGATCATATGGTAATTCTATTTTTAGTTTTTTAAGGAACCTCCATACTGTTCTCCATAGTGGCTGTATCAATTTACATTCCCACCAACAGTGCAAGAGAGTTCCCTTTTATCCACACCCTATCCAAGACTTGTTGTTTGTAGATTTTCTGATGATGCCCATTCTAACTGGTGTGAGGTGATACCTCATTGTAGTTTGATTTGCATTTCTCTAATAATTAGTGATGTTGAGCAGCTTTTTATGTGCTTCTTGGCAATCTGTATGTCTTCTTTGGAGAAATGTCTATTTCGGTCTTCTGCCCATTTTTGGATTGGGTTGTTTATTTTCTTAATATTGAGCTGCATGAGCTGTTTATATATTTTGAGATTAATCCTTTGTCCATTGATTCATTTGCAAATATTTTCTCCCATTCTGAGGGTTGTCTTTTCATCTTGTTTATGGTTTCCTTTGCTGTGCAAAAGCTTTGAAGTTTCATTAGGTCCCATTTGTTTATTTTTGTTTTTATTTCGCTTACTCTAGGAGGTGGATCAAAAAAGACCTTGCTGTGATTTATGTCAAAGAGTGTTCTTCCTATCTTTTCCTCTAAGAGTTTTATTGTGTCTGGTCTTACATTTAGGTGTCTAATCCATTTTGAGTTTATTCTTCTGTATGGTGTTCGGGAGTGTTCTAATTTCATTCTTTTACATGTAGCTGTCCAGTATTACCAGCACCACTTATTGAAGAGACTGTCTTTTCTCCATTGTATATCCTTGCCTCCTTTGTCATAGATTAGCTGGCCATAGGTACATGGGTTTATCTCTGGGCTTTCTATCTTGTTCCATTGATCTATATTTCTGTTTTTGTGCCAATACCATATTGTCTTGATTACTGTAGCTTTGTAGTATAGTCTGAAGTCAGGGAGTCTGATTCCTCCAGCTCCGCTTTTTTCCCTCAAGACTGCTTTGGCTATTCGGGGTCTTTTTGTCTCCATACAAATTTTAAGATTTTTTGTTCTAGTTCTGTAAAAAAATGCCATTGGTAATTTGATAGGGATTGCACTGAATCTGTAGATTGCTTTGGGTAGTATAGTCATTTTCACAATATTGATTCTTCCAACCCAAGAACATGGTACATCTCTCCATCTGTTGGTATCATCTTTAATTTCTTTCATCAGCGTCTTATAGTTTTCTGCATACAGGTCTTTTGTCTCCCTAGGTAGGTTTACTCCTAGGTATTTTGTTCTTTTTTTTGCAATGGTAAATGGGAGTGTTTCCTAAATTTCTCTTTCAGATTTTTCATCATTAGTGTATAGGAATGCCAGAGATTTATGTGCATTAATTTTGTATCCTTCTACTTTACCAAATTCATTGATTAGCTCTAGTAGTTTTCTGGTGACATATTTACAATTCTCTGTGTATAGTATCATGTCATCTGCAAACAGTGACAGCTTTACTTCTTCTTTTCCAATTTGGATTTCTTTTATTTCTTTTTCTTCTCTGACTGCCATGGCTAGGACTTCCAAAATATGTTGAATAAGAGTGGTGAGAGTGGACATCCTTGTCCTGTTCCTGATCTTAGAGGAAATGCTTTCAGTTTTTCACCATTGAGAATGATGTTTGCTGTGGGTTTGTCATATATGGCCTTTATTACATTGAGGTAGGCTCCCTCTCTGCACACTTTCTGGAGAGTTTTTATCATAAATGGATGTTGAATTTTTTTCAAAAGACTTCCCTGCATCTATTGAGATGATCATATGGTTTTTCTTCTTCAATTTGTTAATATGGTGTATCACACTGATTGATTTGCATATATTGAAGAATCCTTGCATCCCTGGGATAAATCCTACTTGATCATGGTGTATGATCCTTTTAATGTGTTGTTGGATTCAGTTTGCTAGTATCTTGTTGAGGATTTTTGCATCTATATTCATCAGTGATACTGGTCTGTAATTTTCTTTTTTTTTTTTTAGTATCTTTGTCTGGTTTTGGTGTCAGGGTGATCGTGGCCTCATGGAATGAGTTTGGGAGTGTGCCTTCCTCTGCAATTTTTTGGAAGAGTTTGAGAAGGATGGGTGTTAGCTCTTCTCTAAATGTTTGATAGAATTCACCTGTGAAGCCATCTGGTCCTGGACTTTTGTTGGAAGATTTTTAATCATAGTTTCAATTTCATTACTTGTGATTGGTCTGTTTATATTTTCTATTTCTTCCTGGTTCAGTCTTGGAAGGTTATACCTTTCTAAGAATTTGTCCATTTCTTCCAGGTTGTCCATTCTATTGGCGTAGTGTTGCTTGTAGTAGTCTCTTAGGATGCTTTGTATTTCTGCAGTGTCTGTTGTAACTTCTCCTTTCTCATTTCGAATTTTATTGATTTGAGTCCTCTCCCTCTTTTTTGTGATGAGTCTGGCTAATGGTTTATCAATTTTGTTTCTCTTCTCAAAGAACCAGATTTTAGTTTTATTGATCTTTGCTATTGTTTTCCTTGTTTCTATTTCATTTATTTCTGCTCAGATCTTTCTGATTTCTTTCCTTCTACTAACTTTGGGGTTTTTTGGTTCCTCTTTCTGTACCTCCTTTAGGTGTAAGGCTAGATTGTTTATTTGTGATTTTTCTTGTTTCTTGAGGTAGGTTTGTATAGCTATAAACTTCCCTCTTAGAACTGCTTTTGCTGCATCCCATAGGTTTTGGATCATCTTGTTTCATTGTCATTTGTCTCTAGGTATTTTTTAAACTTCCTCTTTGATTTCTTCAGTGATCGCTTGGTTATTTAGTAACGTATTGTTTAGCCTCCATGTGTTTGTGTTTTTTACGTTTTTTTTTTTCCCTGTAATTGATTTCTAATCTCATAGCTTTGTGGTCAGAAAAGATGCTTGATATGATTTCAATTTTCTTACATTTACTGAGGCTTGATTTGTCACCCAAGGTGTGATCTATCCTGGAGAATGTTCCATGCGCACTTGAGAAGAAAGTGTAATCTGCTGTTTTTGGATGGAATGTCCTATAAATATCAATTAAAATTATTTGGTCTATTGTGTCATCTAAAGCTTCTCTTTCCTTATTTATTTTCACTTTGTATGATCTGTCCATTGGTGTAAGTGAGGTGTTAAAGTCCCCCACTATTATTGTGTTACTGTCGATTTCCTCTTTTATAGCTGTTAGTAGTTTCCTTATGTATTGAGGTGCTCCTATGTTGGGTGCATATATATTTATAATTGTTATATCTTCTTCTTGGATTGATCCCTTGATCATTATGTCATGTCCTTCCTTGTGTCTTGTAACATTCTTTATTTTAAAGTCTATTTTATCTGATATATGTATTGCTACTCCAGCTTTCTTTTGATTTCCATTTGCATGGAATATCTTTTTCCATCCCCTCACTTACAGTCTGTATGTGTCCCTAGGTCTGAAGTGGGTCTCTTGTAGACAGCATATATGTGGGTCTTGTTTTTGTATCCATTCAGCAAGCCTGTGTCTTTTGGTTGGAGCATTTAGTCCATTCACATTTAAGGTAATTATTGATATGTATGTTCCTATCACCATTTTTTTAATTGTTTTGGGTTTGCTTTTGTAGGTCCTTTTCTTCTCTTGTGTTTCCCACTTAGAGAAGTTCCTTTAGCATTTGTTGTAGAGCTCTTTGGTGGTGCTGAATTCTCTTAACCTTTACCTGTCTGTAAAGCTTTTGATTTCTTCATCGAACCTGAATGAGATCCTTGCCGGGTAGAGTAATCTTGGTTGTAGGTTCTTCCCTTTCATCACTTTAAGTATATCATGCCACTCCCTTCTGGCTTGTAGAATTTCTGCTGAGAAATCAGCTGTTAGCCTTATGGGAGTTCCCTTGTATGTTATTTGTCATTGTTCTCTTGCTGCTTTCAATAATTTTTCTTTGCCTTTAATTTTTGCCAATTTGATTACTACGTGTCTCAGCGTGTTTCTCCTTGGGTTTATCTTGTATGGCACTCGCTGAGTTTCCTGGACTTCGGTGGTTATTTCCTTTCCCACGTTAGGGAGGTTTTCGACTATATTCTCTTCAAATATTTCATCTGGTCCCATCTCTCTCTCTTCTTCTGGGACCCCTTTAATGTGAATGTTGTTGTGTTTAATGTTGTCCCAGAGGTCTCTTAGGCTGTCTTCATTTCTTTTCATTCTTTTTTCTTTATTCTGTTCTGCAGCAGTGAATTCTACCATTTTGTCTTCCAGGTCACTTATCCATTCTTCTGCCTCAGTTATTCTTCTATTGATTCCTTCTAGTGTAGTTTTCATGTCAGTCATTGTATTGTTCATCTCTGTTTGTTTGTTCTTTAATTCTTCTAGGTCTTTGTTAAACATTTCTTGCAGCTTCTCGATCTTTGCCTCCATTCTTTTTCCGAGGTCCTGGATCATCTTCACTGTCATTATTCTGAATTCTTTTTCTGGAAGGTTGCCCATCTCCACTTCATTTAGTTGTTCTTCTGGGGTTACATCTTGTTCCTTCATCTGGTACATAGCCCTCTGCCTTTTCACCTTGTCTGTCTTTCTGTGAATGTCGTTTTTGTTCCACAGGCTGCAGGATTGTAGTTCTTGATTCTGCTGTCTGCCCTCTGGTGGATGAGGCTATCTAAGGGGCTTGTGCAAGTTTACTGATGAGAGTGACTGGTGGTGGGTAGAGCTGACTCTTGCTCTGGTGGGCAGAGCTCGGTAAAACTTTAATTCACTTGACTGCTGATGGGTGGGGTTGGGTTCCCTCCCTGTTGGTTGTTTGGCCTGAATCAACCCAACACTTGCGCCTACCTGGGCTCTTTGTTGGGGCTAATGGCAGAGTCTGGGTTGGCTCATACCAAAGAGTACTTCCCAGAACTTCTGCTGCCAGTGTCCTTGTCTCCACAGTGAGCCACAGCCACCCCCGCCTCTGCAGGAGACCCTCCAACACTAGCACGTAGGTCTGGTTCAGTCTCCTATGGGGTCACTGCTTCTTCCCCCTGGGTCCCAGTGTGCACACTACTTTGTTTGTACCCTCCAAGAGTGGAGTCTCTGTTTCCCCCAGTCCTGTCAACATCCTGCAATCAAATCCCACTAGCCTTCAAAGTCTGATTTTATAGGAATTCCTCCTCCCATTGTCGGACCCCCAGGTTGGGAAGCCTGTTGTGGGGCTCAGAACCTTCACTCCACTGAGTGGACTTCTATGGTATAAGTATTCTCCAGTCTGTGAGTCATCAACCCAGCTGTTATGGGATTTGATTTTACTGTGATTGTGCCCCTCCTACCTTCTCACTGTGGGTTCTCCTTTGTCTTTGGATGTGGGATATCTGTTATGGTGAGTTGCAGTGTCTTCCTGTTGATGATTGTCCAGCAGCTAGTTGTGATTCTGGTGTTCTCAGAAGAGGGAGTGAGAGCACGTGCTTCTACTCCACCATCTGGGTTCGGGCTCCTCTCTCCGTAAAGGGGACATCCTCGAAGCTGCCTATGGAATAGCAGTTGTCTCCAGGGTTGACAGCTCCAGTGAGGACCTGATGCAGATGCACCGCTGAAGCCCTGGCTGGCCAGGCGAATGCAGTAGAGACTCAACGAGCCCCGCTACCTGCCCTCTTCCACCCACAAGGGTGCTTCCCACTCTGCCTCCCTTGGGACCCACCCGGCCGCTGCTCAGCATAAGGCCTCCCCCACCTTTGCCTTCCCCCCTCCTGGTCCCAGGCATGGGAGCTCCTCAACCGCTGCCGCCACAGCTGCTGCCATTGCCAGGATCACCACTTGGCTGTGGAAGTGTCCGGATGCTCCTCGAGAGTTGCATATTTTTTAATTCGATTATTATGTTTATTTTTCTTGCACTGACTAGTGCCCCCTACAGGGGGTGATAATTGGAATTATAGTTGACCCTTGAACAACACAGCTTTGAAATCATGGGTCCACTTATACACAGATTTTTTTTTCAGTGAATTCGTACTATAGAACTACACAGTCTGTGGTTGGTTCAATCTGTGGATGAAGATCATTTGTTAAATATAAAGTTATACATGTGAAGGGGGTCAGCGTCCCTAAACCCTGTATTGTTAAGGATCAAGTGTATTGTCTTCTTCTGGTTTTAAATGAAATAAATACTTGAAATGACTCATCACTGAATATCATTTTTTCTGGAGGACGTTGGTAGATAATTTTATCAGGTTAAAGAAGATCCCTAGATTACTAAGTTTTTAAAATTATGAATGAATATTAGATATTCTCAAATGCTTTTTCACATCCATTTAGATAATGTTTTCTCCTTTAATCTGTTAATGCCAGGAATTACATTAATAATTTCCTAAGTCGTTAATCTGCTAAAGTGCATTTCTGGGACAAACCAGCCTTGATTATGATGTTTTTGTGTTCTTCAGCTTGCAAATGTTTGACAAGGATTTTTGTATTTGTGCTCCTTGGTTTGGCTGTAAATTTTATTCTTGTCCTAGGTAAGTATTAGTATTTATATTATACATAAAATATATATATTTTATAATATATTATAAAATATATTGTAAGATGTTTTCTTTGTCTATTTTGAATTTTTTGTGAAGAATATGTTCTGCTGCAACAGATGCTTCTGTATTATGGATCAGTTTAGTGTGATGTGGAAGGTTTCTTGGTTCATAGGAGATTTTTTCCCTCTAGCACATTAATATGTTAGTCTTCAACTAAGAGGATTCTGAGTGCAGGTAAACCAACACAGCTGAGAGCAGTACAATTGGAGAAAATAAGACTGTTCCTGATATGCCTTTAACTTTCACAATCTCTCTCCTAACTCACTGTGGCCACCTGCTTTCTCTCTCAGAAACACTTCTGAGTCTTCATGACTCAGTGGCATCAACCCTTCATCAATTTCTTTTTATCCAACATACTTTCACCCTTTTTTTTTTTTTTTTTTTTTTGGTCACATCACGCAGCTTGTGGGATCTCAGTTCCCTGACCAGGAATTGAACCCCGGCCACAGCAGTGAAAGTGCTGAATCCTAACCACTATACCACCAGGGAACTCCGACTTTCACCTTTCTTAATAGAAGTTCTCTCTCTTTCTCTCTCTCTCTCTCTCTCTCTCTCTCTCTCATGCGTGTGCATATATAGGTATCTAATAACTAATCATGTCTTTTAAATTATGCTGTTATTTTTATTAGGATTGTTCCAAACCTGCTAAAGTTTGAGTGTTCTGTTCAAATCCTATTCTTCCCGTAACTCCAGTTATTTTTTTGTCTGCATTTTTACTCAACAGAAGATTTTTCAGAGATATATATATACTGTACTCCCGTGGAAACACCTATATACATTCCTTGATTAATTTGTGCCACCTGTCTGTACCTGAAGTCTCCAATTGCTGTCTCCTCTGCCCGGTAGATATCAACATTGCTTTATCACACTTTTCATTCAGTCTCTGCCCAAGTATCACCTGCCATAGAGACCTACATATCAAACTGTATATCCACTTGCAAAAAACGGAACTTGAACCTCTGCCACACCTCTGAGGCGTACCTCAGAGATATCACAGGTTTGGTTCCAGACCACTGCAATAATGTGAATATTGCAGGAAAGCAAGTCACAAAATTTCTTTGGTTTCCCAGTACATATAAAAGTTTTGTTCACACCATACTGTAATCTATTAAGTGTGTAATAGCATTATGTCAAAACAATGTACATACCTTCATTAAAAAATACCTTATTGCTAAAAAATGCTAAACATCATCAGCCTTCAGCAAGTCATAATCTTTTTGCTGGTGGAGGCTTTTGCCTTGATGTTGATGGCTGCTGACCAATCAGGGTGGTGCTTGCCGAAGTTTGGGGATGGCTGTGGTAATTTCTTAAAGTAAGGCAATGATGAAGTTTGCGACATTCATTGACTTCCTTTCACAAATGATTTCTCTGTAGCATGAAATGATAGCATTTTACTTGGAGTAGAAATTCTTTAAAACTTGGAATCAATCCTCTCAAACCCTGCCACTGCCTTGTCAACTAAGTTTATGTAATATGTAATATTCTTAATCCTTTGTTGTCATTTCAACACCCTTCACAGCATCTTTACCAGGAGTAGATTCCATCTCAAGAAACCACTTTCCTTGCTCATCCAAATGAAACAACTCTTCCTCCATGAAAGTTTTACCATGAGATTGCAGCGATTCAATCACATATTCAGCCTCCACGTCAAATTTTAATTCTCTTCCTATTTTTGCCACATCTGCAGTGACTTCCTCCACTAAAGTCTTGAACCTCTCCAAGTCATCCATAGGGTTGGAATCAACTTCTTCCAAACTATTGTTAATGTTGATATTTTGACATCTTCCCATGAATTACAAATATTCTTAATAGCATCTAGAATGGTGAATACTTTTCAGAAGGTTTTTGACTTACGTTGCCCAAATCCATCAGAGGAATCACTATTTATGGCAACTATAGACTTGCAAGACGTACTTATTAAATAATAAGACTTGAAAGTTCAAATTACTCCTTGTTCCATGGGCTGCAGAATGGATGTTGTGTTAAAGGGATGAAAACAACATTAATCTCATCGTACATCTCCATCAGAGCTCAGGGGTGACCAGATGCATTGTCAATGAGCAATAATATTTTGAGAAGAATCTTTTCTTTCTGACTGGTGGGTTTCAACTGTGGGCTTAAAATATTCAGTAAACCATGGGGTGAATAGATGTGTTGTCATCCAGGCTTTGTTGTTCCATTTATAGAGCATAAGCAGAGTAGATTTAGTGTAATTTTTAAGGGCCCTAGGTGTTTGGAAATAGTAAATAAGCTCTGGCTTCAACTCAAACTCACCAGATGACTGATTCTTCCACCTCCGTTTTTCTTTCTCAGGATTGCTTTGGCTATTTGGGGTCTTTTGTGTTTCCATACAAATTTAAAAAATTTTTGTACTAGATCTGTGAAAAACGCCATGGTAATTTGAAAGGGATTGCTTTGAATCTGTAGATTACCTTGGGTAATCATTTTTACAATATTGATTCTTCCAGTCCAAGAACATGGTATATCTTTCCATCTGTTTGTGTCATCTTTGGTTTCTTTTTTTTTTTAACAGCTTTATTGGAGTATAATTGCTTTACAATGGTGTGTTAGTTTCTGTTTTATAACAAAGTGAATCAATTATACATACACATATGTTCCCATATCTCTTCCCTCTTGCATCTCCCTCCCTCCCACCCTCCCTATCCCACCCCTCTAGGTGGTCACAAAGTACCAAGCTGATCTCCCTGTGCTATGCAGCTGCTTCCCACTAGCTATCTATTTTACATTTGGTAGTGTATATATGTCCATGCCACTCACTCACTTTGTCACAGCTTACCCTTCTCCCTCCCCATATCCTCAAGTCCATTCTCTAGTAGGTCTGTGTCTTTATTCCTGTCTTGCCCCTGGTTCTTCATGACCTTTTTTTTTTTCTTAGATTCCATACATATGTGTTAGCATATAGTATTTGTTTTTCTCTTTCTGACTTACCTCATTCTGTATGATAGACTCTTGGTCCATCCACCTCACTACAAATAATTCAATTTCGTTTCTTTTTGTGGCTGAGTAATATTCCATTGTATATATGTGCCACATCTTCTTTCTCCATTCATCTGTTGATGGACACTTAGGTAGCTTCCATGTCCTGGCTATTGTAAATAGAGCTGCAATGAATATTTTGGTACATGACTATTTTTGAATTATGGTTTTCTCAGGGTATATGCCCAGTAGTGAGATTGCTGGGTCCTATGATAGTTCTATTTTTAGTTTTTTAAGGAACCTCCATACTGTTCTCCACAGTGGCTGTATCAAGTTACATTCCCACCAAAAGTGCAAGAGGGTTCCCTTTTCTCGACACCCTCTCCAGCACTTATTGTTTGTAGATTTTTTGATGATGGCCGTTCTGACCAGAATGAGATGATATCTCATTGTAGTTTTGATTTTCATTTCTCTAATGATTAATGATGTTGAGCATTCTTTCATGTGTTTGTTGGCAATCTGTATATCTTCTTTGGAGAAATGTCTATTTAGGTCTTCTGCCCATTTTTAGATTGGGTTGTTTGGTCTTTTTTGATATTGAGCAGCATGAGCCACTTGTAAATTTTGAAGATTAATCCTTTGCCAGTTGCTTCATTTGTAAATATTTTCTCCCATTCTAAGCATTGCTTTTGTGTCTTGTTTACGGTTTCCTTTGCTGTGCAAAAGCTTTTAAGTTTCATTAGGTCCCATTTGTTTATTTTTGTTTTTATTTCCATTTCCTTAGGAGGTGGGTCAAAAAGGATCTTGCTATGATTTATGTCATACAGTGTTCTGCCCATGTTTTCCTCTAAGAGTTTTATAGTGTCTGGCCTTACATTAAGGGCTTTAATCCATTTTGAATTTATTTTTGTTTATGGTGTTAGGGAGTGTTCTAATTTCATACTTTTACATGTACCTTTCCAGTTTTCCCAGCACCACTTATTGAAGAGGCTATCTTTTCTCCACTGTATATTCTTGCCTCCTTTATCAAAGATAAGTTGACCATATGTGCATGGGTTTATCTCTTGGCTTTCTATCCTTTTCCATTGAACTATATTTCTGTTTTTGTGCCAGTACCATACTGTCTTGATTACTGTAGCTTTGTAGTATAGTCTGAAGTCAAGAAGCCAGATTCCTCCAGCTCCGTTTTTCATTCTCAAGATTGCTTTGGCTATTCGGGGTCTTTTGTGTTGCCATACAAATTGTGAAATTTTTTGCTCTAGTTCTGTGAAAAACGCCAGTGGTACTTTGATAAGGATTGCATTGAATCTGTAGATTGCTTTGGGTAGTAGAGTCATTTTCACAATGTTGATTCTTCCAATCCAAGAACATGGTATATCTCTCCATCTATTTGTGTCATCTTTAATTTCTTTCATCAGTGTCATAATTTTCTGAATACAGGTCTTTTGTCTCCTTAGGTAGGTTTATTCCTAGATATTTTATTCTTTTGGTTGCAATGGTAAATGGGAGTGTTTCCTTAATTTCTCTTTCAGATTTTTCATCATTACTGTATAGGAATGCCAGAGATTTCTGTGCATTAATTTTGTATCCTTCTACTTTACCAAATTCATTGATTAACTCTAGTAGTTTTCTGGCAGCATTTTTAGGATTCTCTATGTATAGTATCATGTCATCTGCAAACAGTGACAGCTTTACTTCTTCTTTTCTGATTTGGATTGCTTTTATTTCTTTTTCTTCTCTGATTGCTGTGGCTAAAACTTCCAAAACTATGTTGAATAATAGTGGTGAGAGTGGGTAACCTTGTCTTGTTCCTGATCTTAGTGGAAATAGTTTCAGTTTTTCACCATTGAGGACAATGTTGGCTGTGGGTTTGTCATATATGGCCTTTATTATATTGAGGAAAGTTCCCTCTATGCCTACTTTCTGGAGAGTTTTTATCATAAATGGGTATTGAATTTTGTCAAAAGCTTTCTCTGCATCGATTGAGATGATCATATGGCTTTTCTCGTTCAGTTTGTTAATATGGTATATCACATTGATTGATTTGCATATATTGAAGAATCCTTGCATTCCTGGGATAAACACCATTTGATCATGGTGTATGATTGTTTTAATGTGCTGTTGGGTTCTGTTTACTAATATTTTGTTGAGGATTTTTGCATCTATGTTCATCAGTGATATTGGACTGTAATTTTCTTTCTTTGTGACATCTTTGTCTGTTTTTGGTATCAGGGTGATGGTGGCCTCATAGAATGAGTTTGGGAGTGCTCCTCCCTCTACTATATTTCTGAAGAGTTTGAGAAGGATGGGTGTTAACTCTTCTCTAAATGTTTGATAGAATTCGCCTGTGAAGCCATCTAGTCCTGGGGTTTCGTTTGTTGGAAATTTTTATTTTATTTTTTCTGTACATGGGCCTCTCCCGTTGTGGAGCACAGGCTCGGACGTGCAGGCTCAACAGCCATGGCTCACGGGTCCAGCCACTCCACAGCATGTGGGATCTTCCTGGACCAGGTCACGAACCCGTGTCCCCTGCATTGGCAGGCAGACCCTTAACCAGTGAACCACCAGGGAAGCTCTGTTGGAAGATTTTAAATCACATTTTCAATTTCAGTGCTTGTGATTGGTGTGTTCATATTTTCTATTTCTTCCTGGTTCAGTCTCGGAAGGTTGTGCATTTCTAAGAATTTGTCCATTTCTTCCAGGTTGTCCATTTTATTGGCATAGAGTTGCTTGTAGTAATCTCTCATGATCCTTTGTATTTCTGCAGTGCCAGTGATTACTTCTCCTATTTCTTTTCTAATTCTATTGATTTGAGTCTTCTCCCTTTTTTTCTTGATGAGTCTGGCTAATGGTTTATCAATTTTGTTTATCTTCTCAATGAAAGAGCTTTTAGTTTTATTGATCTTTGCTATCATTTCCTTCATTTATTTTTCATTTATTTCTGATCTGATTTTTATGATTTCTTTCCTTCTGCTAACTTTGGGTTTTTTGTTCTTCTTTCTCTAATTGCTTTAGGTGTAAGGTTAGGTTGTTTTTTTTTGATATGTTTCTTGTTTCTTAATGTAGGTTTGTATTGCTATAAACTTCCCTCTTAGAACTGCTTTTGCTGCATCCCATAGGTTTTGGGTCATCGTGTTTTCATTGTCATTTGTTTCTAGGTATTTTTTGATTTCCTCATTGATTTCTTCAGTGATCTCTTGGTTGTTAAGTAGTGTATTGTTTAGCCTCCATATGTTTGTATTTTTTACAGATATTTTCCTGTAATTTATATCTAGTCTCATAGCATTCTGGTCGGAAAAGATACTTGATATGATTTCAATTTTCTTGAATTTACCAAGGCTTGATTTGTGACCCAAGATATGATCTATCCTGGAGAATGTTCCATGAACACTTGAGAAAAATGTGTATTCTGTTGTTTTTGGACGGAATGTCCTATAAATATCAATTAAGTCCATCTTGTTTAATGTATCATTTAGAGCTTGTGTTTCCTTATTTATTTTCATTTTGGATGATCTGTCCATTGGTGAAAGTGGGGTGTTAAAGTCCCCTACTATGATTGTGTTACTGTTGATTTCCCCTTTTATGGCTGTTAACGTTTGCCTTATGTATTGAGGTGCTCCTATGTTGGGTGCATAAATATTTACAATTGTTAAAACTTGTGCTTGGATCGATCCCTTGATCATTATGTAGTGTCCTTCTTTGTCTCTTGTAATAGTCTTTATTTTAAAGTCTATTTTGTCTGATATGAGAATTGCTACACCAGCTTTCTTTTGATTTCTATTTGCATGGCATATATTTTTCCATCCCCTCACTTTCAATCTGTATGTGTCCGTAAGTCTGAAGTGGGTCTCTTGTAGACAGCATATATATGGGTCTTGTTTTTGTATCCATTCAGCCAGTATGTGTCTTTTGGTTGGAGCATTTAATCCATTTACATTTAAGGTAATTATCAATATGTATGTTCCTATTCCCATTTTCTTAATTGTTTTGGGTTTGTTATTGTAGGTCTTTTCCTTGTCTTGCGTTTCCTGCCTAGAGAAGTTCCTTTAGCATTTGTTGTAAAGCTGGTTTGGTGGTGCTGAATTCTCCTAGCTTTTGCTTGTCTGTAAAGGTTTTAATTTCTCCATCAAATCTGAATGAAATCTTTGCTGGGTAGAGTAATCTTGGTTGTAGATTTTTCTGCTTCATCATGTTAAATATGTCCTGCCTCTCCCTTCTGGCTTGCAGAGTTTCTGCTGAAAGATCAGCTGTTAACCTTATGGGGATTCCTTTGTGTGTTATTCGTTGTTTTCCCCTTGCTTCTTTTAATATGTTTTCTTTGTATTTAATTTTTGATAGTTTGATTAATATGTGTCTTGGCGTGTTTCTCCTTGGATTTATCCTGTATGGGACTCTCTGTGTTTCCTGGACTTGATTAACTCTTTCCTTTCCCATATTAGGGAAGTTTTCAACTATGTCTTCAAATATTTTCTCAGTCCCCTTCTTTTTCTCTTCTTCTGGTACCCCTATAATTCGAATGTTGGTGCGTTTTATGTTGTCCCAGAGGTCTCTGAGACTGTCCTCACTTCTTTTCATTCTTTTTTCTTTATTCTTCTCTGCAGTAGTTATTTCCATTATTTTATCTTCCAGGTCACTTATCCGTTCTTCTGCCTCAGTTATTCTGCTATTAATCCCTTCTAGAGAATTTTAAATTTCATTTATTGTGTTGTTCATCATTGTTTGTTTGCTCTTTATTTCTTCTAGGTCCTTGTTAAATGTTTCTTGTATTTTCTCTATTCTATTTCCAAGATTTTGGATCATCTTTACTATCATTATTCTGAATTCTTTTTCAGGTAGACTGATTATTTCCTCTTCACTTTTTGGGTCTGGTGGGCTTTTACCTTGTTCCTTCATCTTCTGTGTGTTTTTCTGTCTTCTCATTTTGCTTAACTTACTGTGTTTGGGGTCTTCTTTTTGCAGGCTGCAGGTTCATAGTTCCCATTGTTCTTGGTGTCTGTACCCAGTGGCTAAGGTTGCTTCAGTGGGTTTTGTAGGCTTCCTGGTGGAGGGGACCAATGCCTGTGTTCTGGTGGATGAGGCTGGATCTTGTCTTTCTGGTGGACAGGTCCACATCTGGTGATGTGTTTTTGGATGTCTGTGGCCTTATTATGATTTTAGGCAGCCTCTCTGCTAATGGATGGTGTAGTGTTCCTGTCTTGCTAGTTGCTTGGCATAGGGTGTCCAGCCCTGTAGATTGCTGGTCATTGAGTGAAGCTGGGTCTTGGCTTTGAGATGGAGATCTCTTGGAGATTTTCGCCATTTGATATTACGTGGAACTGGGAGGTCTCTTGTGGACCAGTGTCCTGAAGTTGGCTATCCCACCTCAGAGGCACAACACTGACTCCTGGCTGGAGCACCAAGAGCCTTTCATCCACACAGCTCAAAATAAAAGGGAGAAAAAATAGAAAGAAAGAAAGGAAGGAAGGAAGAGAGAGAGAGAGAAAGAAAGAATGAAAGAAAGAAAGAAAGAGAGAAAGAGGATAAAATAAAATAAAGTCCTTAAAATAAAAAAGAATTATTATGAAAAAAACATTTGTAAAGTAAAACAAAAGACAGACAGACAGAACCCTAGGACAAATGGTTAAAGCAAAGCTATACAGACAAAATCACACACAGAAGCATACACATACACACTCACAGAAAGACAAAAAGGGGGAAAAATATATCTTTGCTCCTGAAGTCCACCTCCTCAATTTGGGATGCTTCGTTGTCTATTCAGGTATTCCACAGATGCAGGGTACATCAAGTTGATTGTGGAGATTTAATCTGCTGCTCCTGAGGCTGCTGGGAGAGATTTCCCTGTCTTGTTTGTTCGCACAGCTCACGGAGTTCAGCTTTGGATTTGGACCCGCCTCTGCGTGTAGGTCGCCTGAGGGCATCTGTTCTTTGCTCAGACAGGATGGGGTTAAATGAGCAGCTGATTCGGGGGCTCTGGCTCACTCAGGCCGGGGGAGGGAGGGATACGGATGTGGGGCAAGCCTGCAGCGGCAGAGGCCAGTGTGACATTGCAGCAGCCTGAGGTGCGCGCTGTGCGTTCTCCCAGGGAAGTTGTCCCTGGATCACTGGACCCTGGCAGTGGCAGGCTGCACAGGCTCCCGGGAGGGGCAGTGTGGGTAGTGACCTGTGCTTGCACACAAGCTTCTTGTTGGCTGCAGCAGCAGACTTAGCATCTCCTGCCCGTCTCTGGGGTCCGTGCTGATAGCCGCGACTCGCACCGGTCTCTGGAGCTCCTTTAAGCGGCCCTCCTAATCCCCTCTCCTCATGCACCAGGAAACACAGAGGGAAGAAAAAGTCTCTTGCCTCTTCAGCAGGTCCAGACTTTTTCCTGGACCCCCTCCCAGCTAGCTGTGGTGCACTAGCCCCCTTCAGGCTGTGTTCACGCAACCAACCCCAGTCCTATCCCTGGGATCTGACCTCCGAAGCCCGAGCCTAAGCTCCCAGCCCCCGCCCACCCCGGAGGGTGAGCAGACAAGCCTCTAGGGCTGTTGAGTGCTGGTCGGCACCGATCCTCTGTGCAGGAATCTCTCCACTTTGCCCTCTGCACCCCTGTTGCTGTGCTCTCCTCCGCGGCTCTGAAGCTTCCCCACTCTGCAACCCACAGTCTCCGCCCTTGAAGGGGCTTCCTAGTGTGTGGAAACCTTTCCTCCTTCACAGCCTCCCTCCCACCTGTGCAGGTACCATCTCTATTCTGTTGTCTCTGTTTTTTCTTTTTTCTTTTGCCCTACCCAGGTACGTGGGGGAGTTTCTTGCCTTTGGGGAGGTCTGAGGTCTTCTGTCAGCGTTCACTAAGTGTTCTATAGGAGCAGTTCCACATGTAGATGTATTTCTGATGTATCTGTGGGGAGGAAGGTGATCTCCATGTCTTACTCTTCTGCCATCTTGAACTTCCTCTCATCTTTCATTTCTTTCATCAGTGTCTTATAGTTCTTGGAGTACAGGTCTTTTGCCTCCTTAGGTAGGTTTATTCCTAGGTATTTTATTCTTTTTGATGTGATGGTAAATGAGATTGTTTCCTTAATTTCTCTTTCTGATCTTTTGTTGTTAGTGTATAGAAATACAACAGATTTCTGTGTATTAATTTTGTATCCTGAAACTTTACTGAATTCATTGATGAGCTCTAGTAGTTTTCTGGTAGTGTCTGTAGGATTTTCTATGTATATTATCATGTTACCTGCAAACAGTGACAGTTTTACTACGTCTTTTCCAGTTTGGATTCCTTTTATTTCTTTTTCTTCTCTGATTGCCATGGCTAGGACTTCCAAAACTATGTTGAACAAAAGTGGCAAGAGTGGACATCCTTGTCTTGTTCTTGATCTTAGAGGAAATGTTTTCAGCTTTTCATCATTGCATACGATGTTAGCTGTGGGTTTGTCATATATGGCCTTTATTACGTTGAGTTATGTTCCATCTGTTCCTGCTTTCTGGAGAGTTTTCATCATAAATGGACATTGAAGTTTGTCAAAAGTTTTTTCTGCACCTGTTGAGATTATCATATGGTTTTTATTCTTCAATTTGTTAATGTGGGGTATCACACTGACTGATTTGTGGATATTGAAAAATCCTTGCATCCCTGGGATAAATTCCACTTGATCATGGTGTATGGTCCTTTTAATGTATTGTTGAGTTCAGTTTGCTAGTATTTTGTTGAGGATTTTTGCATTTATGTTCATCAGTGATATTGGCCTGTAATTCTCTTCTTTTGTGGTATTTTTGTGTGGTTTTGGTATCAGCGTGATGGTGGTCTCAGAGAATGAGATTGGAAGTGTTCCTTCCTCCTCAATTTTTTGGAAGAGTTTCAGAAGCATAGGTTTTGACTCTTCCCTAAATGTTTGATAGAATTCACCTGTGAAGCAATCTGACCCTGGGCTTTTGTTTGTTGGGAGATTTTAAATCACAGTTTCAGTTTCAGTGCTTGTGATTGCTCTGTTCATGTTTTCTATTTCTTCCTGGTTCAGTCTTGGAAGGTTGTACTTTTCTAAGAATTTGTCCATTTCTTCCAGGTTATCCATTTTATTGGCATATAGTTGCTTGTAGTAATCTCTCATGATCCTTTGTATTTCTGCACTGTCAGTTGTTACTTCTCCTTTTTCATTTCTAATTCTATCGATTTGAGTCTTCTCCCTTTTTTTCCTGTTGAGTCTGGTTAATGGTTTATCAATTTTGTTTATCTTCTCAAAGAACAACCTTTTAGTTTTATTGATCTTTGCTATAGGTTCCTTCATTTCTTTTTCATTTATTTCTCATCTGCTCTTTGTGATTTCTTTCCTTCTGCTAAGTTTGGGGGGTTTTGTGTTCTTCTTTCTCTAATTGCTTTAGATGTAAGGTTAGGTTGTTTATTTGAGACTTTTCTTGTTTCTTGAGGTAGAATTGTATTGCTATAAACTTCCCTTTTAGAACTGCTTTTTCTGCATCCCATAGGTTTTGGGTCGTTGTGTTTTCATTGTTATTTGTTTCTAGGTATTTTTGATATCTTCTTTGATTTCTTCAGTGATATCTTGGTTGTTTAATAGCATATTGTTTAACCTCCGTGTGTTTGTATATATTACAGGCTTTTTCCTGCTATTGATATCTAATCTCATAACGTTTTGGTCATAAAAGATACTTGATATGATTTCAATTTTCTTAAATTTACCAAGGCTTGATTTATGATGCAAGATGTGATCTATCCTGGAGAATGTTCCATGTGCACTTGAGTGTATTCTGTTGCTTTTCATTGAATGTCCTATAAATATCAATTAAGTCCATCTGATCTAATGTGTCATTTAAAGCTTGTGTTTCCTTATTTATTTTCTGTTAGATTATCTTTCCATTGGTGAAAGTGGGGTGTTAAAGTCCCCTACTATGATTGTGTTACTGTTGATTTCCCCTTTTATGGCTGTTAGCATTTGCCTTATGTATTGAGGTGCTCCTATGTTGGGTGCATAGATATTTACAATTGTTATATCTTCTTCTTGGATTGAAGAAGAAGATATAACTACTCCAGCTTTCTTTTGATTTCCATTTGCATGGAATATCTTTTTCCATCCCCTCACTTTCAATTGGTATGTGTCCCTATGTCTGAAGTGAGTCTCTTGTAGACAGCATATATACAGGTCTTGTTTTTGTATCCATTCAGCCAGTCTGTGTTTTTTGGTTGGGGAATTTAATCCATTTATACTAAGGTAATTATTGATATGTATGTTCCTATTACCATTTTCTTAATTGTTTTGGGTTTGTTTTTGTAATTATTTTCCTTCTCTTGTGTTTCCTGCGTAGAGAAGTTCCTTTAGCATTCATTGTAAAGCTGGTTTGGTGGTGCTGAATTCTCTTAACTTTTGCTTGTCTGTAAAGCTTTTGATTTCTCCATTGAATCTGAATGAGATCCTTGCTGGGTAGAGTAATCTTGGTTGTAGCTTCTTTTTCCCTTTCATCACTTTAAATATATCCTGCCATTCCCTTCTGGCCTGTAGAGTTTCTGCTGAAAGATCAGCTGTTAACCTTATGGGGATTCCCTTGTATGTTATTTGCTGCTTTTCCCTTGTTGCTTTTAATACTTTTTTCTTTGTGTATAATTTTTGTTAGTTTGATTAATATGTTTCTTGGTGTGTTTCTTCTTGGGTTTATCCTGTATGGGATTCTCTGCACTTCCTGGGCTTTATTGACTATTTCCTGTCCCATGTTGGGGAAGTTTTCAACTACAGTGTCTTCAAATATTTTCTCAGACCCTTTCTTTTTTCCTTCTTCTTCTGGGACCCTTATAATTCAAATGTTGATGTACACAATGTTGTCACAGAAGTCTCTGAGACAGTTCTCCATTCATTCATTCTTTTTTCTTTATTCTGCTCTGTGGCAGTTACTTCCACCATTCTATCTTCTAGCTCACTTTTTCGTTCTTCTGCCTCAGTTATTCTGCTATTGATTCCTTCTAGAGTATTTTTAATTTCAGTTATTGTGTTGTTCATCTTTGTTTGTTTGCTCTTTTGTTCTTCTAGGTCCTTGTTATACGTTTCTTGTACTTTCTCTGTTCTATTTCCAAGATTTTGGATCATCTTTACTATCATTACTCTGAATTCTTTTTCAGGTAGTTTGCCTATTTCTTCTTCATTTATTTGGTCTTGTGGATTTTTATCTTGCTCCTTTGCCTGTAAGATATTTCTCTGTCTTCTCATTTTGTCTAATTTACAGTATTTGAGGTCTCCTTTCCCTAGGCTGCAGCATTGTAGTTCCTCTTGCTTCTGTTCTCTCCCCCCGGTGGTGTGGTTGGCCCAGTGTCTTGTGTAGGCTTTCTGATGGAAGGGACTGGTACCTGCGTTCTGGTAGCAATGTAGAAACAGAAATATATATTAAAAAGGAAAATATATTAAAGAAAGAAAAAGACAAGCAAAACCCTGGAAAATGGTCAAAAGAAACAAAAACAGAAATAAAGAAACACACACACATAAAAGAAACAAAAATAGAGTTAAATACAACAAAAAGCAAGAGAACAACCAGACAAATAGAAGAACTCAAAAAATGAAATCAAACAATTAAGACTAAAACTAACAAAAACACATAACTTAAAAACAAAACCAAAGTAGTGTGCCAACTGAAGAATAAAGCAAGGAAACAGAACAAACTGATAAAAATGATTTAAAATAACAATAATAAAATAAAAAGGGAAAAACACAGGACAACAGAGAAGCAAAGTAGAAATATAAGCATATATATATATATATATATATATATATATATATATATATATATGATATAGAGGAAGAAAACAATAAATGAAAAAACACAGAACAACAGAAGAGGAAAGTAAAAATAGAAATGTTTTAAAAAAAATAAAATATGTTATAAAACACAGAGATCCCAAAAGAGTAAAAAAGAAGAGAAAAAAAAAAACACTACTAAAATAACAACCACCAAAAAAAGAAAGAAAAAGAAACCAGAAAAAAAAGCTAGAGAAAACAACAGAATGAATCAAAATATCCTAAAATTAATAGTAATAATTATTCTGCCCTGGGGTCTCTGCTGTAAGTGTCCTTGAATATGCCATGAGCCACAGCCCACCTCCACCTCCCCAAGAAGCTCTCCTCTGCCTCTGGGCTGGTCTCTGGAACTGCTGTGGGCCCTATGGACACCATTCAGACTCTGATTGGGCCCAATTCCTGTGTGTGCTTGACCCCAAAGTCCACAGCTGCCAGAGCTAGACCGTTTTCATTTGTGGGAACACTCATTGTCTACTCAGATATTCCATAGACACAGGGTCTACGTAGCTGATCACAGCGGGTTAATCTGCAGCTTGTACAGCTGATGGAAAGATTTTCGATCTTCTTCCTTAGTCGCCCTGTTCCTGGGTTTCAGCTTTGGTTTTATCTCCACCTCTGCATGTGGTCCACCCACAGGAGTCTGGTCCTGAGGCTGCCTTGGAGCTCTTGGGTCTGCCCCTGTGAGGACCTGGCACAGAGGTGGTATGACTGCTTGGATCGCAGGAGCCCCAGTGGCACCAAATGCACAGGGAAGCCAGTGGCCACAGGCACAAGAGATATGGCCCTAGTGAGAGATTTTTCTGGCGCCTGGCATAAGGCACATGAGAGCCAACCCAAGCCAGGGTTTTTCTGGCACCCAGCAGCAGACATGCAAGGGTCAGCCCTGAGAGGGCTCTTTTTTTTTTTTTTTTTGCCCTGCAGCTGGCACGTGAGGGCCAGCTCTGAGGGGGCTATTTTTATTGCTCAGCAGCCAGAGCACAAGAGCCAGCCCTGAGCAGGCTTCTTTTATTGTCATCGGCAGGAACCAGCATGTGGGGAGAGAGAGGTTACAATAGTGGCTCCTCCCCCTGCGTGTGACTCAGCAGTAGCGCCCTGCTTTCATGGCAGTCCAGTCTTCCTCCATAGGCATTCCCTGCTGCAGATTTCCTCCCTCCCGTCCCATCAGTCCGTCTCCCCACAGCCAACAGCAGTTCTCGCTCAGCACCTGTTCTCCAATCCCCACGCACCAGCTCCCAGCCCCCTTGCACACTTGTGAACACACGTCCTAGTCCGTGGCACATAAAGCTGAGGTACGGACCATCTGTGTATTTCTCACTCTGTCCCGTCTGCTACAGATCAGCCGATTCACCCACTTATGACAGCCTCAAATGCTTCCCTTCTGTCCCAGTCCATTTCCCCATCGGAGAGGTGGTTTCCCTGTCAGAGAGGGGGATTCCCCGAATTCGGGAATCTCTCCTCTGCTTCAGCAACCCCGTCCGGGGGTGCAGGTCCTGTCCCGCTTCCTCTCCTCCTCCTTCTCCCTTCTTTTTTCCATCCTACCCAGTTATGCAGGGATCTTTATAGTCCTTTCCAGTGTCCAAGGTCTTCTGCTAGTTTTCAGCTGGTGTTCTGTGAGCATTGTTGCATCTATAGATGTATTCCTTATGCATCCATGGAGAGAGATGAACTCCACGTCCACCTACTCCTCCACCATCTTGAATCTCCCCATACTTCGAGAGCACAGTTTTTAATCTAATATTTCCCCTTGCATATAAATCCTGCTCATGTCTCATAAATTTGTCAGATGTTGCATTTTCCCAAAAACTTCCTCCAATCCTGCTTGTGTTAATCAAGGTTTTCCAGAGAAACAGAACCAACATGACACACGCATGCATGTGTGCACGCACCTATTTCATCTTAATTGTTTGCATCTTCTCCCTTTTTCTTAGTCTGGCTAAAGGTTTTTAATTTTATTGATCTTTTCAAAGAACCAACTTGTGGTTTTATTGATTTTTATCATTTTTTCCTATTTTCCATTTCAATGATGCCTGCTCTAATCTTTATTATTTTCTTTCTTCTTTCAATTTAGTTTGCTATTCTTTTTTTAGTTCTTTAGTGTGTAAAATTAGGTTATTAATTTGAGATTGTCTTCTTTTTTAATGTAGGCATTTACAGTGATAACTCTCCCCCCTGAGCTCTGTTTATACTGCATTCCATACGTTTGGTTGTGTTGTGTTTTCATTTTCATTTCTCTCTCACGTGGTATCCTTGGTGGTATCCCACAGACCTCTGTGGCACTGTTCACTATTCTTCATTCCTTTTCTGCCTCTTCTTCCTTACCTTGGATAATCTCAATTGCCCTGCAAGTTCTGCAAGTTCACTGATTCTTTCTTCTGCTCTCTCAAATCTGTTACTGAGATTTTCTAGTGACTTTTTCATTTTAGGAATTAAAATTTTCAGCTTTAGATTTTCTACTTGTTTCCTTTTTATAATTTCTATCTCAATATTGATATCTTCTATTTGGTGAGGCATTGTTCTCATGCTTTCTTTTAGTTCTTTAGATGTGGTTTCTTTTAGCTCTTTGAACATTTTTAAAATAGATGATTTAACGGCTTTGTCTAGAAATTTCAATATCTGTTCTTCCTCAGAAACAGTTTCAGTTGATTTATTTTTCTTTCCCCCTTTCTTGTCTTTGCATGCCTCATATTTTTTTGTTGAAAACTGGATATTAAAATGTGATAGCTCTTAGAATCAGAGTTTCCCCTTCCCCAGCATTTGTTGTTTTTATTTGTTTGTTGTACTTGTTTAGTGACTATTTTGAACTAGTTCTGTAAAGTCTGTATTCTTTGTTGCCTGTTGGTGAGCTTAGTGATCAGTTAATGACTGGATGGAGATTTCTTCAAACACCTGGAACTAATAATCTCCCAGTCCTTGCCAAGACACTTTGGGTACATGTAGTGCACACCTTCAGCACTCAGCACTCACTCTGCCTTACCTTTGCTTCCTGCTTCTGCAGAGCCTCAAGGTCAGCCAGAGTTGAGGGCTTAGGGCTTTCTCATGTCTTTCCTCAGTATGTGTACAGGCTACACATGTGTGTGGACTTCTAGATTCCCAGGAATATGTCAGAGCCTTACAAAGCTCCAGTAGTCATCTAAGTTGTCAGTTTTTTAAAAAATCCTTATTTGGCTTGCCTATTTTTTGCTCCAACTGTTATCCATCACCTTAGCCACAATATTATGACATTTGCTTGCAAATTTTTTTCACAAGTGTTCCCCAGGGAAAGACTTTTAGCACTGGTTGAGCACCAAATCAGGTAAAATAAAGACAAGCCTTTCAAGTAGGGTCTTCCAGGGAACCAACAGATAGGTCAGACAGGTACACAACTTTGGGAACACAACTTTGTACTCTTATGTTTTAGGTGTGTCCTTTAAAAGCAACTCAAAATGGATTTTGTTTTACCCAACCTCAAAATTTTTTCTTTTAAAGGAAGCACTTAGTCCAATTACACTTATTCTAATTACTGATATATTTCAATTTAGTTCTCACATCTTATTTTTCCTAATTGTTCTATATTTTCCATGTTTTAATATCTTTAATTGTGAAAAATAACACATAAATTTTTAAAATGCAAGAGCATAAATGTGCAGTGTAACTCATTAGTATAAATCAAACACCTGTATGATCCCTAGCAGCACTAAGCATCCTCACAAACAACTTCCCTATTACAATCCTTCCTTGCATTTATTTGTGGTTCTACCACTGAAGTATGTATCTCTAAACACTATGATTTACTTTGCCTACTTATGAATACTATGTAAAATGGAATCACAGTGTATGTATTCAACAATATGTAAGATGTGTTGTTATGCATAGTTTTGGCTCACTCATTTTTCTATGTAATATTCCAGTCCATTGCATGAATATACCACAAGTTATTTATTCACTCTACTGTTAATGCACTTTTGATTTATTTTTAATTTTTTCTCTAATGAATAATAATGCTTTGAATATTCTTTTGCATGCATCTATTCATTCATTTCTCCAGGGAATATACTTAGCAGTAAAATTGCTAAGAAATAGGGCATGTATATCTTCAACTTTAGTTATAATGCAAAACTGTGTTCCTTAGGATTATATCAATTTATCCTCCTACTAGCAGTGTCTAAGAATTCCTATTTCTCCCCATCTGCATTAACACATGGAGTTTTCAGTTGCTAGTTGGCCTGCCCTGCTTATTGTAATTTTAAGTTAAATTTTCCTAATGTTTAATGAGGTTGAATAACTTTTCATTTGGTTTTTCATATTTTGATATCTTCTTTTGTGAAGTGACTGCTCAAATCTTTTGCCCATTTTTCTCATGTGTAATTTGTCTTTTTATTACCTTCTGGATACAGTTATTTGTTGGTTATATGAGTTTTAAATATATTCTCCCACTCTGTGGCTTTCCTTTTCACTCTCATTTTGTTGTCTTTTTCTCTTGTTTTGTTTTATAGAGAAAATAGTGTAATAAACTCCCATAAACCTATCACTTATCTTCTATAATTATCAACATTTTATCCTTATATCTTTTGATAGAGTTCTTAATTTTAAAGTTGTTGCATTATAGTTATAGTTATTATGGTTAGTACTTTTCATGTTCATTTTATGATATCTTTCCCTAAGGTCATGAAACACGCTCATATATAATCTTTTACCTGCTTTATCAGTTTCCATTTCCTATTTAGGTCAATAATGCATATGGAATTGATTTTGGAATCTGGAATGAGGTATGGTTCAGGTTCCATTTATTTTCATATGGACACACGATTTTTCCACATTATTTACTGAGAAGATTGTCTTTTATCCAAATCTCTGCAGTGCTGCTTTCCTCACTCTCTGTCTCTCTTTCTCCCTCTTTCTCTTAGCCTCCAGCTGGCCCTCCAGAACCCAAATCAGGCCTACTAGTTGGGGTTCCTGACCCAAGTTGACACAGAGAAGGGGAATACCATTCACACAACCAGCTAGTGCCTTGTTTGCATTCCTGGCCATGACCCTGAGGCTGACTCTGGGAACTGTCTGTGACTGTTTTCACACCACATCAGCAGAGTTGAATACTTATGACAGAAACTGTATGGTCTGCAAAGCCTAAAATATTTACTACCTGGCCTGCACTAGCTTTCTATTGCTGCTGCAACAAATTGCCACAAGCTTAGTTATTTAAAACAACACAAATTTATCCTCCTACAAAGTTGTAAAATCAATGTCACTGGGTCAAAATCAAGGTGTCAGCAGAACTGTGCTCCCTCAGGAGATTCTAGGGGGCAAACCATTTCCTTGTCTGTTCCAGGTTTTAGGGCTGTATTCCTCAGCTTGTGGCTCTTTTCTGCATCTTCAAAGCCAGCATTTAGCATCTTCAAATCTCTCTCTGCTTCCATATTCACATCACCTTCTCTCTTATAAGGACCCTTATGCATTCATGGGGCCCACCAGGATAATCGAGGATCATCTCTCCATCACAAATCCTTAATTTAATCACATCTGCAAAGTCCCCTTTGCCATATGAGGTAACATTCACAGATCCTGGGGATCAGGACTTGGACAGATTGAAGTGGGGGGAGTGCATTATTCGGCCTACCATATGGCCCTTTTAAAAAAAGTGTTTTGCTGTGATCATCATACCTTGACACTGTGTATTATGGAGAAAATTCCATTAAATCTAAGTTCCATTAATTAAAAAAACTTTTTTCTGACTGCTGTTCTACACTATATCAGGGATAACGTCCCTGAGATTCATTCTATGACTTTCCTCACTTTGATTTCTCTAATTTTGAAGAAAATGTATACTCTGGTTAAAGGTTTGCCATCATAAACAACAACAACAACAATAACTAGGCAGTATCTCCCATTGAATACCATGCTATTTAGCAAATAGTTCCCTTAAAATGAAGTTTCTCAAGTATATTTCATACCTGAGCAATATCACTGAGTCCACAGTGTCAAGTCCTTGGCTCAAGCTGCCTCTACTCACCTCACAACTCATGTTACCAGTTATTATTGTCCCAAAGCAAAGAGCTGGCTGACTAGGGAGAAAGCTCATTTGCAAAGTTTTTTGAGGTGTTATGGGCTGATCTGTGTGTGTCACCCCCTGCCTCTCTGCACCCAAATTCGTATGTTGAAGTCCTAACCTCCAGTCCTAACCTCCAGTACCTCAGAATGTGACCTTCTTTGGAGATAGAGTTGTTACAGAGGTAACCAGGGTGAAATGAGGTCTTTAGGGTGGGCCCTGCTCCCATATGATTGGTGTCTTTATAAGAAGTGGATTTGGATGTACAGAGGGAAACAATGTGGAGACACAAGGAGAAGACAAGCCAAGAAGAGAGACCTGGAACAGATTCTTCCCTCACAGCCTCCAGAAGGAACCAACCCTGCTGACACCTTGACTTCAGATTTCCAGGTTCCAGAACCATATGACAATAAACATCTGTTGTTTAAGCCACCAGATCTGTGGTACTTTTTGTTATGGCAGCTCTATCAACTTAATATATGTGGTGAGAGATTCTTGTTTCCAAAGGAATTCCAGAGTTGGAATTCCCCAGGAACCAAAAAACCACATGTTCAAAATGAACAAATTGTCATTTCTGTAACACTCTCTTCCCTTTCTGTCAAGATTACGTCTACAACAAGCAGGGGCATGGTGGGAAGTGCAATGAGAAATGTATAGTTAGAAAGATGTATATGCACTGATGTCATCTGTATAGCCCAGTGAGTAATAGCCTAGTTCAGAGTCAGCCTGACTTGGCTTCACTATCCCAACTCTGTTACTTAATGTTTGTGCAATCCTGGGTAAATTAGTTCCTTACCTCTCTGTGTTCCTCAGTACCTCAGTTTTCTTATCTGTAATATGGGGATGATACTGACACCAACTTCACGGAGAGTGTTGTGAGAATTAAGGAGATTTATATATATATTTCACACAGTAAGTGTAAGCTTTTAACACCCATTGTAATTATTTAATTACTACTCTCAACACTTCCTATAAGCCCCAGAAGAGAACATTATGGAGTCTAGACATTGGTACTCAAAACACTGAACTGAAATTTTTAAATTGTGGAATCTGCCATATTAAATTTCCCCCTTTACTGAATCTAACCAGGAGCTTGACCTAACCTCTCAAATCTCAAATGAAATTCTTGGCTTTCCTGTGTCCAAAGCCAAAGTCTTGGCTTCTGCCCTCCTCTGACCTGCTCTGCCCTGGTCCTGGTCCTCACATGCTCACGGGTGGCTACTCCCTCCTCCCAGGTGCCCCAGCCATGATGGCCCCTCTTCATCCTCAGAGCTGGTCCTTCCCCTTGCCTGGAACTCACCTACTTCTCTCCCCTTCCACCTCCCACACTCTGGTCAGACGCTCACCTCTCTCCTGCACCACTGTGAGGGCTACTGCCCCAGCCCCCTGGTGGTCCATCCTACACTCAGGGAACCAGTGAGATGCTCTCATCCTGTAAATCAGGACCCTGCTTTGTGAAGTCAGCTGTGGCCCTGCCTAACCTGTCCTGAGCAGGGGAGGGCTGTGGGGGGCTGTGTGAGCCCAGTGGCGGGAACCTACCACCTCAAATGCCCAGTTCGTACACACTTCTGCAACATCAAGCTTGGGGCCTAGCACCAGCTAAGTGCCCCATCCTTCCCAACCTGTAAAATGGATGAAAGCCAAGCTGGGCCTCCCAACTCTGCCAGGGACAGGTGCCTGGACAGCTCTGAAAACAGAGACGATCAGGGCCCTTGGATGTGGTGAGGGAAGGGAGAAGGGTGACATAGCTTTTGCTTGCTCCCTCTGCTAGCTTTGCCCAAATCCATGGGGCCGCCCTAATCCACCCTCTCTAATGGAGCCCAAGCCGGCTCAGCCCCCCTTAGCACGAACTTGCTAATCCCTGGGGCTCAGAGCGTACCACCTGCCTCCAGGATGCACTTTGCTCTCAGCGTCAGAAAGGCAAATCCAGGGCCTCAGATGGGGATGGTGGTAAAAGTGTCCATCACCTTGGCCCAAAACCTTAGATGAGGAAACTCAGGTACCAAGAGCCTCACACGGTGTGTCACTGCTTCAGACCCCAGAGCCAGGAAGGCTTTATGAACCACCAGAAGAACAACTCCTTAGGGTTCCATCATCAGATGCAAGAGGCAGGGGTGGGAACTGCAGGGCAAGAGTGCCCTGTCCCCTCCCTCCATCAAAGGCAGTGAAGGCTGCTCGTTTCACACCAACCTGGGTACAAATCCTGATGCTGACCCATGTCCACTGTATGACCTTGGGTGAGTCACTTAACTCCTTGAGGTCTCTACTTCCCCAACTGCAAAATAGGTCTGATGGTAGAAGTCTCTTCTTTGTAGGGTTATATGTGTGTGATAAGCAGAGACCTTGTTACCATTAAAGGTCTGCTTGCTCCTGCCTTCTTCCAGCTCAGCCCTGTTCTCCCTCCTCTTGTTCAGGTGCAATCCTCTTTGCTCAGCCCGTGTTCCTTTCTAACTCCACTCACGGGTTTATTGCAGGGGTTTGCAAGGAGAAAGCTGTGAAGTGCCTAAAGCAGCCTGAGCCAAGACACTGGTGGCCAGAAGAGAGGAAGAGTAAAAGAAAATGGGTAAGAGACAGAGAGAGACAATGAGAGAAAGGGACACTGACAGAGAGAGGTAGAATGAGACTGAGACAGAAAGAGAAGAAAGACAGAGAGAAGGGAGAGGGGTGGGTAGAGAAAGCCGGAGACAGAGATGAGAAATAGAGACACCAGAAGACAGAAAATATGTGTGTCAGACACATATCCAAAGACAGGAAAGAAACAGACCCAGGGAGCAGGAGAGGGAGGGAAAGGGGACGTGGAGAGAGCCAGTCCTGCGCACACGCCTTGCTCAGGACGGGTCTCCGCCCTCAGGGCGGCCTCTCATCCCTTCCCCAGAATCCTTAAATCCTCTCTCCCTCAGGGCCCTCGGCATCTGTCACTGTCCCCTCCTGAACCGACAGCGGCTGGCTCAGGTGAGTGTGGCTAAAGAGGGGGCCTGGGTGTGCGCTGGGGATGGACTCCCAGTAAGAGCGGCCCAGGGCTGTCGGGGAGGGCAGGGGTAGGACTGGAGCCAGTGGTCGGGCAGGGGGGACCCAGATGATGAGGTTCAGAGACTGTGAGAGGCAGGTGGCCCGGGAAGGCTGGCCGAGTTGATGCTTCATAACTTCTCCAGCTGGCTCGGCCAATATTTATATACTGAGCGCCTCCCCTCTCCCCAAGGCTTGGGGCTCACTCGCCTTTCCACCGACCCGGGTCCTTCCTCTGCCGGGCGCTCAGAGCGTTCTCCCGTTCTGTTCCCGTCCCCACCCCGTCTTCCTCCCGCAGCCCCCGAGCCGATGGCCGGGATCCTGGCGCTGCTGCCGCTGCTGCTGACGCTGGAGCAGGCGGGCGTGGCGGGCGCCGCGGGCTCGGTGCGCCTGGCGGGCGGCCTCACGCTGGGCGGCCTGTTCCCGGTGCACGCGCGGGGCGCGGCGGGCAGAGCGTGCGGGCCGCTGAAGAAGGAGCAGGGCGTGCACCGGCTCGAGGCCATGCTGTACGCGCTGGACCGCGTGAACGCCGACCCCGAGCTGCTGCCCGGGGTGCGCCTGGGCGCGCGGCTGCTCGACACCTGCTCGCGGGACACGTACGCGCTGGAGCAGGCGCTGAGCTTCGTGCAGGCTCTGATCCGCGGCCGCGGCGACGGTCACGACGCAGCCGTGCGCTGCCCAGGCGGCGTCCCCCCGATGCGCGCCGCGCCCCCTGAGCGCGTGGTGGCTGTCGTGGGCGCCTCGGCCAGCTCCGTCTCCATCATGGTCGCCAACGTGCTGCGCCTGTTTGCGGTGAGGGCCCGGGGGAGCGCCTGGGTTGCAGCCTCTCTCCCTCGTCCTTGCCCTGGGCGTGGCTGAGGTCTGGTCTCCTTGCGAGAATCACTCTAGTCCGCAAAGAAAACTTGTCCCCCGGGCCAGACGCAAGCCTGTCTGGGAAGGTTATTCGGAAGATTAAAGCGTCTAGAGTGCCCGGGCTAACTACGGCGTCCATTAATTGCACTGTAGTCCATGGGCGTTTCTCTGCCTCGTTTGCTCTCGTTTTCCCTCTTTCTTTGTCTTTCTTCTTGATTTTCTCTTTCCACCTCCCTGTCTCTCTCTCCCCCTCCCTCCTCGCATCATTCCTTCTCTCTCTTCCCCTCTCCTTTCCATAACGTCTTCACAGTCCACCCTTCCTTTCTGTTTCCGCTTCAAACATCTCTGTCTTCCCTAGACCAGCTCCAGCCGCTTCTTCCAGAACCTCCCCCTCTCTGACCTTCATACCAGCTCCCACCTGCTCCCTTTTATGTGTGTGTGTTGTTTGTTGTTTTCTTTCTTTTTTTTTCTTTTGCTCGTGAGTTTTTCTTGAACATGAGGGATACACCCTCTTCTCTGCTAGCTGCCCTCTTCCCAGCCTCCCCAGCCACCATTCTCCGCTCTGCTTTCACACTTACTGTCCCCACTCCGTCTCCTGGATCAGCTCAGCTGTAATCCCTATTCATCACTCTAACGCACACAGATAAACCCAGTTCCAAGCAGGCCCCTCCATCAGTCCAGACACAGCCTTCCATCGAGTAACCCCTTCCCAGCTCTCCTGCCTGCTCTGCCCCTCCTGGCCTCTCTCTGTGGCTGTTCCAGCTTTTGCCCCCAGCACTGTAACCCCAAACGTCCCTCTCCTGGGTCCTCACCACCCTCCCTCCCTAGGGTCACTGACCCTCCATCCACAGCCCAGGTGTCCTTCCCCACTCCAGATCCCCCAGATCAGCTACGCCTCCACGGCCCCTGAGCTTAGCGACTCCACACGCTATGACTTCTTCTCCCGCGTGGTGCCACCTGACTCCTACCAGGCCCAGGCCATGGTGGACATCGTGCGGGCATTGGGATGGAACTACGTGTCCACGCTGGCCTCCGAGGGCAACTATGGCGAGAGTGGGGTTGACGCCTTTGTGCAGATCTCCCGAGAGGCTGGTGAGCTTGGGGCAGGGGGGTCTGAGGCATGAAGGAGCCTATAGAGGGTCCGTTGGACAGGGCATAAGCAGTGAGGGAGGGCACTGGGTTCATGATGGGGAGCCTGGATGGTGCCCCCTGTGGGGGTCCTTTGGAAGACACAGCCCCTGCCACAGTCATGAGTGGTGGTGGCCCTGGTGGGTGAATGGGTGGGACCGCAGCTGATTTGGGCATCTCCGACACCCAGGGGGGGTCTGCATTGCCCAGTCCATCAAGATTCCCAGGGAACCAAAGCCAGGAGAATTCAATAAGGTGATCAGGAGACTCATGGAGACACCAAATGCCCGGGGCATCATCATCTTTGCCAACGAGGATGACATCAGGTGGGACAGATGGCATGTTCCATCACCGTGTTCCTCAGAGGCTCTCCTGGAAGACCCTGCCGCCCCTTCTCACACATCCCAGTCACGGACATCCTCCTTTCCCTCTTCCTCGCCCCCCCTTACCCTCCTGCCCCCACACACCTTTTCTACTGCCACCTCTCTGGTGCCCCCAGAAATGAACCAGGCCTGGTCTGGGTGAAGATGCCCCAAACCTAGCCAGGGAGACACAAGAATATATGTCTGTTTCTATAATTAACAGTGAGGGAGACACTGGTGGGCACATGTAAGGGCAGAAAATGAGCTGTCAGGGAAGGACTCCCAGGGGTAGGAGGGTATCCGCAGAAGGCCATGGACCCCAGCCTGAGCCCCAGCAAGAGAAGGTAGGCCCTTCTTAAAGGCAGCATGCAGTGGACTATGGTATGCAGAACAAGAGGGCAGGCCTGGGGTCAGAGCCTGGCTGGACACTTTACTACCTGAGAAACCCAGGGCAAGTGTCCTAAACTCCCCACATCCTACTTTTCCTGATAAACAAAGGGTCAGATAAGTGATGCAGAATGGGGTAGATGGAGAGAGAAGAATGGAAAGTGACCAGAGTTAAGTTGGAGGAGGCTCTCGGCCCTCACTCACCCCTACCCTATCCTTACCAGGAGGGTCCTGGAGGCTGCACGCCAGGCCAACCTGACCAGCTACTTCCTGTGGGTTGGCTCAGACAGCTGGGGAGCCAAGATCTCACCCATCCTGAACCTGGAGGACGTGGCCGTGGGAGCCATCACCATCCTGCCCAAAAGGGCCTCTATTGATGGTGAGTGGGGGAATGCCCTTCCCCACTGCATCTCCCACCCATAGTTATCCTTCCCTATGATCCCCTCTTGGGGGTGCTCATTTTCCCCTTCTATAAAATTGTACCATGATCCAGGGTCCCTTCTAGGATTCCCAGATTCTAGAATTCTGAGATTCTGTGAATACACCCCTCCAAGCAGTGTTTGAATGAATTGGCAAGTGAGGAAATGCACATCCCACTCTACAGGGTGAAGAATTGTTAGGTTTTGTTTGTTTGTTTAGTTTTGTGCTAATTCAGTGCCTATATTCCTGGTTCTGCCAAAGGCACTCTAATTTGAGGGTGACTGTGGGAGGGATAGAAACCAAGGATGTGGGTCATACTGTTCTGTTGATCAATTAATGAGGCCTTCCTCTCCACCCCTCCTCCACCATCCCGCCTGTGAATATCTGGAAGAATGCAGGAAAGGTGGCCACTTTACACTAGGATTGCTCATTTCCCCAAAGGCTAAACTGAACATGCTTTGATGAGGCACTTCAGGGCTATTTTATGAAGCGCAGACCCTTGTAAATGCTGAGCCCTGACTCGCAGGGGCTCCCAGCCTTTTGGAGGTGTACACCCACCCTTACACTCTTTCTTTCCCTTAGAATGCATTCAGTTGCAGGCAACAGACTAGACTGAGAGTGGTTTTAGCGATAAAGGCATTTCATTACAAGGCAAGAGGTTTCAAAGTAGGGGCAACTTCACACTTGGGGCAGGAAGTCAATGATGTTCTCAGAGCCCTGAGCTCTGTCTTCCCTTCTGTTCCACCATCCTCTGTAGTTGCCATATGCCTTCTTTTTTTTCTAAAGTCAACCTGTTTTTGTTTTTTCAATGAATTTATTTATTTTTGGCTGCGGTCGGTCTTCGTTACTGCGCGTGGGCTTTCTCTAGTTGTGGTGAGCGGGGGCTACTCTTCATTGCAGTGCACGGGCCTCCCATTGCGGTGGCTTCTCTTGGCTCTAGGCGTGCGGGCTTCAGTAGTTGTGGCATGTTGGCTCAGTAGTTGTGGCTCGCAGACTCTAGAGCCCAGGCTTAGTATTTGTGGCACACGGACTTAGTTGCTCCGCGGCATGTGGGATCTTCCTGGACCAGGGCTTGAACTCGTGTTCCCTGCACTGGCAGGCAGATGCTTAAGCACTGTGCCACCAGGGAAGTCCCATGTGCCTTCTTGATTGTGTTGTTTTATTCACAAAGTGGCTGCTGAAGCTCCACCCATTACATCTTCATAGCAGCATCCTAACCAGGGAAGAAAAGGCAGCAAAAATTTCTGTCCTGTGGTGAGGCTCTGAGCTTGTATCAGGATGGAAATTTACCGTGGAGTCTCTAGATGGCTTTGAGCTCATTGGCCAGGTCAGAAATTGGTCACATGTGTATCCCCAGCTGCAAAGTGAGCAAGCGGTGAAGGGACACAAGTAGTGAGCTGTGGCTGGCTCAGACTGTTGCCAGCCCCCTCCCTCCTTCCCTGTCTCTCAGGATTTGACCAGTACTTCATGACTCGCTCCTTGGAGAACAACCGCCGGAACATCTGGTTTGCTGAGTTCTGGGAAGAGAATTTTAACTGCAAACTGACCAGCTCAGGTACCCAGTCAGACGATTCCACCCGCAAATGCACAGGTGAGAGCTGCCCAGGGTGGCGAGGGTGGTGAGGGAGAAGGTGGGAGGCCAGGTTGGGCATCTGCGAGCCAGGCACACTTCCTCTGGGCATCCCTAGGACAGGTGAGGAACGCATCGGCCGGGACTCTGCCTACGAGCAGGAAGGGAAGGTGCAGTTTGTGATCGATGCTGTGTACGCCATTGCCCACGCCCTCCACAGCATGCACCAGGCTCTTTGCCCGGGGCACACAGGCCTGTGCCCGGCAATGGAGCCCACCGACGGGCGGATGCTGCTGCAGTATATTCGAGCTGTACGTTTCAATGGTGAGTGGGAGCCAGAGCCCCTACGTGAATGAGGGGAAGCCTGCTGGGATGGAGTTCTCGGGACCTCGGACAACTCAGTATGGAAGGAATGGGAGAGCAGAAGAGTATAGTGGGAGCATCTGGGCCTGAGAGCTGGAGGCTCGAGCCAAGTTCTGGGGAACAGTTTTTAACACTCTTCCTTCTCCAGGCTTCAGTACCTCCTGCCACAGGCTGCAAATTCCAGGTGTTGGGGAACTTCTCTGTGACCCCTTCTGCCTGGATCCCTCAGAGGGTCACACACAACTCTCCTCTCCATTGCACGGAGTTTGGAGTCGTCTGGTCTCTGAGGGCACGCATGGGGCACAGTGCAGACTGTGCAAAGGCACTGCTTACACAGTGGACAGGCAGCCCACTCTGAGTCTCAGGCTTCCGAATGCCTCCCCAGCCAGGCCCTGGGCTGCCTGAGCACAAAGCATGAGTCTGTGTCCCCCCAATATGAGTGGAGGGCCTGGCACATGGTCAGGGCTCAGAATAAGGGTTTCTGAAAAGGCCCAGATGGACTCAGCTGTGCTTATGGTTTGCTGGGGGGGCTTCACATTGTGTTCAATTACTATCCTTTAGTAAATTAAGAACTCTCTTCTTCCACCAAATGTTGAGCACCTTTTCTCTGCCAAGATCTCTGTTAAAGAGCGTGACTTAGGGATTTCCCTAGCGGTCCAATAGTTAAGACTCTGTGCTTCCACCGCAGGGGACACAGGTTCAATCCCTGGTCAGGGAACTAAGATGCCTCATGCTGAGTGGCCAAAAAGTTATAAATAAGTAAATAAATAAATAAAGAGCATGACTTAATAGCACTCCAGAACAGCTCTACAAGCTGGTAGAACAAGCTTCTAAAAGAAATAAAGCTGATTGTTCAAATCAGTACCTTTGTAACTCTGAACTCATCCTCTCGCCTGCACAGTTAAGCTCTTTCTTATTCCTTTGTAAATTGTGGTAACATGCACATAGCGTAATATTTACTATCTTAACCATTTTAAGTGTACAGTTGAGTGGTGTACATTGTTGTGCAGTCAATCTCTAGAACTCTTTTCATTGTGCAGAATTGAAACTCTATACTCACTAAACACTAACTCCCCATTTCCCCCTCCCCCAGCATTCTACATTTTGTCTATGAATTTGACTGCTCTAAGTACCTCATACGAGTGGAATCACACAGTATTTGTCCTTTTGTGAGTGGCTTATTTCACTTCTCATAATGTTCTTAAGGTTCATCCATGTTGTAGAATGTCCTTCCTTTTTAAGGCTGAATAATATTCCATTGTACGTAGAGACCCCAATTTGCTTATCCGTTCATCCGTTGATGTACACTTGCATTTCTTCCGCATTTTCGCTACTGTGAATAATGCTGCTGTGAACATAAGTGTACAAATATCTCTTTGAGTCCTTGCTTTCCATTATTTTGGATATATAGCTAGAAAAGGAATTGCTGGATTGTGTGGTAATTCTATGTTTAATTTCTTGAGGAACCACCATATTGTTTTCCACAGTGACTGCATCATTTTGCATTCCCACCAGTGAAGTATAGGGTTGCAATGTCTCCATACACTTGCCAGCACTTACTTTCTGTTGTTTTGACAGTGGCTAACCTAAATGGGTGTGAGGTGGTATCTCACTGCGGTTTTGATCCGAATTTCCCCGATGATAGGTGATGCTGAGCACATTTTCACGTGCTTGCTAAGCTCTTCCTTTGTCCTGGCTGGGCCTCTGATGGGCTCGAGCACCAGCCGAGGATGACAGGCTCTCCTTCCAGGCAGCGCAGGAACCCCTGTGGTGTTCAATGAGCACGGGGACGCGCCTGGGCGATACGACATCTTCCAGTACCAGGTGACCAACGGCAGTGCGGGCAGTGGCAGCTACCAGGCCGTGGGCCAGTGGGCAGAGACCCTCAGGCTGGATGTGAGTGGCACAGAATGAGCTCTGGGCACAGGGAGGCGGACCCACCTTCCCGGAGGCGGGAGTCGCAGGTCCCGGTGTCCCCTGTGTCCCAGGTGGAAGCCCTGCAGTGGTCGGGAGACCCCCGAGAGGTGCCCGAGTCTCAGTGCAGCCTCCCCTGTGGGCCGGGGGAGCGGAAAAAGATGGTGAAGGGCGTCCCCTGCTGTTGGCACTGTGAGGCCTGCGACGGGTACCGCTTCCAGGTGGACGAGTTCACTTGCGAGGCCTGCCCCGGGGACATGAGGCCCACGCACAACCACACGGGCTGCCGCCCCACGCCAGTGGTCCGCCTGTCCTGGTCCTCGCCCTGGGCGGCCCCGCCCCTCCTCTTGGCCGTGCTGGGCATCATGGCCACCACCACAGTGGTGGCCACCTTCGTGCGGCACAACAACACGCCCATCGTCCGGGCCTCTGGCCGCGAGCTCAGTTACGTCCTCCTCACCGGCATCTTCCTCATCTACACGGTCACCTTCCTCATGGTGGCTGAGCCCGGGGCGGCTGTCTGCGCTGCCCGCAGGCTCTTCCTCGGCCTGGGAACCACCCTCAGCTACTCTGCCTTGCTCACCAAGACCAACCGCATCTACCGCATCTTTGAGCAAGGGAAGCGCTCGGTCACACCCCCTCCCTTCATCAGCCCCACTTCGCAGCTCGTCATCACCTTCAGCTTCACCTCCGTGCAGGTGGGTCCTTGGGCTCCCGGGGTGGGCAGACGGGGTCGGGGCTGGGGGTGCGGGCACTGACCTCCACCTTAAAAATCAGAGTCCCTCTTCTATTTTGGCCTCTGTGTTAAAAAAAAAAAAAAAAAAAAGTCCCAGGAGATAGGGCGCTACTATTTCTGTAACTAGAAGAACTCATTTAGGAGCAGCTGTTTCCTCCTGCTTCATCCTTGAAGGAAAATGGATCAGTAAGGTGGGGAGTGCAAGCATCCAGTTATTTTTCTGTAAAACAGTGAAATTATTTTCATAAAGTGAACATGCTCTTCCATAATTTGGCTCCCAGGGCAAAGAGAATCTGATGAATTTCCCCCAAGCAGAGAATCTGTTTCCATAAAGGGAGTTCCTGCTGCCCAGTCACTGGGTAATTGGATAAGGGGCACAGGGTCTAATGATACTATGTGGAGTGAAGCATCCAATTCCATAGATGGCCAGAATTTCATGCTGTCTGTGCAGCAAAAGCAGAGTTCCTTTAGGGTTTTCTCTGAGATGGTAATATTACAACATTGGAAATGGCTCCTGTGGTCTGGAAAGCACTGGATGTTTTCTATGTAAAGCGTGCTAAGAGACAAGTGTGTGTGACATTGTATGACTTTGAAGAGCCAGCCCAGTTCTCAGGGCCAGGTGGATGGCCCATGCTCAGCTCATTTGGACACGGCTCACTCTCCACCCCAGGAGAGCCGTTCTTCCTACCCAGCTCTGCATGTAACATGGTCATTCCCACCCATGGGCCTCAGTCCATGCAATTCTTCAAAACTGGAAGGTGCTCCCACTTTTCTGGCACATAGCAGGGTCTGAGCGTCCTCTGTCAGGGCCAGAATCTCAGTGCACAGCCCATCCTCAGAAATCACCTCACTGCTTCCTGCCTGAAACCCCCATGGCACCTCCTGCCCCAGGATAGAGACGTTTAGACTGCATTCAGTGCCCCCCTCCGGCTCACCTATGGACTCCCCACATTATACCTCTCTGTCTAGAAATCCCAAATATTTTCAAAGATGCACACCTTCAACTTTACAGGGTTATTCAGCAGTATGATGGATGTGAAATAGTATCTCATTGTTTTAATTGGTCCCTACTTACTAGTGCAGCCAGCCTTTGTACTTCCCTCTTCTGTGATGTGCCTGTGCCTGTTCCTGTGCTTTGCTCACTTCCTATTATTTTGTAGGCGTTTGTTACCTGTACTGGATGCTAATTCTTTTACCAAGTATGTGAGTTGCAAATTCAGTGGGGCGCATTTTGGTTGCTACTCCCGTGTATCATAGGCCTTGGGTTTTAGTTTCTCTTGGGCAACTTTTCCCCCCAGCTAGAGGATTTCTAAGAGGAGCCCCCTGCTTCCTTCCTGGACAGTGGGTGGAGTTTTATTTTATTAGTCCCTTGTTCATGGAGCTGCTGCCTTTGGGAGAATCACAAAAAGGTGCTCCTTCTGGGTGTACAAATTACTTAAAAAGCATCCTTTCCTCTAGGATCACATGGCCCTACTCCAGGTGCACAGTATGGTACTGAAGTGTTGGCTAGGTTTCAGCCCCGCTCCTCCCAAGTCAAGCATCTTGTGCAGTGAACCACCTGCACAAATGTAGGGGCTGGCCCTTCCAGGGTCCCACCTGTATGCAGGTGTCTTACTTCCTACTCCCCAGCTTCCCTTGGCTCGAGGTCATGTCTCCCCTCACTGTGAAGGAATTCATACTCCATCTTCTCCTTGTTAGGGCCTGTGTCTGACTCTGACCTCCCTGGCCACCCGGCATCAGTTCACATTCTTACTGCTCTCCATCCAGTGCCTCTATATTTTGAGCCTCACTATGCATTCACACACAATTTCATTGTATCTTGTTCAACAGTTCTCTGGCTCTGGAGAAGGAAAGGGGTCCTCCGGAACTTGGTTTGCCATATTGCTAGATTGGCTAAAGCTAGTGTTTTCCCACCTACTGAATACATGACACTGCCTCCCTGGAGGGTTGTGAAGGGCCTGGTTCCTGATCAGTGGGACATGCACTGACTCCTCCCCCAAGCTGGCATCATGTCCTCACAACAGATTATGAGGGTTCCCATTCGGTAGATAGAGGAGATGTGATTAGGGTCACCGTTCCAGAGCCTCTGCCTGCAGTCACTGCACCTTGCTGGGCTCAGTCAACGGTGCTGGTAATGGCTGACATACAGGAAGAGGACATCCAGGGCCCCTTCCCCAATCAGCCCAGATGTCCCCAGCACATACTTCCACTGCAGCCCCTTCTCTCCACCTGCCTGTGTCACAGGCCTTTGCCCAGGTAGTCCCCTCCTGGACAATCCTCCCCTCTCCACAGTGACTCTCAGGCCTGAGCATCCCACTCAGTAGGCCAGGAGCCTAAAAGCGACCCTAACCTGCCAGAGATCTCAGTCGAGAGTGAGGCTGGGTGTGTCCTTGATACCATGTTGGTCCTGCAGGTGGTGGGAGTGATGGCCTGGATGGGGGCCCAGCCCCCACACAGTGTGATTGACTACGAAGAGCAGCGGACGGTGGAACCAGAGCACGCCAGAGGGGTGCTCAAGTGCGACATGTCAGATCTGTCCCTTGTCGGCTGCCTGGGCTACAGCCTCTTGCTCATGGTCACATGCACGGTGTATGCCATCAAGGCTCGTGGCGTGCCTGAGACCTTCAATGAGGCCAAGCCCATTGGCTTCACCATGTATACCACCTGCATCATCTGGCTGGCTTTTGTGCCTATCTTCTTTGGCACTGCCCAGTCAGCTGAAAAGGTAATCCGGGTCCCCCGTCAGTTTCATGACCTCATTTGTTTCCTGCCTGTCCACGGAAGGGCTCGATTATTCCAAGAGCTGGGCCACCCATATGAATGCTTGCTTAGTTAGCTGATGAATTCATGTACTCATTTGTCTTTCCAGTCTCCCTCCGGCTGTTCTCTCAGTCCCATTTCCATTGTTCATTCATTCATTTTTTTCATCCATGCTTCTTCCAACCATCAATTAACTTTCTTTTATTCAATTATCTTTTCATATACTTTATATTTGCCAATCCATTCATCTGTCGGTCTATTTGTTTGACAATCATTTATTCATGTGTACAGTGGAGCATTTGTTTATTCCCCTCTGTCCTCCCTTTGTTTGCCTACTTGCTCCTTTATTCAGGTTTGGTTCATCCATTCATTTGTACATTTGAAAACATGTTCATTCATTCATTAACATGCTCTAGCCCTTTTTAGGCATATGGACCATTTCCCCAGGTGTCGCTCTCTGTGAATGAACCTCTCACTTCCCTTGGTCACTTGTCCACTCAGTCCTCTGTCGTTTACCCTTCTTCCTGCCTATACCAGAGCCAAACTGTGACTACTAATTCTTCATGCCACGGGGCCTTTGATTACACTGGTCTCCTTTATTGAGTGCTCATTCCCAGTCACTTGACTGAAATAGACTCACCTCCAGGCTGTGTGGGGGTGGAGGGCGGGAGAGACCTGGGCTGAGTCCCACCTGGTCCCTTCCTTCGTGGCTTAGATCTACATCCAAACCACCACCCTGACTGTGTCCTTAAGCCTGAGTGCGTCGGTGTCCCTCGGCATGCTCTATGTACCCAAAACCTACGTCATCCTGTTCTACCCGGAGCAGAACGTGCAGAAGCGGAAACGGAGCCTCAAGACAACCTCCACAGTGGCAGCCCCACCCAAGGGCGAGGACACAGAGGCCCCCAAGTAGCAAGTAGGGGATGAATGGGACAATCGCTCCCCGTCCTCTGTTCTTTTCTTTGCCTCGCTTCATGGTGGAAGCTGTGAAGAGTCCAGATCTGCAGTGAGCAATCAGGGTGGGGAGTCCACAAAGGCCATGGCCACCAGGATGGAGCTGGCCTGGACCCACATGACACATTTTTCTGTTTTTCTGTGCATGATGGCTTCATACTTCCTCGCTGCAGACCAGACTTTCTACTCATGGTGGGAAACAGCCACTGAGAGAATCCTACTCTGGAGAGGGATTAAACTTATACTCACTGGTTTGAAGTTCAGAGATCATGATGAAGCCCTGGGTTTGGCCCAGTGTGAGTGGATTTCCACCCCTTGATCAACCACCAGAATTTGGGGATTGGGCAGCATGTGAGAATATGTGGACCCCAGAATGAAATTCAGGGTTGGAGTCAGGGAGGAGCAGTTTCCACAAGAGCTCTGTGGGTCTGTATTTTGGACTGAGTAACTTGGGCTTCGGTAAATATTTTGCTGGTACAGAGGCATCGAGCCTTGGGTGAGAGCCCTGTGAGAGAAGATGGGCCTGCACAGGACAGGGAAGTGAGCAGAGGGAACTAGAATGCTCCCATGAGATTATTTGTGGCAGGGTCTTTTCCTCGAGATCTTTTCTCCTGGGATCTGGGGGATGTCACACTTAGAGAACTGCTTTTTTTTTTCCTTTCCCATGTGTATTCCCTTAAATGTACCCTGAACTTTAAGAAAATCAGATACACTTGTGTGGTGGTAGGGGTGTGAGAATAAACTAGCAAGGGTGGTGTTTGCCCTCCTCTGATGCCTGTAAGGGATGGTGTTCACAAGTTCTAGGTTGGGACCAGTGACAGAGAGAGTTGTGTCCATGGTGAAGATTAATTCCAAGTGGATAACTTAAGATGAACATCAAAACAGTTCTCTTCCAATATTTCCTGGGGAGGTCCCCTTTGAAAGGTAAGCATGAGGCATGGGAAGGAAGATGCTTGGACTTCAAATGCATTTTTCAGTAATCTTTTTTTTAACAAGAAGTTCAGTTTAAGTTAATGGAATTTTATTTCCCTGGGGTAGAATTTAAATTTGTTAAATTGATTCTTTTTATTTATCAGTATGAATTCTCTAGTATCTAATGTCTGGAACTGACTTTGAAGATCAACAGCACTTCATACAACATGGAGACTCTTCCCTAGACAGAGTCTCTGCATAATCCATTTTGACCTTGGGACTAGGTGTTTCTGCATTCTTTAATAGGGCTTCTCCTCAGAATAATATTTTTGGTGTACAAATTCTCCTTCCTCACATTTGTTACACTCCTAGGAATGCTCCACAGTGTGAACTATGACATTTCATATATTGCAGGATGCTTACCAAAATTCATTATTTCATACAGCTACTCTCCTGTGTGGGTTTCCTGATGTACAATGATGTGTGTTTTCTTACTGATGGCTTTTCCACATTAGTGCTTTGATAGGGTTTTTCTCCTATATTAACTCTTAGAGAACAATGAGCTCTGGTCTCCAAATCAAGGTTTTCCTGTATTTATTATTTTCTTGGTGTTTCTCTCGGTATGAATTCTCTGATGTGCAGTGAGTTTTGACTTCTAGTTGAAAACTTTTCCACATTTTTTACATTTTTGTGGTTTTCCCCACTCTGAACTCTGTGACTTAGATTTTGGATGATTTCTTAGTAAAAGCTTTTCCACATTTAGAGGTTTTCTCCCCATGTGAAGTTTCAGACTTAGAGTCCTGGCTTCCTGCTGAAGACTTTCATACACCCCCACATTCATTCAGACTGGTCTCTCTGATGTGGATTCTTTGATGCACAGTGAGTTCTGTCGTCTTCTTCTGGTCCTTCTCACATTCAGCCCACTTGTAGAAGATGCATGCACCATTTTGTGTGCAGTGGGGGTATCCTCTGTTGTTAAAGGCATTGTCATATTTAGTACATTTGTGAGATTTCTCTCCTTTCTGAATTCTCTAATGTGTACAAAAAGTTCTGACTCTTGGAAGAGGGCTTTTCCACATTCAGTGTGTACATAAGGTCTCTACCTTAGATCATTTCTTTGATGTTCAGTGGAGGGTGACAAATCCTTGAAGGTTTTTCCATGCTCTTTGCATGCATAGTTTGCCTTCTCCGATGTCCAATCTATTAATTTGAACCCCTGAAAAAAGTTTTTCCCCCAAATTTGTGGAATTTATAAGGCATTCTGCCTGTGTGTTTCATTTTCTGTTGAATAAGAGCCAGGCTATACTTATAGGCTTTCTCACATTCATTGTCCTTGAATGATTTCTCACCAGTATGGATTATATATTCCAGTGAATACGGGGTTCTGGTTGGAGGCTTTTCCACATTACAATCACAGTATTTCTCTCCAGTATGAAGTCTCTAAAGCAGAGTAAGATTACATTTTGTTATAAGCTTTTATTCACCATGTTCAATGTGTTGAGACTTGTACAGGAGGGATTTTTTAATATTACTTATATTCTTAGGCATTTTCACTAGTGTGGTTTTTTTTTGGACACATTTATAACATTTATTACAACTTGTCACATTTATTACATTTTGTGGTCTTTGGAAATTTCTCCCAAATTCATTACATTCATCGTCTCTCACTTTATTCAGTAATTTCTCGGTAAATAAATGTAACTTTTCCCAAACGTTTGACTTGGGTTTTCTGTTCCTTTTGTATATAGTTGTTGATTTGCAAGACTCCCTCTAATATGGAATAAAATGATAATTCCAAGTGAATCTTTTCACCATCATTTTATAGAAGGAAACGTCTTCAGGAATACTCTGTTATATTGACGTCTTTGCCTCTAAATATGAAAAATTCCTAAGCATAAACATTTCCCACCTCTTGGGCTTTGAGGGGAGAAATCTGCTCCAGTGTGGACAGAGCAGAATACTGAAAGCTATGACAAGTAGGTTGGGAGTTTCAGAGATGACATTTTCATCTGTGGAGCAAAGAGTAGGAATCAAGATGGACTGCAGCTCTGAAAGGGGAAGATTGAGTGGGAGGATTGGATGGAAAAGGCAAAGAAAGGTGGAGAGAGGCACTAATGGTGATGGGACTGGGTTTGGACGTTTTTAACCTCATCACTTCATTCATGGATTACTATTGCAAGACTTTAGTCTTTCTGCTTTCTGTATTTTCCCCCCTCTCATCCTACACACCAGTATCAAAATCATCATGCCAGGGCACCAGCTCCCCACATTTATAGGAACATTGCTGTGGGTCCTGCCCTCTCTCAACACCTGCATCAGGCTGTGATTCATTCTCATATTTACCTGCAGACTCAGAGGCAGAAATCGCAGGAAGGGTGCATTAGTCTAGAGAATCATAGCTTCATGCACTGTTCACTGATATAATCTGACAGATAAGAGCTTTTGAGTGCTGAATTTACCTGTAGTATCAACTTTCTAGTTTTTTCCCCATTCTGATTTGCTACACAGGGAAAATTTCCAGGATCCACAGACCTTGTCCTGCCCCTGCCCCGTATACTTCCTTCAGTCAGCTTTCCCATCTTGACTTGTACAACACTGAGGTTAAGACATCTTGAGATCAATTCGAGCTCTGCCACTTACTAGATGGGTGACTTTGGGCAAGATAATTAGCCTCTCCCATAGCCAGTCTCCTTAATGATCTCCACAGAGGTGCCCAAATCATTGACCCCATTTACCTACTATTGACCCTCCTAGTCCTACCAATCACTGTCCACGCAGACCCCATTCATTAAGAGAAGTCCTCAGCTGACAAGTCCCATCTCCCCATATCAGACCCACTAGTCCTCTGATTCACTGATCTCCACAGACTGCTCATTCATTGCTGCTCCAACAACTATCATTGGGTATTTCCTCTGTGTTAAGCACCTGGGATACATCAGTCTATAAAATAGACAAGGATTATCTCCTTCATGGAACTTACATCCTAGTTGTGGAGACAAACAATAAACAATATATAAGACAAATAAATTATGAATTATGTTAGGAGGTGATAAAGTGCTGTGGAAAAAAGAAAACAGAGCAGGGTAGGGAGAAAGGGAAAGACTAGAGGGGATGGGCTGCAATTTAAATAAAGTGGTTAGTGTAAGCTTCCTTGAGAAGGTGGAACTTGAAGGAAGTGGGGAGTGAGCCATGGAATTATGTGGGGGAAGAAGGGTCTAGTGGATGGAGCGGCCAGTGCAGAAGCCCTAGGGCAAGGGCATGCATGTGTGTCTGAAGAGCCAGTCAAGAGGCTGGTGTGGTTGCAGCAGGGCAAGTGGAGGAAACAATGTGAGAAAGGTAGGTTAGGTATATCAGTCAGAGTTCCCCAGAGAAGCAGAACCAATAGAACATATTGGTTTCTCTGGAGAATGCTGATAGATAGGTTAGATAGAGATAGAGATATAGAGAATATATAGTATGTATAGATATAAGATAGAAAGGCTAAAAAATAGATGGATAGATCTATCTATCTATCTATCTGTATTATCATCTTTCTAACTATCTATCTGTCAAACTTATACACAATAGGATGGGTGTGTGTGTGTGTGTGTGTGTGTGTGTGTGTATGCATAATGTCAAGACATATATTTTAAGAAATGGCTCCCAGATTGGTTCAAGATGGTGGAATAGAAGGATGTGTGTTTATTCCCTCTTGTGAGAGCACTGGAATCACAAATAACTTCAGAACAATCATTGATAGGAAGACACTGGAACTCACCAAAAAAGATACCCCACATCCAGAGACAAAGGAGAAGCCACAATGAGATGGTAGGAGGGGTGCAATCACAATAAAATCAATTCCCATAACAGCTGGGTGGGTGACTCACAAACTGGAGAATACTTATACCACAGAAGTCCACCAACTGGAGTAAAGGTTCTGAGCCCCATGACAGGCTTCCCAACCTGGGGGTCCAGCAACGGGAGGAGGAATTCCTAGAGAATCAGACTTTGAAGGCAAGCGGGATTTGACTGCAGGATTTTGACAGGACAGGGGGAAACAGAGACTCCACTCTTGGAGGGCACACACAAAGTAGTCTGTGCATTGGAACCCAGGGGGAAGAAGCAATGACCCTATAGGAGACTGAACCAGACTTACCTGATAGTGTTGGAGGGTCTCCTGCAGAGGCGGGGGGTAGCTGTGGCTCACCATGAGGACACGGACACCGGAAGCAGAAGTTCTGGGAAGTGCTCCTTGGCGTGAGCCCTCCCAGAGTCCGCCATTAGCCCCACCAAAGAGCCAGGTAGCTTCTGGTGTTGGGTGGCCCCAGGCCAAACAATAACAGGGAGGGAACCCAGCCCCAACCATCAGCAGACAAGCAGATTAAAGTTCTACTGAGCTCTGCTCACCAAAGCAAAACCCAGCTCTACCCACCACCAGTCCCTCCCATCAGGAAACATGCACAAGCCTCTTAGATAGCCTCATCCACCAGAGGGCAGACAGCAGAATCAAGAAGAACTACAATCCTGCAGCCTGTGGAAGAAAAAATACATTCACAGAAAGATAGACAAGATGAAAAGGCAGAGGGATATGTACCAGATGAAGGAACAAGATGAAACCCCAGAAAAACAACTAAATGAAGTGGAGATAGGCAAACTTCCAGAAAAAGAACTCAGAATAATGATAGTGAAGATGATCCAGGACCTTGGAAAAAGAATGGAGGCAAAGATCAAAAAACTGTAAGAAATGTTTAACAAAGACATAGAAGAATTAAAGAACAAACAAACAGAGATGAACAATACAATGACTGAAATGAAAACTACACTAGAAGGAATCAATAGCAGAATAACTGAGGCAGAAGAACGGATAAGTGACCTGGAAGACAGAATGGTGGAAATCACTGTTGCGGAACAGAATAAAGAAAAGAAATGAAAAGAAATGAAGACCGCCTAAGAGACCTCTGGGACAACATTAAATGCAACAACATTCGCATTATAGGGTCCCAGAAGGAGAAGAGAGAGATGGGATCAGAGGAAATATTTGAAGAGAATATAGTCAAAAACTTCCCTAACATGAGAAAGGAAATAGCCACCCAAGTCCAGGAAATTCAGTGAGTCCCATACAAGATAAACCCAAGGAGAAACAAGCGGAGACACATAGTAATCAAATTGGCAAAAATTAAAGGCAATGAAAAATTATTCAAAGCAGCAATGGAAAAATAACAAATAATATACAAGAGAACTCCCAAAAGGTTAACAGCTGATTTCTCAGCAGCCCCTACAAGCCAGAAGGGAGTGGTATGATATATTTAAAGTGATGAAAGGGAAGAACCTACAACCAGGATTACTCTACCTGGCAAGGATCTCATTCAGGTTTGATGGAGAAATCAAAAGCTTTAGAGACAAGCAAAAAGTAAGATAATTCAGCACCACCAAAGCAGCTCTACAACAAATGCTAAAGGAACTTCTCTAAGTGGGAAACACAAGAGAAGAAAAGGATCTACAAAAACAAACCCAAACCAATTAAGAAAAGGGTCATAGAAATATACATATCAATAATTACCTTAAATGTGAATGGATTGAATCCTCCAACCAAAAGACACAGGATTGCTGAATGGATACAAAAACAAGACCCATATATATGCTGTCTACAAGAGACCCACTTCAGACCTAGGGACACATACAGACTGTAAGTGAGGGGATGGAAAAAGATATTCCATGCAAATGGAAATCAAAAGAAAGCTGGAGTAGCAATACATATATCAGATAAAATAGACTTTAAAATAAAGAATGTTACAAGACACAAGGAAGGACATGACATAATGATCAAGGGATCAATCCAAGAAGAAGATATAACAATTATAAATATATATGCACCCAACATAGGAGCACCTCAATACATAAGGAAACTACTAACAGCTATAAAAGAGGAAATCGACAGTAACACAATAATAGTGGGGGACTTTAACACCTCACTTACACCAATGGACAGATCATCCAAAGTGAAAATAAATAAGGAAAGAGAAGCTTTAGATGACACAATAGACCAAATAATTTTAATTGATATTTATAGGACATTCCATCCAAAAACAGCAGATTACACTTTCTTCTCAAGTGCGCATGGAACATTCTCCAGGATAGATCACATCTTGGGTCACAAATCAAGCTTCAGTAAATTTAAGAAAATTGAAATCATAGCAAGCATCTTTTCTGACCACAAAGCTATGAGATTAGAAATCAATTTCAGGGAAAAAAACGTAAAAAAACACAAACATATGGAGGTTAAACAGTACATTACTAAATAACAAAGAGATCACTGAAGAAATCAAAGAGGAAATCAAAAAATACCTAGAGACAAATGACAATGAAACAAGATGATCCAAAACCTATGGGATGCAGCAAAAGCAGTTCTAAGAGGGAAGTTTATAGCTATACAAACCTACCTCAAGAAACAAGAAAAATCACAAATAAGCAATCTAGCCTTACACCTAAAGGAGGTACAGAAAGAGGAACCAAAAAAACCCAAAGTTAGTAGAAGGAAAGAAATCAGAAAGATCTGAGCAGAAATAAATGAAATAGAAACAAGGAAAACAATAGCAAAGATCAATAAAACTAAAATCTGGTTCTTTGAGAAGAGAAACAAAATTGATAAACCATTAGCCAGACTCATCACAAAAAAGAGGGAGAGGACTGAAATCAATAAAATTCGAAATGAAAAAGGAGAAGTTACAACAGACACTGCAGAAATACAAAGCATCCTAAGAGACTACTACAAGCAACACTACGCCAATAGAATGGACAACCTGGAAGAAATGGACAAATTCTTAGAAAGGTATAACCTTCCAAGACTGAACCAGGAAGAAATAGAAAATATAAACAGACCAATCACAAGTAATGAAATTGAAACTATGATTAAAAATCTTCCAACAAACAAAAGTCCAGGACCAGATGGCTTCACAGGTGAATTCTATCAAACATTTAGAGAAGAGCTAACACCCATCCTTCTCAAACTCTTCCAAAAAATTGCAGAGGAAGGAACATTCCCAAACACATTCTATGAGGCCACAATCACCCTGATACCAAAACCAGACAAAGATACTACAAAAAAAGAAAATTACAGACCAATATCACTGATGAATATAGATGCAAAAATCTTCAACAAAATACTAGCAAACAGAACCCAACCATGATCAAGCAGGATTTATCCCAGGGATGCAAGGATTCTTCAAAATATGCAAATCAATCAGTGTGATACACCATATTAACAAATTGAAGAAGAAAAATCATATGATCATCTCAATAAATGCAGGAAAAGCTTTTGACAAAATTCAACACCAATTTAAGATAAAAACTCTCCAGAAAGTGGGCATAGAGGGAACCTACCTCAACATAATGACGGTCATATACACCAAACCGACAGCAAACATCATTCTCAATGGTGAAAAACTGAAAGCATTTCTTCTGAGATCAGGAACAAGATAAGGATGTCCACTCTCACCACTATTATTCAACATAGTTTTGGAAGTCCTAGACACGGCAATGAGAGGAGAAAAAGATATAAAAGAATACAAATTGGAAAAGAAGAAGAAAAGCTGTCACTGTTTGCAGATGACATGATACTATACATAGAGAATCCTAAATATGCCACCAGAAATCTACTAGAGCTAATCAATGAATTTGGTAAAGTTGCAGGATATGAAATTAATGCACAGAAATCTCTTGCAATCCTATACACTAATGATGAAAAATCTGAAAGAGAAATTAAGGAAACACTTCCATTTACCATTGCAACAAAAAGACTAAAATACCTAGGAATAAACCTACCTAGGGAGACAAAAGACCTGTATGCAGAAAACTATAAGACACTGATGAAAGAAATTAAAGATGATGCCAACAGATGGAGAGATATACCAGGTTCTTGGATTGGAAGAATCAATATTGAGTAAAGGACTGTACTACCCAAAGCAATCTACATATTCAATGTAATCCCTATAAAATTACCAATGGCATTTTTTATGGAACTAGAATAAAAAATCTTAAAACTTGCATGGAGACACACAAGACACCGAATAGCCAAAGCAGTCTTGAGGGAAAAAAACGGAGCTGGAGGAATCAGACTCCATGACTTCAGACTATACTACAAAGCTATGGTAATCAAGACAGTATGGTACTGGCTGAAAAACAAAAATATAGATCAATGGAACAGGGTAGAAAGCCCAGAGATAAACTCACACACATATGGTTACCTTATTTTTGATAAAGGAGACAAGAATATACAATGGAGAAAAGACAGCCTCTTCAATAAGTGACACTGGGAAAACTGGACAGCTACATGTAAAAGAATGAAATTAGAACACTCCCTAACACCATACACAAAAATAGACTCAAAATGGATTAAAGACCTAAATGTAAGGTCATACACTATAAAACTCTTAGAGGTAAACATAGGCAGAACACTCTATGACATAAATCACAGCAAGATCCTTTTTGACCCACCTCCTAGAGAAATGGAAATAATATCAAAAATAAACAAATGGGACCCAATTAAACTTAAAAGCTTTTGCACAGCAAAGGAAACCATAAACAAGACAAAAAGACAACCTCAGAATGGGATAAAATATTTGCAAGTGAAGCAACTGACAAAGGTTTAATCTCCAAAATTTACAAGCAGCTCATGCAGCTCAATATCAAAAAAAGAAACAAACCAATCCAAAAATGGTCAGAAGAGCTAAAGAGACATTTCTCCAAAGAAGATATACAGATTGCCAACAAACACAAGAAAGAATGCTCAACATCATTAAACATTAGAGAAATGCAAATCAAAACTACAATGAGATATCATCTCACACCTGTCAGAATGGCCATCATCAAAAAATTTACAAACAATAAATGCTGGAGAGGGTGTGGAGGAAAGGGAACCCTCTTGCACCATTGGTCAGAATTTAAATTGATACAGCCACTATGGAGAACAGTATGGAAGTTCCTTAAAAAACTAAAAATAGAACTACCATATGACCCAGCAATCCCACTACTGGGCATATACCCTGAGAAAACCATAATTCAAAAAGAGTCATGTACCACAATGTTCATTGCACCTCTATTTACAATAGCCAGGACATGGAAGCAACCTAAGTGTCCATCGACAGATGAATGGATAAAGAAGCTGTGGCACATATATACAATGGAATATTACTCAGCCATATAAAGAAACGAAATTGAGTTATTTGTAGTGAGGTGGATGGACCTAGAATCTGTCATACAGAGTGAAGTAAGTCAGAAAGAGAAAAACAAATACTGTGTGCTAACACATATATATGGAATCTAAGGGGGGAAAAAAGGTCATGAGGAACCTAGGGGCAGGATGGGAATAAAGACCCAGACCTACTAGAGAATGGACTTGAGGACACGGGGAGGGAGAAGGGTAAACTGGGACAAAGTGAAAGAGTGGCATGGACATGTATACACTACAAAAGGTAAAACCGATAGTTAGTGGGAAGCAACCGCAAAGCACAGGGAGATCAGCTCGGTGCTTTGTGACCACCTAGAGGGGTGGGATAGGGAGGATGGGAGGGAGGGAGACGAAGAGGGAAGAGATATGGGGATATAGGTATATGTACAGCTGATTCACTTTGTTATAAAGCAAAAAATAACACACCACTGTAAAGCAATTATACTCCAATAAAGATGTTGGGAAAAAAAAGAGAGAGAAACATCTACTATGCATGTGTCTTTTCAGAGTATATTACATGCAGACTAGTGTGGTGGACACATTCATTCATTGAAATAACACTGTTCTCAATCACGTATGCACTAGCATTCTTAGAAACACCTTTTAACATCACCTTATATTTTGGGAAGGGTACGAAAAGGAAGAGAGAGAAGAGGTGAGTGGAGGACTCTGGCAGCCAGAGTGACAAAGTCTCCAATCCATGGCAGTGCAGCTTAGTGTTTAAGGGTTTGGTTTCTAGACTCAAAAAGACTTCACATTTAAACACTTCTGTTACTCTAACACTGTGACTTTGGACAACTCACAGATGCCTCATTTATAAAGTGAGTATGATAATCATATCTAGCTGATAGATAATCATCCTTCCCCACAAACCTGGGGGTTTTGTATAAATTTCTTGGCATAATGTAGGTAAAGTGTACAGAGCCTGACTGATAGTACGTGCTTAGTGAATATTACCTATGATGTGAACATATCTATGACTCTATGATGGTATGAATAAAAACAACTAGAAAGGGTAAGAAAAGTTGATGATTAAAGAAAACCTAAAAGATGAGAATGAAGATGAGGATCACGACTTACTTCTCAAGGAATAGCCATAGACACTTTCTTTACCTATATTATCATTTAACTCACACAAATTATTGTAACAGCTGCATAACTGGACTCTCAAGATCCAGTCTCCCCCTAACTTCAGGTATCCACAATATTTTCCTACCACAGAATCTGTTGGAGTAGGGCCAAAGATATAAATAGCTGCATTTTTAACACCTCCACAGGTAATCCTGATAACCATCCTTGCTAACAAATCACTTTCCTAATGAAAATGTGTTATCATGACCTTCTCTTCTCTTATCATCCCAGTCCATCCCCACTGCCTACTCAATAAGATCAAACACATAACCTTGGTAACAAAAGCCCTTTAAGATCCATTCTCAGACTACATCCTCATTGACAAAGAATGGCAGAAATAATATAAGTGGATAGGATAGTTAAAATTCTCTGGTCTGCTACTTTTTCTTAATCAGTAAAGAAACTAAATACTAGAAGTTATAAGATTTGCCCCAAGTAACACACCTAGGAAATGCCAGAAATGAAAGGCAAGTCTGTGTCTCTGAGTCCATCACCCCTACAAAAACAGCATGACTCTTTCAAAAGTACCCACGCATAGCTTCTTCCACATTGCTTACGACTTGATTTCAGTTTTAAAGATCTTACTGTATGTAACCAAATTTCATGAAGCCTTTGCCAAGACTTCTGTCATTTCTGTGAATTCCAACAATGATTTGTTCTTATCTCCTCATGGCACCTCATGCATTGTGGCTTCTTGTGACCATCAAACCAAATGACCTCTAATAGTTCATGGCTCATTCATCTTTTTTATCCCCAGTGATTCTGAACATTCATAATCAAATCTCAGTAGAAAAATACTTGCAAATATATTAAATTTAAACCCTTAATTTTTAAACAATTCTCATCTCTAAAAAACAAAGTGGGTAAAACTTAGTATTAGGACAAATAACAGAACTGTGTGAACAATAACATTAAGGTGGAGGAATTACTTCTGCTGACACTAAGGCCCAGTAATTTTCATTCAGTATTTATTCATCTCAGAATTTTTTTCATACAAATGCTTCATAATAATACAGTAACATCAAAGGCAATATGATTAACTAATCAAGGTTGGCCCCATTAGAATTGATTGAAATTTAACTTCACCTTATGTTCAAAACTTATTACAAAATTTCTCCCAAATGATGTACCTTAGTTTTCTGGAAACACATATTTTCCAGAAACAGGTTACTGAATATCCTTGTTTACATGAAAGCCAGACTCTACTTACAACTATTCTACTCCAACTTTAGACATTCTTTGCCTAAAAGATAATTTCCATGTAATGTATTGACCTATGGAAAGCATCTGATATACTGTTTGGTTTCAATGTTGATCCCTGGATATTAATGCCCATTTCAACTTTTAATATAATGTCATGAAAAGAATGAGGGTGGACATGTGCATACAGAACAAATTTCAGTTCTAAATAGCATAACACAAAGCTGTGACAAAGGCCTACTTTTCTTTTGTCTTCACCTCAATAAACTGATATATAGCCTTTTGGTTTAAGTGGCAAATTAAACACACACCTATCTTCTCACCTACTTAAGGCCCCAATCAAATGACACATATAAAAATTATATAAACTCAGACGAACAAAGAGAGTATAAAAAGGGACAAAGTAGGCAACAGTATTATGGGAAATGGAAAGCAGAGAGGGCTAATTTGCACAAGAGTCTCCCATAAAGACTGAATGCTTAGAAGTAGTAGGTAAAGAAAAGAGGGGGAGTGTGCCTGGGCAGGGGCAGAGAAAACAGGAAGTTATTTTGAAAGTCCATCTATGACACAATACACCTCTACATTCACACCAGATGCAGAAAGCCATCAACAGACACCTACCCACCAGGGATGAGAGAAGAAGATAGTTTTTTTTCTTAGAGACGTTGACTGGGAAAGACTGAGGTCTTAGATACAGGAGCAAGGCATGGCAGGGTACAGGGGTGAGGCAGGGGACTAGAAACAAGGGTATTATTTACAAACCTAATTACAGAAAAATTCATCTGCCCCTCACCCACCCTTAGAATTCTATAATCAATCAACTACCAATCTGAAACAAAGGCAGAATGAAGACATATTCAGACATGCAAGGAGATGAAGTTCATCTCTCATGCTTCCTTAGAATGCTTTTGGAGGATATCCTCCAACAAAAACTACATAGTAGGGACTTCCCTGGTGGCGCACTGGTTAAGAATCCACCTGCCAATGCAGGGGACATGAGTTTGAGCCCTGGTCCGGGAAGATCCCACATGCCGCAGAGCAACTAAGCCTGTGTGCCACAACTACTGAGCCTGCACTCTAGAGCTCGTGAGACACAACTACTGAGCCAACATGCCACAACTACTGAAGTCCTTGCACCTAGCTCCCGTGCTCTGCAACAAGAGAGGCCACCGCAATGAGAAGCCCGCGCACTGCAACAAAGAGTAACCCCTGCTCGCCGAAACGACAGAAAGTCCACCACGTGGCAACAAAGACCCAACGTAGCCAAAAATAAATAAATAAATTTATAAAAAACAAACAAACAAAATCTACAGGGTAAACCAAGAGAGAAGGAAACATGGGATCCAAGAAACAGTGGATCCAATCCAAGAAATTAGTGAAGAGAGCCATTACCTCCCTTGAGTGTTCCAAAATATCCCAGATCATGAGGTGCTTCACACAGGCAAATGCAAATCTTCTCTAGAAGAATACACCTTCAACTAGGCTTCAGAATTCCTCCAATATAGTTATTCAAAGACAAGGAACAGGGCTTCCCTGGTGGCGCAGTGGTTGAGAGTCTGCCTGCCGATGCAGGGGAAACGGGTTCATGCCCTGGTCCAGGAGGATCCCACATGCCGTGGAGCAGCTGGGCCCCTGAGCCATGGCCGCTGAGCCTGTGCGTCTGGAGCCTATGCTCTGCAATGGGAGAGGCCACCACAGTGAAAGGCCCATGTAAAAAAAAAAGTAATCAATCAAAGAGGGAAATAAAGCACCATGATAAACAACCAGCAGAAAACTATCTGGAGCAAAGACTCCAGATATTGAAATTATCAGACACAAATTAAAAAATAACCTGCTACACCTTCCCAAAATCACTTTGAGTCTGGGAAATAAGCTGCTCAACCCCTCCACTAGTATTTCTTCTTTAAAAACTGCTATGTAGAGAAATCTGAACTCTATTTCCTTTATAAAAATATGAATTCTTCAACCAGGCTCCTAGTGACAGACTTAGGTTTCCTTTAAGTCCAAGGTTATTTTTTGTAGCTTTCTTTTTTCCTTTTTTATACTAAACAAAAGCTAGTGATGACTTCCCTTGAAGTATTCACATGAAAAAAAAGGACCACATTTTCAAGAAAAAAATAATAAAATAACCTGCTTACTATGAAGACAAGCTTGAAAATATCATCCCTGTAGGGGATCACACACAATCTAGCATTTCAAGTAGAATAAAAGATCTACATTAGTTTTGATATGTAACATTTCATTACCATCAGTTTTCTGCAGGGGTCAATGATGCATTCTGTATATAGTCCCATAAGGTCAAGTTTGTTAACCATGATTTTTTATATCATACTGACTTTTTGTCCAATGACTCAAGTTAAAAATAAAGCAAGAAAAGATACAGGGCTAAAACCACATAGAAACAAAGACACATGGACACCCTTAAATGTGCCAAAAGCAGTGACTCTTGAGCTCCACTCAGAGATGCTCCTTAGACTAGGTTGATTGTCAGGGAATTCAACTGTGAAGGAAAAGGATGTGTACAAAGGACTGAAACACATCCTTGAAAACTGGGTCTAAAAGGTAAGACCCAGTTTTTCACTTTTTAAATCTTCATTGAAGTGAAAGACTTAAAATCTTCATTGGCATACTTCCCAGCATTAAAATCAAGTTATAAGGTTTCCCTGGTGGTGCAGTGGTTGAGAGTCCGCCTGCTAATGCAGGGGACACAGGTTCGTGCCCCAGTATGGGAAGATCCCACATGCTGCAGAGTGGCTGGGCCCATGAGCCATGGCTGCTGAGCCTGCGCGTCCGGAGCCTGTGCTCCACAGCGGGAGAGGCCACAACAGTGAGAAGCCCACGTACCACACAAAAAAATTAATTAATTAATTAAATTAAAAATTAAAAAATAAAAAGTAATCTTGAAAAGACAACCCTCAGAATGGGAGAAAATATTTGCAAATGAAGCAACTGACAAAGGATTAATCTCCAAAATTTATAAACAGCTCATGCAGCTCAATAGCAAAAAAACAAACAACCCAATCCAAAAATGGGCAGAAGACTTAAATAGGCATTTCTCCAAAGAAGATATACAGACTGCCAACAAACACATGAAAGAATGCTCAACATCATTAATCATTAGAGAAATACAAATCAAAACTACAATGAGATATCATCTCCACCAGTCAGAATGGCCATCATCAAGAAATCTAGAAACAATAAATGCTGGAGAGGGTGTGGAGAAAAGGGAACACTCTTGCACTGCTGGTGGGAATGTGAATTGGTACAGCCACTATGGAGAACAGTATGGAGGTTCCTTAAAAAACTACAAATAGAACTACCATATGACCCAGCAATCCCACTACTAGGCATATACCCTGAGAAAACCATAATTCAAAAAGAGACATGTACCAAAATGTTCATTGCAGCTCTCTTCACAATAGCCCGGAGATGGAAACAACCTAAGTGTCCATCATCGGATGAATGGATAAAGAAGATGTGGCACATATATACAATGGAATATTACTCAGCCATAAAAAGAAACGAAACTGAGCTATTTGTAATGAGGTGGATAGACCTAGAGTCTGTCATACAGAGTGAAGTAAGTCAGAAAGAGAAAGACAAATACCGTATGCTAACACATATATATGGAATTTAAGGAAAAAAAAGTCATGAAGAACCTAGGGGTAAAATAGGAATAGAGACACAGACTTACTTGAGAATGGACTTGAGGATATGGGGAGGGGGAAGGGTAAGCTGTGACAAAGCGAAAGAGAGGCATGGACATATATACACTACCAAACATAAGGTAGAATGATAGTGGGAAGCAGCCGCAGAGCACAGGGAGATCAGCTCGGTGCTTTGTGACCGCCTGGAGGGGTGGGATGGGGAGGGTGGGAGGGAGGGAGACGCAGGAGGGAAGGGATGTGGGAACAGATGTATATGTATGACTGATTCACTTTGTTATAAAGCAGAAACTAATAAAAAATATAAATAAAAAAAATAAAAATTAATCTTGGTGTGGATAAGTACTTTTTACCTGTGATTTAAAACTCAGAAGCCATGAAAGAAAAAATTAATCAATTTTGTTTAAAAATAAAGCTTTGTAACAAATAAAAACACCATTCTGTACAAAGTCAAAAGACCAAAAACAAAACTAATAAAATATATTTGCAACTCATGACAATGCGCTAATCACCTTGTTATGGAAGAGAACCTACGAATTGATTTCTAGAAACCAACAAGCCTAGAATGAGATATACAGTGGCTCTTAAGCACACGAAATGATGCCCTATTCATAGTAAGACAACTGCACTCTCAGTTATGAGTAAGTGACAGGATCTAATGTTCAGCATGGTGACTGAGTTAACAATACTGCATTGTACACTTGAAAGTTGCTATGAGAGTAGAGCTTTAATGTTCTCACCATAAAATGAGAACAACATGGTAATTATGTGAGGTGAAGGCTGTGTTAACTAACCTTATTGTGGTAAACATTTTGCAATATATATGTGTATCAAACCGTCACATTGTGACTTTTGGTCATCTGTATGTCTTCTTTGGTGAAATGTCTATTTAGGTCTTCCGCTCATTTTTTGAGTTGTTTGGGTTTTTTTGATATTGAGCTACATGAGCTGCTTGTATATTTTGGAGATTAATCCTTTTTCCATTGCTTCGTTTGCAAATATTTTCTCCTATTCTGAGGGTTGTCTTTTCGTCTTGTTTATGGTTTCCTTTGCTGTGCAAAAGCTTTTAAGTTTAATTAGGTCCCATTTGTTTATTTTTGTTTTTATTTCCATTACTCTAAGAGGTGGGTCAAAAAAGATCTTGGCTGGTTTATATCAAAGGGTGTTTTTCCTACTTTTCCTCTGTTTTTATAGTGTCTGGTCTTACATTTAGGTCTTTAATCCATTCTGAGTTTATTTTTATGTATGGTGTTAGGGAGTGTTCTAATTTCATTCTTTAACATGTAGCTGTTCAGTTTTCCCAACACCAGTTATTGAAGAGGCTGTCTTTTCTCCATTGTATATTCTTGCCTCCTTTGTCCTAAATTAGGTGACCATATGTGTATGGGTTTATCTCTGGGCTTTCTGTCCTGCACCATTGATCTGTACTTATGTTTTTGTGCCAGTACCATACTTGATTACTGTAGCTTTGTAGTATAGTTTGAAGACAGGGAGCCTGATTTCTCCAGCTTCGTTTTTCTTTCTCAAGATTGCTTTGGCTACTCAGGATCTTTTGTGTTTCCATACAAATTGTATGGAATTTTTGTTCTAATTCTTTGAAGAATGCCATTGGTACAGATGGCCAAGAGTCACATGAAAAGATGCTCAACATCACTAATTATTAAAGAAATGCAAATCAAAACTACAATGAGGTATCACCTCACACTGGTCAGAATGGCCATCATCAAAAAAATCTACAAACAATAAATGTTGGAGAGGGTGTGGAGAAAAGGGAACCCTTTTGCACTGTTGATGGGAATGTAAATTGATACAGCCACTATGGAGAACAGTAATGGAGGTTCCTTAAAAAACTTAAAATAGAACTACCATATGACCCAGCAATCCCACTACTGTGCATATACCGAGAAAACCATAATTCAAAAGGACACATGTACCCCGATGTTCATTGCAGCACTATTTACAATAGCCACAACATGGAAACAACCTAAATGTCCAATGACAGATGAATGGATAAAGAAGATGTGGCACATATATACAATGGGATATTACTCAGCCATAAAAAGGAACGAAATTGGGTAATTTGTAGAGATATGGATGGACTTAGAGTCTGTCATACAGAGTGAATTAAGTCAGAAAGAGAAAAATAAATATCATATGTTAATGCATATATATGTGGAATCTAGAAAAATGGTACAGATGAATCTATTTGCAGGGCAGGAATAGAGATGTAGATGTAGAGAATGGACATGTGGACACAGGGCGAGAAGGAGAGGGTGGGGTGAATTGGGAGATTAAGATTGACATATATACAGTACCATGCGTAAAATAGCTAGTGGGAACATGCTATAAAGCACAGGAAGCTCAGTTCAGTGCTCTGTGATGACCTAGATGGGTTGGATTGGGGGTGGGGTAGGAGGGAGGCCCAAGAGGGAGGGTATATAGGTATACACATAGCTGATTCACTTCACTGTAAAGCAGAAACTAACACAACTTTATAAAGCAATTATACGCCACCAACAAAAAAATCATCACATTGTACACCTTAAACTTACACAATGCTGTATATTGATTATATCTCAATCAAGCTGGAACAAGAACCCACCTTGAGACACCCTTTTTATCAGATTGGCAAAGATCAAAGAGTTAGCTGATGTTCTGTGCTGGCAAGTTGTGGGGCATGGCCCCCACCTCCCATGGCCTGTGGAATACACACAGTACAGCCTCCAAGGGGGGCTAGATGGCACTGTTTTGCTAAATTTAAAAATGCACACACCCTTTGAACCTAGCAGCCCACTTCAGTGAGTTTTTCCACCAGAAATACTTGCCAAGGCATGAAATGGCACATATCTAAGAACATTAATTGCAGCATTGTTTGAAATAATGAAAGACTGAAAACAACCTCACTGCACCTCAGTTGGGAGCACTGATTTAAGTGTATTATGGTGCATCCATGTGTCGATGAGGCCAACCAATAAATAATGTATAATAGGAATAGAAAACAGTTTTATTTGAGCCAAACTGGGGACCATAGCCCAGAAGACAGCCTCTCAGATAACTCTGAGGAACTGCTCCAGAGAAGCATGGCTTTCAGCACAGTTTTATATCTTGTTAGAACAAAGAACATTAAACAAGTCAGGGATACATTCCTTCAAGTTTTCAAAAAACAGATCAGCACATACACAGTAAGTCAGTATGGCCTTGGCACCTGGGAAGCGGGCTTATCATAGAAGGAGTACCAGCATTGGTGTCCCAGGAAGAGAGGCATTTAATCTTTATTTTTAATATGGACATTACTTTTGGTCAATGTGTCCATTTCTTTAATAATTAAAGCAGATGTACAATGTATGTTTGATAGGCCACAAACAGGCTGTTTTAGTTAACAACAAATTCAAGTTAACACATGTATAAGCCAGAATGAGTTCCCCATACTTCAATATGTGAATATTTCCTTTATCACAAGCAATGGAATATTTTGCAGCCACCAGAGAGGATGAGGAAGTTCTATAAGTAATGCAATGAAAAGATCTTTGAGATATGTCGTTAAATAAAAGCAAAATGCAGAACAACATATCTAGTATCTGTGTTATAAAACAGTTGGGGGTTGTATATGTATAGACTATCTCTGGAAGGACACATAGAATCTGGTAACTGCTGTTGCCTCTGGGGAGGGAAACTGGGAAGGTGGAGGAATGGGAGAGAGGCAGTTGCTTTTCACTGTACAAGTTTTGAATTTGCACCACGTGCTATCAAAAAGGAAAAAAAGAAACCACATTAAATCACTTAAAAAACAGTGATATATCTACTGACTAACACTCAGAGGATAACGCAGCCACTCCTCCCACTTCCTTTCTCCTCCCCAACATTTATACACAGGGTAGCTGGCTGAGTATAGAATTTTCCCTTATAATGTAGCCCTGGGAATAGAAGTGCATTTTATAACCCATAAGCCAACTGAAGGCATTTTACTTTAAAGAGATGTGTCAGGCCTCAGCAAATTTGTTGGAAATAGTGAGGATCACCTGTTTACTAATTTAACACACACCTGTTGACATCACTATGTGCTCAACTTGAGTTGGGTGCTGGGCCAAGGTCTTAACATTAGCTCACAGCCTTCTTGGGGAACTAGACAAAGAGATGATGGTAACCCAGTCTGGCATGCCAGGAGCTACCGGCAGTTCCATTTTTGCAGGGTAAGGTAGGGAGATGAGGCTGGAGAGTCTACATGGATCTGGTTGTGAAAGGTCTTGAAGGCCTTGCTTTTAAGCAGGTGGGACCTCACCATCTGTAGGGTGGACACGTCACTGGTTGCGGGAGTGGAAGATGGACTGGACCGCACTAGAAAGATTGGTCAGGAGCCTGGGGCAACTTACCAGGGGGAATCTGGCATATGCCTGCCTGAAAATATATTTATAGTTCTTTATTTTTTTGTATCTAAGAGCTAGAAATTATAAAATAACATCAGGTAATAATCAGGGTTGTGTCAGAGAGCAACCCTGTACATTGGTTAAGGTATATTGCTGCAATAAATTAGCAATTGAAGTTTAGGTGGTTAAGTAGTTTTTCCAACTTTGGAATTTCTTATTCATTACAAGGGAAATTAATTGGGAAAGAAAAAAATCAGAAAAATTTACAATCTTTTATGCTCTAGTAAAATTTATCTATCAGTGGCAACTCTCTGTAGCTTAGAAGTTGGAAATGCAAAAGCTAAAACCTGGCAGTAGCTTCCTTTGTGCTAAACTGCCAAAGCTCATCGCACAGGCCGGTCCGGCTGTGTAGTCTTGCCTCTTCCCATCCAACCCCATCTTGCTCACATGGTTCCCAACTCTCTCTACCCACACCCCCCACTTTTTAAAAAAAAATATTTATTTTTGGCTGTGTTGGCTCTTCGTTGCTAGTGCGGGCTTTCTCTAGTTGCAGTGAGCATGGACTACTCTTCCTTGCAGTGCACGGGCTCCTCATTGTGGTGGCTTCTCTTGTTGCAGAGCATGGGCTCTAGGTGTGCGGACTCAGTAGTTGTGGCACACGGGCTCAGTAGTTGTGGCTCACAGGCTCTAGAGCTCAGGCTCAGTAGTTGTGGCACACGGGCTTAGTTGCTCCGCGGCATGTGGGATCTTCCCGGACCAGGGCTCGAACGCATGTCCCCAGCATTGGCAGGCAGATGCTTAACCACTGCACCACCAGGGAAGCCCCACACCCGTTATATTCAGATGGCATAGTCGTGGGTGTGCTGGGAAGTGTTTGTGCCAGTAGGGAGTAGTGGGGGATGGGCTGGACGTGCTAAGGATGGCACATTACCATCTAACCCTGGAGTGTCCCAAACAGTGGTCCTCATCTTCTGTCACGGTGTCTATCAGTAAAACTAGAAAAGCGAGGTGCAGAATGAACTGCTCCTCCTAGGAGGTTGGGGTAGAGAAAAGTCCCTGTCAATAATTGCTTAATTCTTGTTAGGCACAGATAAGACAATTCATATGAATATATTTTTTATAAACTAATTCAGCAATATAAGCTTAATATTATCTACATTACTTTAGAATTTTTCTATAACAAGGTATTCGCGAAAAGTACTATGAGATAAAGTATGTTAAAGAAAATTTAAAAAATAAATAATTGCTCAACTCTTGTCTAATACCATGCAGATCAGCTGGCAGAAGAAAAGGTGGCTGAGGGACTTTAACTCAGAGTTCTCAAAAACGCACTTTTGGGGTGTTAAGCCAAAGGTCAGACTGCCAGTGTGGAGAACATGCTTCAGATTTAAAAAGTATGAAATAGCACCCAGGCAAATTTTGGCTCACTTAGTTGAGAAGGTCATACCATAAGCTGTTAATCATATGGCATAATATAATAAAGCCACTGCTAATGGTCTGGTCAGATGAACAGTACTATCATAAATATATCCAAGTTGACTCAGGCATTTCTAATAGGCCATATACTTTTTGCCTCCCCAGCCAGGGATGAGTGACTAGGCATCTCAGATGTCTAATTTCATGAAGACCCAAGCCTGACAGTGGTGGGCTCAGGGAAAGTGGAGTGTAATCATATGGAGGGCCTTCAGACTGCACTAATGCTGGTGGAAGGACAGCTGCTGGAGCTGCCACTGGGATGAGTCTTGGCCTTAGCCCAACTGCAAGCACATTCCAAGGGGCAGCAGCTCTCATTAAAAACAAACAAAAGGAACAACAAAGTTAGCTGAGAAATATGTTCCTTGTGAGGGATTCAAGGCAAGGAGGTAATAGTGAGGACAAGGCGGGCCATAGGGATAGTACTGATGGCAGATCTCTGTGGCAGTGAGCAGTTTTCCAAGTTTATTGTAGAATCTGGGGTTGCCAGCCATGTAAGGCTGCAGATGAACATGTGTGGGCCCAGAGCATGGAAAGTTCCAAGCAATCTCTTGAAATGCTGCTTCACCTGAAGCTCAATAGGGAAGAAAGGATGAGTTGCTGATCATCTAACAGGAGATGCCTACCCACACCAGTGGCCTTTTATTAGGTGGGAGCTGAATTTAGAGAACTTGGGTATTTAAAGCTGCTGGAAGCTTCCAAGTCTATGTTCAACCTGAAGTCCTGATTCCACCATGAAAGACTATCCTCTCCTGTAACTTGGAGCTGAGGTGCAGCATTCGTAGGGGCCAGAAGTTGCCCAAATTGATAGAGTACTTCCACAGACCAGGAACCTGTCACACTGCTTCCCAGACAACAGTTGACGTGCTCTTCCACCTTCATGCTGTAGTATGCTCCAGTCTGCAGTAGTGTGGGCTCCACATTCTTTGTGGTGGGGAAGGGGAGGTGCCCCCAGAGGCTGTGTGTGAAGGGACACAGATGTTATTTTATCTGTGACTTCTACTGATAGCACTGAAGAATTAAAGATAGTGAAGGAACTGTACCTGCAGGACTAGAGTATTACTCAGACTTCTGGGTGTGGACACTGCCCCTGCCAGAGAATGTCATGGTGCTGTTGACTACTCCATGGAATTACTCAACATGCTGCTTACCACTGTCAGAACGGGGTAATCTTTAAGTGGTGGAATACCCAGGTGGAGGACGGGAAATGGCCACTTCCAAATGCAAAATCAGAAATTCAAAGCTCTCTGTGTTTTCTGTGAACACAGTTGATACCTTCAGAAAAGTAGACAAAAGCAGGGCAAGAACCAGGATGCAGCAGTTCAATATTCTGGGAGTAACAAATATACGCTAATGCAGTGGACACAGAGGATTGCCCAGCCAAGGGAAAAAGTGGGTGAGAGCATTTTGACAACTCCCTTCAGGCTCTAACCTCCCTTGTCAGATGCACATCAGGAAATGGCAAGTCACAGAAGTGGCAGTGCCCAGAACATCTCTAGGTGGCTGGGATCGTCACACCTGAAGCTGAGCATGCCCCTGACTGCCATGTGTAGCGTAACTACAGTGCAGAACAACAGGCGGGGGGAATGTCTGCACAGATTAAGCCCCTACTTTAGGGATTATCCGAGGGTCAGAGTCAAACTGAAGCCCAGAGGAACTGGGTAACTCAGGAATTTTTATCAACCTCTGCCTTCCAGATAGGGGTCCTGAGTTCTGAAAGCTGGGTTTGGAGCAACATCCAGAATCATGGACTGTGTGTGAGGTCAGATCACCACAGTCTTCAAGGACAAACTGGGTGGTAGTAAGTGACATAATGTTATCAGTTAGGAGTTGCTAAATCAAAAAGGGACACACGGTTCAAATGAATTGTCCCAGGAGAAGAATACAGGTAAGAAGCCAGTGGACACACGAACCAGGGAAATCTGACAAAAGGTGGTTTGAAGCAGAAGGTGGGGAGCATAAATTAAGTAACTCCTGGGCCAGTGCACAGGTGACTGCACCTTCCTTACACTGGGTGTAAGCGGTGGGGGTGAGGAAAATAAAGGGTTCCATTAAAGGTAGAAACCCTCCTGTATAAGAGAATCAAGTACGGTAAAATGCTTATAGACCATTTTCGTATTTTTTTTGTTCTTGTGCTTCTCAATTTTTACAATTTTATAATTTCTCTTAATGGGCAACTAATTTCTCTGTTGTTAATGAAGGTCCATGTTGGTTCTGATACTTGGTAATTCAGACTAATTCAGACTATTCAACTGAGGCAGTTCTGAACTATGAGGAGTGTTTGCCATTCTTAAGTTCTCAAAACCCACACTACTGTGAACCTTGACTCTCAGTAAATAAAATGACTATCTTCATGTAAGCTTTCATGGTTATTCTGTAGAAAGGAAATTCTCTTGCATTCAATAATTAATACACTTAGTCTCAAAGCTCTTCCATATCACTTTTCTCCAATATGATGTCTCTGATGCTGAATGAGGTTTGCAGTCTGGTTGAAAGCTTTCCCACATTTATTACATTTATAGGGTTTCTCTCCTGTGTGAATCCTCTGATGTTGAGTCAGGTGTGTACTTCGGATAAAGGCTTTCCCACAGACTTTACATTTATAAGGTTTTTCTCTAGTATGAATTCTCTTATGTTGAGTGAGGGCTGAATGGTCACTGAATGCTTTCTCACATATATTACATGCATAAGGTTTCTCCCCAGTATGAATTCTCTGATGCTGGGCTAGGGCTGATTGGTCCCTGAAGGCTTTCTCACACAAACCACATCTGTAAGGTTTCTCTCCAGTATGAATTTTCCGATGTCGAGCAAAGGATGAATTATCCCTGAAAGCTTTCCCACATTCGTTACACTTATAAGGTTTCTCTCCAGTATGAATTCTTTGATGTTCAGTAAGGGAAGAGTTCACCCTGAAAGCCTTCCCACATTCATTACATTCAAAAGGCTTCTCCCCAGTGTGAATTCTCTGATGCTGAAGAAAACTTGTACTCTGATTGAAGGCCTTCCCACATTCATTACATTTATAGGGTTTCTCTCCACTATGAATATTCTGGTGTTTGGTAAGATGTGCCCTGCACACAAAGGCTTTGTCACATATGTTACACTTAAAAGGTTTCTCTCCAGTATGTATTCTATGATGGTGGGCAAGGTGTATGTTTCGGATAAAAGCTTTTCCACATAAGTTGCATTCAAAAGGCTTCTCTCCAGTATGAATTTTCTGATGATAAGTAAGTGAGGAGCTCACTGAGAAGGCCTTGCCACAATCCTTACATTCATACGGCTTCTCACCAGTGTGAATTCTTTGGTGATGGATGAGGTGTGTGCTCTGGTGAAAGGCTTTCCCACATTCTCTACATTCATATCGCTTCTCTTTAATAAGAATTTTCCGATTTGCATTAAGTTTTTCAGTATGAATCTTCTGATGTTTATTGAGGGTTGAACTGTTAGTGAAGACTTTTCCACACTCACTACACTCAAAGGCTTTTTTGCTAGATTGAAATCCCTGACTCTGAACAAAGGATGAGCTCATGGTGCAGTGCTTCTCAGATTCATCACATTTCTGGTCACCAACCACAGATGAAGTTTTCTCATGAGCAAGCATCACTTGCTGCAACTTTATCTCCTGGCTTCCATGCTGCCATTCCAACAGTGTATCATATTTCCAGTGACTATCTCTAGTGAATCTTTCCTTTATCATCCACTGACCCAATTCTCCTTCAGGAATATCTGCCTTGAGGGTTGATTTCTTACTCACAGGTGTAGTCATCCAATCTGAAAGACATCAAAAATTAAGTCTGTTTTATCCTAGTAAAACATCTAGTTGGGATAAGAACGTGACCTTGTTTATAATGCTAACAGAGAGGTTGTAATTTTGAAGATTTCTTGAAGTGAAGATAAAACAGGAAAAGGGAGAAGAGGTGAACAGAGGACATGGCAGGAAAGGGTTGACAACTATACAATGTATGAAGCAGGAGAGCTTGGAGCAGGCATTCAGAAGTCACAGGGCTGAGCTGGGATCCCGAGTACAATATTTATTTTCTTTGTGATTACAGAGAAGTTACCTGAATTTTGAAGCCTCAAAAACACCTGTAAGACCACACTATGCTAACAGATAAGAAAAAATTGTACTTTATTTGTTTTAGTGATATAGTCTTGAAAATAACCTAGATGTGACCTTAAGAAACCATTGAAACTAGAGGTCTATACTTGGTAGGAAAAAAGTTCAGCTTTGGAGTAACTACTAAAACCAGCATTTATGTTTTATAGACTCATTTTAGCATTTAGATGGAAAATAAAAAGTTAAGCTACTATAGAGCCTGTGAAACACTGATACCTACTAATAAAGTTAGAACCTCCTGCTACCAGTGAGGAAGCAACATGTTTAAACCTATATGAATAATGTGACATCGATATAAGGAAAATGTACCATGAGGATGTATATGTGAGCATAAAAAAATAGGAACAAAGCAGCAAATCTGCCAGGATATATCCAGTATGTCTTGGAGGCAAGGCTCTGAATTTGGGGAAAGGAGTATACTAGTCATTAGAAATGGGACTCTGCTACTGGGAGCTGGGCCAAGGTCCCATGAGTTGTCTGACAAAATGATTCCTCTCCCCACAAACAAATTCCACACTTACTCAACAACAGTCTCACTTGGTCTCATGGGTATCCTGATATTAACAAGCAGAGTTCTGAATGTATACTAGTTTTCTGTACGTATTTGTGAATATCTGTCTTTTGTGTTAAGTCTATTTAAGACTTTGTACTAAGAAATGCAATGCTAAGGACTTGATACTAACATAGATGATGCAAAGATTCCTGGGAAAGCCTATCAAGAACAAGCCTCCCTCAATGCTTTTTTCTCCTACTCACTCCAGAAAATCTATAAAGAGCTATAAAATAATAACAATAATAATAATAATAATAAAACTCCTTGTACTTACCTGGAAAAGAAAGTTAAACAGGTGCACTTTAAGGCTAAAATCCTTGTGAGCTTAGAATAATATATCCTTGCTCAAAACAAAGAATGCTTAAAGTTAAACACCAGTTTTGCCAAATCTCAAAATCTTAAGAACTGACTTTTGCTTCTGGACCTGACAAAGTAGCCTGTGGAAGACCAGATTCTTGCAAAAAACACCCGAAAAATCTGAATTGAAAAAAAAAATCTGTCTAAAGTCATCAGATATCACTTGAGGTCAACTTGATAGTCTAATATTTGTGATAGAAGGGAAATATAGAGGTGATCCTAACAGTGTTTTTTTCATCAGAGAATTTGCTGAATTCTTAAGCTTCTCAGGGCAAGAGACTAAGCTAAGCAGAAATTCATAATTCTCTATAGTCTTATACTACTGTTGAGCCAAAAACTGGAGTTCAGGACCTTCTGGGGGGGGGCTGTGGGGTGAACAGTGGTCAGAGTAAACATGAAAAGCTCTCAGTTGGGACTCCTGGAAGGCTACAACCTAGCAGCAAGGGCAAACAAGAGATAGGTAAAGCTTCATAAACATTCAACCCAATCTCCAGCTAATGAGTCCCTGGGTGGATGGATTAGGTGGTTTGCTTGTACTCCAGCTGCCTACCAGAGGGAAGGCAAATATTCTCTGGAGGAACATAACATCATCCAGAGCCTATTCACTCCTTCACACATGATGTCAAGGATTCAGTCAAAAAGTACCAGGAGTACTAAGAAATTATTGAATCAAGAGAAAAAACAGACAATAGAGAAAGACCCTCAGAACTCAGATACCAAAATTATCAGACATGGGGTTAAAAATAAGTGTGGCTAACATGTTCAATAAAACAGATAAGAATGAGAACTTTAACAGAGAATTGGAATCAAAGAATCAAATGAAAATTCTAGAACTGAAAAATATAACTGAAATTAAGAACTCAATAGATAGCTTTAACAGTATATGAGACATTGGGACTTCCCTGGTGGTCCAATGGTAAAGAATCTGCCTTCCAATGCAGGGGACAGGGGTTCGATCCCTGGTCAGGGAACTAAGATCCCACATGCCACGGGGCAACTAAGCCTGTGCGCCACAACTACTGAGCGTGCGCGCCTCAACTAGAGACCCCATGTGTCACAAACTACAGAGCCCACGTGCTCTGGAGCCCAAGCATCACAACTAGAGAGACAAAACCCACACGCCACAACTAGAGAGAAGCCCACGTGCCGCAAAGAAGAGCCTCTGTGTTGCAACAAGAAGATCCTACATGCCACAACAAAGACCCGACACAGACCAAAAAAAATTTTTTTAATAAATAAATAAAATAAATAAATATTTTAAGAAACAGTATATAGGACATAGCAGAAGAGAGGAATAATGAACTAAAAAAAATACATAGGCAGAAAATATCCATGGTAAAACCTGGAGGAAAAAATTTAAAGAGACATATAAGACACAGTGAAAACATTTATTAACACATGTGTGACTGGAGCTCTGGAATGGGAGGAGGAAAAGAATGGGGCAAAAACATTATTTTTTTAAAAAAAGGTTGAAAAATGAATTTGAGAAGCACTATAGACTCCAAGCAGGATAAATTCAGAGAAAATCCACCAGGTACACCATAGTAAAACTACTGAAAACATAAGACTAATTTGAAATTTCCTTGAGAGAAAAAATATATTACCTTTAAAAGAGAAAAAAATAAAACTGATAGCTCTCTTTTCAACCAAAAACAAGGGAAAACAGAAGACAATGAAATAGGGACTTCCCTGGTTGCACAGTGGTTAAGAATCCGCCTGCCAATGCAGGGGACATGGGTTCGAGCCCTGGTCAAGGAAGATCCCACATGCCGTGGAGCAACTAAGCCTGTGTACCACAACTACTGAGCCTGCGCTATACAGCCAGTGAACCACAACTACTGAGCCCTCATGCCACACCTACTGAAGCCCGCACACCTCGAGCCTGTGCTCCGCAAAATGAGAAGTCATGGCAAGGAGAAGCCCGTGCACCGCAACAAAGAGTAGCCCCTGCTCACCACAACTAGAGAAAGCCTGCGTGCAGCAATGAAGAGCCAATGCAGACAAAAATTTAAAAATAAATTAAATAAAAATAAATAAATAAATAAATAAATAAACGAATAAAAATAGTTCTGTAATTGTCTAAAAAAAAAGAAGACAATGAAATAGCATCTGAAGTGCTGAAAGAACATAATTGCTAAACTAGAACCCAACAGAAACAAAATGTCCCCAAAAAGTAAATATGAAATGGATATTTCCGTACAAATAAAAACAGGGATTGTGTCACCAGCAGGCCCGTATCAAAAAAAAATAAAAGGAGTGTTCCAGGCAGAAGAAAGATAATCCCAGGTGTAAAAGTAAGAAAAGGCAATGGAAAGAGTAAATAAAAATATTATTGCACAAAACAATAATTATAATGTATTAAGAGGTTGAAAATATATACATAATTAAAGTACATAGCAAAAATGACACAAAAGATGAAAGAAAGAAAATAGAATTGTTTTAAGCTATTAGCATTGCCTGGGAATTATTTATTTTGGATAGTAATAAGCTGGTTTTACTTATTAGACTTACCAATAAAAGACTGGTTAAAGAAGATACAAGCTCATACAGTCTTTAACTTTAAGACTAGTTAAAGAAGATACAAGCTCATTGGAATATGGAACAATAAAAATAGTTGATTCAAAAGAAGACAAGAAAAAAAACAGACTTAAAGCAGGTGAGTAAAATTAAAATTAAATAATGAAGTAGCAGACGACCAATCCTATACATATTAGTAATTGGTCTAAATTATCCTATTAAAAAATTAAGGTTGGGCTTCCCTGGTGGCGCAGTGGTTGAGAGTCCGCCTGCCGATGCAGGGGACACAGGTTCGTGCCCCAGTCCAGGAAGATCCCACATGCTGTGGAGTGGCTAGGCCCGTGAGCCATGGCTGCTGAGCCTGCCTGTCCGGAGCCTTTGCTCTGCAACGGGAGAGGCCACAACAGTGAGAGGCCCGCGTACCGCAAAAAAAAACCAAAAAAAAAAACTAAGGTTGTGAGGCTGGATTAAAAAAATAAAATCCAACTATATGGCACTCAGAAGAGAAATATCAAAAATATAGATACAGAAATAAAAGGAAAGAAAAGAATGGAAAAGGATTTATCAAGCAAGCACTAACCACACGAAAGCTGGTATACCTATACTAATATCAGACAAATCTCATAATATTAGAGAAAACAGGCTTTAAGATAGTTTATATTAACAAAAGGTTCAATTATCTAGGAAAATATAACAAATCTACATTTTCACATAATATAACTTCAAAATGTATAAAGTAAAAATTGAGAAAATAAAAAGGAAAAATAGAGAAACCTTAACAATGATAGTGAGATATGTTTACATACCATTCTCAGTAACTCAGAAATCAAACCATTAAGAATAGGGGATCTGATAACAAGATAAACAAACTTGATCTAAATGATATACTTACAACACTATACCCAACAATGACAGAATATACATATTTAAGTGTATATAGAACATTTACCAAAATTGAACATATACTGGGATGTGAAGTAGTATGAACACATTTCACAGGACAGAGATCATTCAGAACGTGTACTCTGAACTCAGTGGAATTATGCCAGAAATGAATAACAAAATACCAAAAAGACAGTTAGAAAATCCACAGATATTTTAAAACTAGTCCATACATTTCTAAATAACTGATAAAGCAAAGAAGAAATCAAAACAAAAATTAGAAAATATTTTAAACTAAATGATAATAGAACCATGAAATGGAACTTACAAAAGGCAGCTACAGCATGGTTAGAAGGAAATGTACATCTATCTATCTGTATCAATTATCAATCTCAAGAAATCAGAAAAATAGCAAATTAAATACAAAGGAGAATGAAAGAAATAATAAAAATAACAGAAATCGATAACAATAAAAAATTGATAGACCGCTATCAAGGCTAGTGGAGAAAGAGAGAAGGCACATATTACCACTATCAAGAATGATAAAGGTGACATCAAGACAAATTCTAAAGAGATTTATAAGATAGTAGCATAATGAGGAAACTTTATGTCAATAAATTAAAAGACTAAATTCTACGAAGGTATAGTGTATCAAAATAGATGCAAGAAGAAACAAAATCTGAATGGTCCTACATCTAATAAATAAATTGAATCTTCCATTTAATACCTTCTCACAAAGAAATTTCCAAGCAGAGATGGCTTCACTAGTGAATTCTTCTGAACATTTAAGGAAGTCCAGTCTGTATACAAACAGGCCAGCGGAACAGATTATAGACCCAGAATCAGACCTATGTACATGCAGTCACCAGATGTATGACAAAGGTACACTGCAGTACAATGGGGAAAAAGATAGTCTTTTCAGTAAATGATCCTGGGTCAACTGAATACCTTTATGGAAAATAATGAAAATAAATCTTCCATGTATTTTGTAGACCTAAATATGAAAAACAAAAGAATAAAGGAAAACACAGAAGATCTTCATGGCATTAAATGTCTTAAGTAGGACACAAAAAGCACTAACTTTAAGAAAAACCCCAATTAATTGGATTATCCTAAAAATTTAGAACTTCTGTTTACCAAATAACACCATTATTCAAAGTATGAAATAATATTTATAATGCATATGTATCTATATGACAGAGGATCAAATCCCAAATGTACAACCCTAAAATGTATCAATAAGGAAAGATTAGACAACTAAATAGAAAATAGGGGAAAGACTTATAGATACTTTACAAAAGAGGATATTTAAATGATCAATAAAAAAATAAAAAGATGATCAACTTCATCAGTCTTAAGTTGAGATACTCCATATATCCTCTAGAATGGTGAAAAACAAATTTTTAATGACAATACTAAGTATATAAGAGGACATGGAACACTCATATCCTGCTGGCTGGAGTATAAACTGGTATAACCACTTTAAAAAAACTATTTGGGGCTTCCCTGGTGGCACAGTGGTTGGGAGACTGCCTGCTGATGCAGGCGACACGGGTTTGTTCCCTTGTCTGGGAGGATCCCACATGCCGCGGAGCGGCTGGGCCCATCAGCCATGGCCACTGAGCCTGCGCGTCCGGAGCCTGTGCTCCGCAACGGGAGAGGCCACAGCAGTGAGAGGCCCGAGTACAGCTTAAAAAAAAAAAAAAAAAAAACTATTTGGCGGTGTCTATTAAAGCTTGCAGGGACTTCCCTGGTGGTCCAGTGGTAAAGAATCCACCTTACAATGCAGGGGACGCAGGTTCGATCCCTGGTCAGGGAACTAAGATCCCACATGCTGCGGGGCAACTAGGCCCGCAAGTCACAATTACTGAGCTCACATGCTTCAACTAGAGAACATGCAGGCTGCAAACTACGGAGCCCACATACTCTGGAGCCCACGCCACAACTACAGAGCCCACATGCCCTGGAGCCTGTGCGCCACAACTAGAGAAGAGAAAACCCTCACGCCACAACTAGAGAGAATTCCATGCACTGCAACTAAGACCCAACACAGCCAAAAAAAAAAAAAAAATTAAAAAAAAAAGCTTGCCTACTCATGAACATATACTCCTAGCTATATGCTCAAGAGAAATGTATAACGTACATTCTCTAAAAGATGTACAAGAATGTTCATAATAGTTCCAGTATTACTGATAATAGCTCCAAGCCAGAAATACACCAAATGTCTAGCAAAAGTAGAATGTATAAGTAGTGGTAGGTTTACAGAGTGAAATATCATACCTCAATGAGAATGAACCAACTATTGCTACATATGACAACATGGATGAATCTCAAATACACTGTGGAAGCAAAGAAGCCAGACTCAAAAGAACAGACACATATGATTCCCTTTATAAAAATTTTTAAGATAGGCAAAACAAAGCTATGATCAGGGTAGTAATTATCTTCAGGACAAAAGAAACAGAGGGGATGGGAGGGGGATCTCTGGTGTTCTAGGAACATTTTATTTCCTGATATAGGTGCTGGTTATACAGATGTATTTATACTGTAAAAATCTGATGAGCTGTACACTTATAATTTATGTATTTTCCTGTGTTAGTATTACTTCAATAAAAGTTTACTTTAAAAATCTGGGAGTGGCTTTCAAAAATAATAATTTGGCTCAATAAAAACAACCAATTGCTAGCTTTCTTTTCTAGCAGCTATTAGATAGCTATGTTTATTAAAGCCTTTTCTTGATTGTAATCATAAAACATTATCACCTATATATAAGAGAAAATTGGCTTTTTAATGTTTTGTGTTACAGGAAAACACTCATCTAATTGTGTTATCAAGAGGGGGTCAAACACACCCTGGTTTCCCGACGCTGAAGATGAACTGAGATGGGGAGACTCAACCCTCAGAGTCAGTTCTCACTGGGGCCCAGGTCACTTTATGGGGGCTGAATTAGGAGCAGTACCTGTAGCTGCATTGGGCCACACTAAAAAAAAAAGTATGGTTTTAAACTATATATCGATAACTCTAGGGTATCAAACAAGGCATGCAAGTAGAATGATCCAAACCCTATACAATGTAGTCAAGAGGTCACCCCCAGGGAGGGACCAGAAACTGACCCAATTTCCTCCAAATCATCAAAAGTTTCAAGACTTGGCACTATCAAGTACATCTGAGAGTGGGGGTGGATAAAATAAGGAGTTTTGGATTAAGGTCAGTTTATGAAGCCTTTATGCCCTCAGATCCCTTCCCCAACTCAGAGGAGCTGGAAGGTTTCCCTCTCCCAACTGAGGAAAGCCTCTAACAAGAAAGAGATACCAAAACAATCAAAGAGAAAATTTGAGAACACAGTGCCTATAAAGGGAGATGAAAGTGTTTTTGGAAATCATTATCTTTAGAGGTAAGACATTACAATTGTAAAACACGAATAAGAGCTTACAAATAAAACAAGAGTTCTTGGAAATTAAAAAGGATGGCAGAATTTGAAAACTCAAAAGAGAATTCCCACCATAAACAATTAGAAAACCAGGGAAAAAATGAAACAACTATTTTTAGGCAATGGAAAAGTAATCCTGGAAAAGTAAACTCACAGTGACAGAAGCAGACCTGTGGTTGCCAGGGGCTGGGGACAGGGAACGGGATTAATTGCAAAGAGGTAAGAAGGAATTTTTGGTTAGAGATGACAAAAAATGTTATTCCTTTGATTTGGTGATAAATTTGTCAAAACAGATCAAATATTACACTTAAAATGGTGAATTTTATTGCATGTAAATTATACTTTAATGAAGCTGATTAAAAATATTTTAAAAATCTCAATAGATGAACTGGAAGACATAACTGAAGAAACCTGTCAAAAGTAGAACAAAAAACCCATAAAGATGGAAATTTTAATAAAAAGATAAAATTAGGGCTTCCCTGATGGTGCAGTGGTTGAGAATCTGCCTGCCAATGCAGGGGACATGGGTTCGAGCCCTGGTCTGGGAAGATCCCATATGCCGCAGAGCAACTAGGCCCGTGAGCCACAACTACTGAGCCTGTGCGTCTGGAGCTTGTGCTCCACAAGAGAGGCCGCGACAGTGAGAGGTCCGCGCACCACGATGAAGAGTGGCCCCCGCTCACTGCAACTAGAGAAAGCCCTCACACAGAAAGAAAGACCCAACCCAGCCAAAAATAAACAAATAAATTAATTAAAAAAAAAAAAAAGGAAACCTTACTGGGGACAGTAAGATTTATTAAAAAAAAAAAAAAGATAAAATTAGAAGACTAGTCCAGGTGGTATCAGGCATTCCATCAAGAGAAAATAGAGAAAACTGTAGGTGGAAATTAAAAAATGCTAGAAGAAAATGTCCAAGATCCGCAGGGCAGAAATTTAGATGGAAAGGCTTACCAATGCTCAGTGGATCCAAATATAGGAGCACACCAGGGTACACCACTGAGAAACACTGGAGTAAGTGAGGAGATCATGCAAGCTTTCAGAGAGGAAAAACAGGTCACAAGTGATGAAGAACCTGAAGATTTTGGATTTCTCAATAGCAGACTTAGGTCTAGAAAACAACAGAGCAATGTCTTCAGAATTCTGAAGAAAAAAGATTTCCAGTGTTGAATTCTATCTAGTCAAATTATCCAGAAAGTGTTACAGCAGGAAAAAGACATTTACAGACTTGCTAGGTTACCAAAAACTTATTCCTGTGCATCCTTTCTTAGGAAGCTACTGGAAGACATGTGCAAATGAAGAGATAAGCCAAGAAAAAGCATCATGTGTGACGTGAAGGCCGGGAAAGATGGGATTTGCAGGAGGATGACAGCTAGGCATCTGCCGTTCCAGAACAGAGCAGGTCATATGGCTCCAGAAGAGACTTTTCCAGGAAAATGAAATTGTCAGAATGACTTCTGATCTAAAAGTCTTGAGAATCGAGATGCAGACAACTAGAGGAGGTCTGAGATTAAATTAAATTAAATTAAACTAAATGAACCCTGGGAAAGATTGCTTTAGAAAGCAAAAGCAAAAGTTACCAGGATTTACTTTATGGATCAGCTGTGAATAGTGCTTCAGAATGTAAACAATAACTATTTCTCTGACCATTAAGTACACTATAACCCTACTGGGAGGACAGGGAATGGAAAAGGTAGTAAGACGAATAGTCGGGGAGTTGAGTTTAATCCTCACTTTTTATAGAAGGAATTCAGTAAATAATGCCTAAAACTGAAAAGTCAAGAGGTGGCAATATAAACACATTCCTTGGAGACATGGAAACAAATATACCAAATAATCAGCTGAAAGAAGAGAAAATGGTTACTTCTAAAGAGGAGAAAATGGGGATAAGGGGGGGATAAGAGGCCACCAGTTTTCATAATAAACATTGTAGTTTCGTTAAACTAAATGCATTATTGTGATGAAATTTAATACTAAAAATAAAGAAAAAGGACGGAATAAGCTCCAAAAAAGTCAAAGGAAAGAAATAATGAAGAGCAAAAATTAATGAAATAAAGATAAAATAGAAACAATCAGTAAAGTCAAAAATTATTTATTAAATTTATTAAAAAGGCAAACCTCTGATAAGATTTATACAGAAAAAAAAGACAAAAGTAAATTATTATTAGAAAAAATTCATGCTTTCATTCAACAAATACATACTGGGACCTGGTGAGCTGAGATACAAGAGCAAACATGACCAAGTCCTTCCCTTATGGATCTAAGGGTAGAAAGCATTATTTAAACAGGACACAGAAAGCACTAAGATAAAGATCATTAAGACAAAGACTGATTATGAACTTCTGCTAGTAAAGAAAGAGAAAAGATAAGCTATAGACTGGCACACATATTAACTGATAAAGTATTCAATTCCTAATTATATATAGAAGTCCTACAAGTGAATAAGAAAAAGATAAACTATAACAGAAAAAATGGATGAAGAATAAGAATATGTCACAGAACACAAATAATCAACATATGAAAAGATGTTCAACTCCACCAGTAAACAAGGAAGTGCAAATTAAAACCACAATGAGATACCATTTCTTAGGAATTTTGGTTAAGTTCCTGTTACTTGCCAAAGTAACATCAACTAACCTGCATCAACTATTAGTATAATTTGGATCAACTAATTTAATCAGCAATCTGGGGCCATCTAGTAGAGCTGAAGAAGCATATACTCTTAAACCCACTATTTCTACACCTATGAATACACCTAAAGAAATTCCCAAACAAGGCCCATGTGTATAAGGAAGTATGTACAAGAATATTCAGGTCTGGACTTCCTTGGTGGTGCAGTGGTTAAGAATCCACCTGCCAATGCAAGGGACACAGGTTCAAGCCCTGGTCCAGGAAGATCCCACATGTTGTGGAGCAACTAAGGCCGTGTGCCACAACTACTGAGCCTGCACTCTAGATCCCACGAGCCACAACTACTGAGCCCTCACACCACAACTACTGAAGCCCGCACGCCTAGAGCCCATGCTCTGCAACAAGAGAAGCCACCTCAATAAGAAGCCCGTGCACCACAACAAAGAGTAGCCCCCACTCACCGCCACTAGAGAAAGCCCGCGTGCAGCAATGAAAACCCAACGCAGCCAAAATTAAATTAATTAATTAATTTAAAAAAAAAGAATATTCAGGTCAGCATCATTCAAAAAGCAGCAAAACGTCTGGAAACAACCTACAGGTCTATCAGCAAGAAAATAGTTAAATAAAGGTATAGCCATTGAAGGAGTATCAAAGCGCAGTTAAAAATGACTAGAGCTACACATCTCAACAAGGATTTAAAAAAATGCAAGCTGTGGAAAGGTATCTATAGTACAATACATATATATCAAGCTTTAAAGTGTGCAAAGCTAAACAATATTGCTCAGAGCTATGGATAAATGTGGTAAAGAGCAAGAAGAGCAGCACAGGAGCTAATGTAAAATTCAAGCTAGTGGCTCTCTGGTATAAAAGGAGGAAGATCTGATGAGGAGGGGCACATCGAACTTCACATATGCAGCTTTGTTCTGTTTCTTCAGCTGGAGAGCGGGGTATGGAGGGTGTTTGCCCATTCTTCAGGCTGTTCAAAAATGTTACATATTCTGTTCTGTAGATAGGGTTACAGTATCAAAATATATTTGCTTTAAGTAAAAAAAGGGAAATGATAGTGCTAAGTGTCGAAATAAAACTATAGCATGTAAGAGAAATAGGAGCTGGTTCTTTACAAAAAGTCTCAACAAATTTTAGAGGAAAAAAACACAGATAAAGTTGGAAATGAGAAAGAGGATATAATATAAAATGTTAAAATTATAGATGAATACCATGCGCAGTTGTAAATGAATACATTTTATGGCTCAAGAAAAGATAATTTAAAGCTAAAGGGCAAAATGTACAATTGATATAACAAAAAGAAACTAACAGATGAATAAATAAGGAAGAAATGTAAAAAGTTATTAGCAAACTACTCAAATTAAGGGATCAGGCCATTTTCTTTAGGTTTACTGGGTAAACAATTTCTGTAGAATTAAAGCTATTTTGGAGAAGGGGGGGGAAATGACACCATTTGAGGGTCACACTGGTTTAACCCTCATCCTGACTTGCAACAAAATGGCAACATTAAATACATTGATAATAGTTAACCACCCTGAAGTTCAGTTTTCTGGGTTTTCTGTAAGTGGGGTTAATTATATTTGCCTCACAGGCTGTAAGGTTGAAATGGGGCAGCTAACAAATCCCCGGAGATCACCCAGCACAGTGCTGATCCACAGGGGCTCAAATGTCAGCTCCCTGCCTACACTAGATCATGGCCCAGGGAAGAGAAAAATTTTTAAAGAAAGCTATCAGAAGGACTTTTTCTTACTATTATTAAAATTAAGTGTCTTTCTAAACCAAGAGTGATTGATGTAACAATGGAAAAGTTCTAGATCCGATCCTTTGAAAAATCAGAGATAAACCTATTATCATTGTTCTACATGGTTTTTGAAGTCCTAGCCAGTCATTAAGAAGTGAAACAGAAATAAGAAAAAACTACTAAAAACGATTCCGTGAACACTTTAAGAATAAGAATTGGAGAGTGACAAGGGGAATAAATATTTGGAAATGACTACCACTTCTTTACAGCAGCAATTTCCAGTTGAAAAACAAGGAGGTAGTTCTATTAAAAAACAGAACCATAACTTTAATAGGAAATTGAAGGAACAACTATAAAACTTTACTGGGGGAATTCCCTGGCGATCCAGTGGTTGGGACTCTGTGTTTCCACTGTTGTGGACCTGGGTTCAATCCCTGGTCGGGGAACTAAGGTTGGGGAACTAAGATCCCGCAAGCCGCGTGGTGCAGCCAAAAAACAAACAAACAAACAAACAAAAAAACCAACCAACAAACAACAGCAGCAACACAAAAACCCAAAAGTTTATTGGGAAATGTAAGATTTCTTTCCATGTCCGACTGGCTGACCACTAATCATCCTTCATGAATCAGCCTACAGCTTAGGGTGTCCAGGAAACAAGAGGTGCTGGAACAGAGGCTTGTGAAAGGCATCTGGGAAGGACTGAACCATGATCTCATGGGTTTTCATGTCATTACTCATACCTGATTATAAAATCCCTTCTAGGCATAAAAGTCCCCTTCATCTTCACAATCCCCCCTCAGAAGTGCAATAAAGAATTAGTGTCAGTGATGAATAATGGAAGAATAAATGATGTTATTAGGCCAGAGTACTGGGACAGTGGATTGATTTCTTTTAATTCCCATCCCTTGTCTTTTTTTGTTATAACACTGCTTGTATAATATAATACTGAGTGAAATATTAAAGATGCCTTAGTTTGGGTGTAATAGAACGTACAAATTCAGAATGCTATTGGAGTAAGTTAAAGGATTTTTTTGATAACTGAGTTTTGGAGTTAAGACATATAAATTCCATAACAGATTAGATCCTAGACATTCCAGTAAACAGTTACTTACTGTAGGATATAAAGTCCTGCCTACTTCATTGGGCTCCTGTGAAAAATCAATACCAAAAGGTTTTTAAAAATATTTTACAGTTGGCCAAATGCTGGCAGAAAGTGAAATGTAATGTCTTGAATATGCCAATAGCTCTCTAAAACACTGGGGGGTTTAGGGAAAGGCACCCCTGCTCCTGTTCTTAAGCTACCAGATCCAATGGGTTCCTCAAAACAAGTAACAGCCACTAAACTGTCATTTTCTCTGTATCCCCAGGCAACAAGTCTTTGCCACTTACTATGTGCCAAGCACTGTGCTGGGCATGAGCAATACAGCAAAACAGGCAAAATATCTGGCTGTGCTCGTATGGTGCTTACAGCCCAGTGCAGCACCAGCAGAAGGTGGAGAATAATTAAATGCTGAATGTAGGTACACGTGGATGAACAAATACGAAGGTGGTTGAAGAAATGTGCAATGTTTAGCTAGAAGAGCTGCCTCAGTAGGCACATGGTGACTGGCCCTGAGGACCAGAAGCTGCTCAGCTGTGTGTAACCCATGCTGTTCCTCCTCACTGGAGAAGTGTGAGCAGAGACTGCACGGTCAGATGCTGAAGGGAACAACAGGACACACAAGCACAGTGGGGAGCTGTCCATCTATGCCGAATAGAGAGAGAAGAAAAATCATGGGAAGGAGGATCCAGGGAGGCACAAACTGCCACAAGAAAGGAGTGCCACATACACGCGGGGACAAATATGGCAACAAGGTATTGAGGTGAACATGAAGGGAAAAGATGCTCGTTTCTCAGTCCACAGGCCTGGTGCACGTGCTGTGTTCCTCCCAATGCCTCCCACATGCAGGATGCTTACCAAGACAGAAGCCTCCCAAGGAGTCTTCCGGCATCCATTCCTCCCCTTTTCCCAGCTGGGAAAACATATCTGGCTTGGGTCCTAAGAGTCCTGTTTTTGAGGGAAAAAAAGGGCCACATCTGTTCATACCAGAGATAAAATCATTGCAAGGATGAGATCTGGTCCGTGGAACTTCCTGGAAAAGGTGACCTGATAAGGGTCCAGGGTAGACAACAGTTCCCAGAAGGAGGAAAAGATGGTTTGGGCCTGACACAGAGAATCCGTTCCCGTCTTTCTCTCTGCTGGAAGGGAGGGAGGATTCGACCTCTAGTCACCTTTGAGACATCTGCACTTAGACTCCAAAGAGCCCTGTGCCCAGGACACAAAGGATAGGCACTGAGATAACATCCTCAGAACAGCTCACTCCCAACCCAAACTTCTGTATGGAACCAGTTGAAGGGTCCCAAAGAAATCTCCAAATATGAAGATGAGCCTTCAGAGGCTCCCACTTACCCAGGGACACCAGGTTGCTGTAGTTCTCCAGCATTACATCCCTGTACAGGGCTCTTTGAGCAGGGCTCAGCTGCGCCCATTCATCCTGGGTGAAAAGCACGGCCACATCCTTGAAGGTCACTGATTCCTGTAAGGGCAAACCCATCCCCGTTGACTGGCGGCTACTCCCGCACATGACTCTCTGGGAAATGCTGTGACCGTCTGCAGGGCTGTTAGCACAGAAGGGTGATGGTGTTCTGTGACAAGGGAAGCACTTCCTCAGGGTCTCCTAGGGGTCAAGCTTTTATCAGACTTCGTTCCCCTGAAGAAAAATACCTTGTGGAGAAGACAGGCCTCCTCAGCACTGGGACCTCACACTGGCTGTTCATCTTGCCCAAAACATTTTCTCCCATCTCCATCTATCTGCACAGCCCTGCCTGTACCCCCACCCCCATGACCAATCCTACCCAGGTCTTGGCTTCAGCATTACCTCTTCAGCACCCCTCCTCAACTGCTCCCATTTCACCTGTGCAGGGCCATCCAAGCACTGTCCCACTTTACTGAGTTTTGGTTTACTTTTGGTTTCCCCCACTGGACTGTTAACTCCAAGAAGCTATGGACCATTTCCACATCTCCCTTGTCTTCCCATCATGTCTTCTAGAACATGGCCCGTGTACCCAGAACCTGTTACAAATGTGTTACTCAGCAACTCCTGCTTTTCTTCAGCTGAACCCAACACACATACACAGTTCCCATGGAAACAGTCCTTCTGGACAATGTGACCTTGTTCCCTCTGATCACAACTAGTACCTTCTGTGGAAACTCTTGGCTGAGAGGCCAAGAGAGCTGGTGTGAACTGAGAAAGAAAAGTAGAAGCCCAGAGAAGAAAGGCAAGGGTCCAAGAGACAGGACTTTTAGATTATTCTAGACCCCACTTGCCTAGCTGAAGTACAGGTGCATTTTGGCCTTTGGATTTTGGGCAATATCCCAGTATCCTTCCAATAAAGGCCTGCTTTTGCTTAAGGTAGTCTGAGTTAGGTTTCTGTTACCTGCACCCAGAGCCTTGTACAAAGTAGGCTGAACCAAGGAACATTTGTTGGACTGAACCCATGAACCAATCTGTCAGGGATCATTGTTCACCTTTCTATCGTGGGCATAGATCTAATACCTGGCACATTTTACATCCCTAATACAGGTCTGCTGAATGGCAACCAAAATTATGGTCGCCTGTAAACACAAGATAATTGTGTGACACCAACAATGAATTTGAGGAAAAGGCTAGGGAAGAGAAATATCACAGTGGACTGGCACCATGAAGACAGGTTTCAAAACAAAAGTGGTGCCTGAGATGGGTTCTAAAGGACAAGCTAGAAACCAAGGAGAAGGGTGAGCAACCAGTGAGCTGGGACTGGGTTGACATAGCACTTTCAATCGGCTGCTCAGCCTTTCCAGTGATTTCTGCCACAGATTCCTGCCCTGGACAGGTTTAAGTGTGAATGAATTAGAACAAATTTACCAAATTCATCAGAATTTGTACACTCAAATGAATGTTGTCTCCTTCAAAGTGGAGTCCATACCCTTATTCTAAAGAAGTTAGCACTGCTCAAAGCTTTTCAGTAATTTACTGAAATTGAAAACATACCACTTGAGTCATTTCATTTGTACCCAATATTCCTCTGAAGTAAAAAGCCAAATATAATTTTTTTAAAAAGCCCAGTAAATCCCACCTTTCTCAGAAAGCATTCCAATTTCTCTCTTCTATCACTGCTATGTTAGGTACTGCCTTTACCACTTTAGACCCTTATTTTACTTGCTAGTGGAAAGAGCGCAGGATTCCACTTTGGACCAACCTGGGTTTCACTTCCAGTTGTGTCACTTAGGTGAGATTTAGCAAGTTCCTGAGCTCTGACACCCACCAGGATGTGCCCAAGATGGCGGGGCAGGAACGGGTCAGGCTCCTGAGTGAGACTGGACTGGGAGAAAAGCTCCTGGTCAGGGGAAAGAAACAGGCCCACCCTCTTCAACCACTACATTCAAATCTCCTAAGGCAATTTAGAGGGGGAAGTCCACAGCAATCCCTCACTCACCTGGACCATGGTTGGCAGGCACCTGACTGCCATTCCTTCTTCTCTGATGACTCAGGCTGGTAACACCTTCTACTGTTTATGAGAGGACTGGGTCAAAAGATATCACACAGCAGTCCAGAGTGGGGCTTTGAGCATTCACACCCTGGGAATCCTCCAGTACTCCAGGTAGTGAATTCTTAGTCCCTATTTGCTCCCAATCCTCTCTCCTCCTGGAGGGTCTTTCTGATGGCCTCCCCTGTAAAGGGAATAGCTCACCTTGCAGTTACTCCCACCACCCCCCACCAATTTTCCCCCTAGCAATCTGAGTCAGATCCTCCATATCTTCCCTTCTGTATTTAAATACTTTGACTTTTCTTGAAGAAAGCATCCTCCAGCCCGTTTTCACACTTTCTACACACCCTCCAGCCTTTTGCCCTTAAATTATGCTGAGAGATCTCAAGAAAAGTGTGTCTCCTGCCTGGATGGCTGCCTAATCCTGGGGCGGGGAGTGAAAGAAGTAGGGAAGGAGGGTCGTCTTCTTTCTCCTAGAAAAGAAGCTAAGAAGGCTGGATTTTCATTGTCGAGACGTCTCTCAAGGCCATGCCGTTCTCTGGCCTCAGGCCTCTCCTTCTCTGGCGCCCAGTTTGGGAGACCTGGAGTCAAAGGTGGGAGAGAAGCAGTGTATTTGTGCGGGGTGGGGGTAGGAGTGGGCGTTGGGCGCCACGAATGTTAATCGTACAACCCACCCTCCCGCCCTCTGCCAGGTCCCCTGGGAAGCTGCTGCAGGGGCTGCGCAGCTGCTGACCCGGCCTCAGCGAGTTCCGGATACTGTGATCCGGACAACACCGGGAGCATCTACCACAGAGCGTAAATGGGCTTCCCGGAGTCGTTTCCAAAACACACGCCAGAGGCCCTGACCGCATCCTTTTCCACATGCACCCGCAGATTCGGACCCTAAACCCGAGAGCTCACACCTGGCCTTTTTGTCTTTGGAATCAAACCTTAGCCATACGTCCCGGGAAGTTTGGGGCATCAGATTACCGTCTTTCAGAACGGACCACGACCCAGACCTACTCGGTTTTCATTCGCCCTTCCCACCGGGCTCCACCACCCCAAGGCTGCTCCCGCTCTCCCGATGCGGCTTCGGCCACCGTGTCTAGTCAACACTGCGTTGCCCTTCGAGGAGCCTCTGCCCGCGGCGCGAGACCGCCACCGCCACATCGCAGGCAGAACACAATGAGCTGGAGTCTGCAGTCCGGATCCGAACTGCGCTTGCGCGTTGCCGGGAGACCCGCCGAGCCGGATTCCCTCAAGTCAGAGAGCTGCAGCGCTTCTGCTTCGCAGACTCCACTTCCCAGAGGGCGAATCGGCGGCAAGCGCCCGCACCAGCGCCGGGCGTAGAAACTGATATTGCGCGCCTGCGCAGATTAGGGCCCCGCCGCTCAACACCCCCACCCCCCCCACCCCACCAGGCCAAGGGGGTTTCCTTGCAGAAACTACATTTCCCAGGGACCTCGGCGGAGGCGTCACGGTTCCCTAGGCAGGTAACCACCCGCGCGCTAACCCGCACGTGAGGATTTGGTTCCGTTTGGATCAGACTAGGGAAGGCAGAGACCAGCGAAGTTAACGAAGGGATAAGAAAGGTCAGTCCGAGGAAGCGGCACCTGATCCGGTGAGTAGAGCTGATCCAGGACGGCCCCCAAGGACTCAGGAGGCGACAAGTCGAAAAGGAGCATTCCTGAGGGATGACCGCGCGGAGATGACTTGAGAAGGCAGCGGGATTGTGCCTCGGCCACGGGGATGCAAAAAATGCTAACAGTGTGGCCTGGCGTTCGGGCTGGGGCGTGGTTCGGGCGATGAGTGGGGCCCGGGGACCGGGAGGACGGAGGTGCGGGCTGAAGGCCTGCGGACCAGTGAGGAGGCTGCTGCGGCAGTTCAGGACCCAGCGAATAGTGGCTGGGACCAGAGTGGTGGCCGGGACCAGAGTGGTGGCCACGGGACCAAGGGCACGGCGCGAGAACGTCGACAGGTAGAATAAACTTGGTTCTCCACGACTTATCACGAGGAAGGAGCTGGATGCCAAGGCTGTCTTGTACAACTGGGTGGTATTTAGAGAGGTGTTATTTATTTTTGTGGACAGTGTTTTGCGGAGGCGGGCAAGGATGAGATAAAATATAGAAAGATCCAACTGGAGATATTTAGTTGCCTTTGAATTTTCACGGATCGCGGGAAGGAAAGATGAGAGAGTTTTAACTGTCGGTGGGGAAAAAAAGCCAAGAACGGACCTCTTAGTGAGCGGTGTCAGTGACTTTACTTACGTGACACTATGGCATTCTGTTTTGGGTTTTACTGAAGATTTCATTCTATAGACACTTTTGGAGCCTTTATGTGTCAGGCATTGTTCTAGGGGCTGGAGAAATAGTGAAACCCTGAACTTATGCAGGTTGAATTCTACCAGAGGGGGTACTCAATAAACAGAAAATATTGATTAGGTAGTGATGACACATTGAGGCTGTGTTACGGTTTAGAGTGTGACAGGGGTGGGGAGGTGTTTTGAGAAGCGTTTTGAGAAGTTCTCTTTGAGGAGGTAACATTTGAGCAGAGATTTGAATGTAGTGAGGAAGGAAACCATGTGCATATCTGGGAAGAGAACAGAAATGCTGACCAGAGATAGAAGTGTGCTTGGTGAGCCTGTGGTTTAGCAAGGCCAGTGTGACAGGAGAGGGCATAGTGAACAAGGGAGAGTGGGAGAGGAGGTTGGAAGGGTAATTAGAGGGCTTGAAGGACATCGTAAAAAGTTTGCACGTATTCTCTGTGTGACAGAAAACCATCGAAGGGGTTTGAGCAAAAGAGTGGCTTGGCTGAACACATTTTGACAGAATCACTGGTCCGCTGTGGGGCGAACAGGCTGTGGTGCGGCTAGAGGGAATACAGGGAAACCAGTTAGGAGGCTATTACACCAGTGGGGGTGGGGTGGGGGGAAGAGAGAGCCTCCTACAATTATATCACCTTCCTACAAGGCATTTGCTTTGAGAGCCTAAGATAATTAAGGGTTGTGGATGCCATGCTAAGGAGTTTGGATACTGTTCTGTTTTCAGATATATAAGGATAATAATAATAAAATATTTATTGAGCACTAAATATGTGTTAGGCACTTTCATAAGCACTTTACATTAGTATTGAATGTAATCCAAAGCTATGAGGTTTGCACTGTTAACAAATAAGAAAACTGAGACAGCGATATACTAAGTGCCTTGCCCAAGGTCTCATGTCTAGTAAGTGGGACCAGGAGTCCTGCCCCTGCTGATAGAGGAAAGGTGCAGAAGTTTCCTCCTGACTTGTTGCCCAGAATGGCTAAGCACTGACATACAAGGGCCCGAAGCTTCCAAAACTCCTGAAAAAGTAGTGAAACCTTCTACTGACCCATTTATCTGACCCATTTCTCCTGCTGCTCCCTCTAAGTGTTAATATTTTACCAGTTTGGAGTTATTGCATCCATCTTAGGCTTCAATACATTTTATTCTTCCTTTCCCCCTTGTCTTCTGCCTTCCTTTTGAGCCTTTAATTTTGCTGCTCTCTTTATAATCTTCCATCCGTTTTCTACCCATCTCTCTGCCTCCCTCTTCCCCTCCATTTCTGTCTCTTGAGATCAGGTGGGGAACAAGCAAATACATGAAGAGAAAGGAAGAAGCTGGATGCAAGCGAGAGACATTATTTAAAATCTTAAGTTTCTGAGGTTACAATTAATTCAGTGTTTCATTCTTCCTTAGTCCTTGCCTTTTCTAATTCCATAGAGGTCCTGTAGCCCAAAGAGACCAAACTGCTCAAATTCCAAACACTCAGAGTCCATGGGGAACCTCCTCCATTGCCACCCACAGATATCTTCTGTACCCATCTTTTCTTGATTTCCACCTCTCCCAGTGGAAAGTTTCCTTCCTCCTGTTGAAAAAAGATCCCTGGAGCCTCCACCTGTGCCCCAAATCTTATTTTCACACTTTGAGCTGCACATCCCCTCCTTTCTGCACCTTCAGACTCTCCCATGCAGTGATAAACGTGCTCAGTTCTTCTACCTTAAATCATACAAATGCTCTTGGCAGATTATTTGTTGGCTAAATCAACACCTTTCTCAATCCCCCCTTTTCCTTGCCTACCTCCTCTATAGAGGCTGGAAGAGCTAAGTACTTATTTTTTTCAGCCTCCTTTGCTCCTAGCCTCCATGCAACACAGCTGTGATCAGTGAGGTTTAGGAAGAAGTCTCCTGAGGGGCTTCTGGGAAAACCTTTTCTGATAAAAGGCACAGATGTTGCTGGTGCTACACACCCCCTTTCTTCCTGCTCTGAATGCAGATATTTTACCTGAAGCTATAGGAGCCATATCATGTGACATGATGAAAAAGTCATGAAACTCAAGGCATTGAATTATTTTGTCTGAACCAATGCCAACCACCTCCAGATTTTTTATGGGAGAAAAACAAATCCCTATTTGCTTGTAAGCCATTGTTATCTGGGCTTTCTATTATTTGTAGCCAAAAGCTCTTCTGATATATACACCCTCTCTCAACCACAATCTCTCTCTAGTTATCTTCCTAAATCTCTCCTTTCTCAAACTACTAAGTACTTTTCAATCTTTAAGTCACTCTTCAACCCACTAAAATTTACAGAGGTTATCAATAACCAAACCAAAGGCCATTTTCTATTTTTACCTTACTTTAATCCTCTGTGGCATTTGAAAATATGAAATATTCCTATCCCTATGCTAAAATTCTTTTTTCTATGCCACCACCTTCTCCTGATTTTTCTTTCTGTTTTTCATTTTTCTTTTGCCTGTTGTTTCCCCTCAGCTTCTACTGATGACGCCTTCCACTTACTGCATTCAAAGACAGTACTCCCAGAAAACCCTTTATCACTGCCCCTTCTACTTATTCTACTGCCTATCAGGAATCTTCACTTGGATACCCACAGACTCATAAAATACCCCCAGACCAAACTGATCATTGCCCCACATAGTCAGTCAACTTTTTGTGTTCTTAATTATGGCACCCATCCACCCAAATAAATTCAAGTGCTCACATTTAATTGATTACATTACCTAGATTCTGCCTTATTATTGCTTGAATTCTTCCTTTCCTCTCCCATCCCACTGCCAGTTTCTTGGTTCAGCCCTTGGAAAACAAAACAAAGACTATCTTATGCAGTTTGATTTCCTAATCATATTTATCACCTATTTAGCACTTATTAAACGTGTATAAAATAAATGAAATTGCCTTAACTACTCTCATAACTATAGATCTATAAAATCTTTCTCTATGATTGTTTTGAATATGTTGTGAGTAGCAAAGATTTTGTTAATATGTCAAATTTTCATGTCTGTTAGTGTTCAGCCTCTTCTCCTTTCCACTTTGATAGTTAGAGTACAACACAAAGATGTATTTGAATCCTATGTACTCAAAGACTATATTTGTTATATTGTTTTCTAAGTAATTAGCTTATTTGACAATAGTTTAATGACTGTTAATTGAGAACTTAAAACAGCATGCTATTGCATTAAGATTTGCACAATTATTCTATCACCTGGTAGCAAGCAGCCAATATTTCAGAGGAGAAAATAACAGGGGGAGGGGGAAGGACATGGAGGAATAATAGAAGTTGGTAGAGGTAGAGAAGTTTGACTCAAAACATTCAGGGAAACCAGATTATGGAATAGGAGCATCTAGATAACATATATAACATGGTGAAAAATCAAGCATATTTATGTTTGTAGCATTTTAGAGCTTATAGGGATCTTGGAGCCTTCTAAATCTAAAATCCCTCATTTACCAAATAAGGACACTGGGACCTGGTGAAAGTAGGTGACTTGTCCAAGTTAGTGGCAGATCAGGACTACATACCAGGTCTTTGGGCTATCCAGTTAAGCACTCTCACATTTCCTCTCCAGTGTGAAGTCTCTGATGTCCAAAGGAGAATCTGCAGTATAATACAATAGAACTTATCTTCAGCATGAATCCTCATTGCTTAGAACATTAGCTACTTAAACCTTCTAGTATAAAGTTTTACTTTCTGAATCAAGATTTCTCCACTTCTATATGGTTTCTCTGCAGTGGTCTGTATTTTCTGATATGGTATATTATACTTCAACTAAAAGATTACTACAATCATTACATTTATTAGGTTTCTACATCACATGACTTATCTGATTATCACTGAAGAGTTCATCATGGTGAAGGATCCCATGGAAGCTTCCCTCACGTATGAGTTCTCTGATGCCGTGTAAGATTTGTACTCCGACTGAAGGCTTTTCCACATTCATTACACTGATAGGGTTTCTCTCCTGTATGCGTTCTCTGATGCACTATAAGGGATGAATTCTTAATGAAGGCTTTTCCACACTGATTGCATTCATAGGGCTTCTCACCAGTATGTATTCTTTGATGCTCAATAAGGTATGCGCTCTGGCTGAAGGCCTTTCCACATTCACTGCATTCATAAGGCTTCTCTCCAGTATGAGTAACCTGATGTACAGTAAGGGATGATCGCCCAGTGAAATGTTTCCCACATATCATACACTCATAAGGTTTCTCTCCAGTATGAATTCTCCGATGCTGAGTAAGAGATGAATTCTTACTGAAAGCTTTCCCACACTGATTACATTCAAAAGGTTTTACTCCAGAATGAAGTCTCTGATGCTCTATAAGGTATGTACTTTGGCTAAAGGATTTCCCACATTTGTTACATTTGTAGGGTTTTTCTCCAGTATGATTTCGCTGATGCAGGGTAAGAGCTGAGCTCTTACTAAAGGCTTTTCCACATTCACTACACTCATAGGGCTTTTCTCCAGTATGGCTTCTCTGATGTACAGTGAGATGCATACTTTGACTGAAGGCTTTTCCACATTCATTACATTCATAGGGTTTTTCTCCTGTATGAGTTCTTTGATGCACTGTGAGATTCATACTTTGGGTAAAAGCTTTACCACATTCATTACATTTGTAGGGTTTCTCTCCAGTATGAATCCTTTCATGTTGAATAAGGGATGAATTCTTGCGGAAAGCTTTTCCACACTCTTTACATTGATATGGTTTCTCTCCAGTATGAGTTCTTTGATGAACAGTAAGATTCATGCTCTGACTGAAGGTTTTCCCACATTCGTTACATTTGTAAGGTTTCTCTCCAGTATGAATTCTTTGATGTACAGTAAGCGAGGAGCGTTCAATGAAGTGCTTCCCACATACATTACAGTTATAGGGTTTCTCCCCTGTATGAGTCCTCTGGTGCTTAAGGAGGGATGAACTCTGGCTGAAGGTTTTCCCACAATCATTACATCCGTAGATTTTCTTTCCTACAAACATTCTTTGAGTTTTAATTAATTCAGCATTTTGTTTAGTGTCTTTTCCATGTGAATTCCAACTGTGAGAACTTTTCCCCACAGGAATAGTTTGTTGTGTATCAATGATTGAACCCTGACTGAAACATCTTTCAAATTCATTACCTCCACATGTCCTTCTCACAGTGAGGGTTTCCTTATGGGTAATGTGCACTTGGCCCAGATGTCTATCCTGGTTTTTCTGTTGCCCCTCTAACCAATTATCAGGTTCCCAGGTTTCCCCTAAAGAAGAATGCCAGAGACCTTCTCTTTCCATTATTACCCCATAAGATAAATCTTCAGTAATTAGGGCTTTGTAGTTGACTCTTTGGTTTCAAGTCTTATCTCCCAGTCTGAAAAAAATAAAAATTCAAATACACATTGGTTTCTGTGCTGAAAACTTATAAGGCAGGAAGAAGAGAATGAAACTGAGAATAACTATAGGGCACATTTGAGAGCTTTCAAAGATGTCCCTATAATTAGGAAGAGAATTGGAAGGGAGGGAAAAACAGTGAGCTGTCCATAAATAATAGGGAAACTAGAAGCAGGGTAAGCAGAGGAAAGAGTGAGCCTATGCAGGAGAGATAGATACTGAAATCACTGACCACTGGACAAGGCTAAATAATGAAGATGGAACTAAGGGAAGATATACAGACGAGCTGGGATTGGGAGAGGCAGATCACAAAGCCCTGGAACATTTATCTGGTATTCCTACCAGCAGTTTCTTCCCTCCCGAAGGCTGCCTATAATTCTGATACTAAATCTTCATAAAACATCACAGTGTGACACAGTGAAAAGATTGTTTACCCTAGAGTCAGACAAACGTGGGTTTAAACACTGGCTGTTAATCACTTATCATCTTAAGTAGTTGTTTCTCTGAGTCTGAGTTTTCAGAGATATAAAATGAGGATAAAATAATCTGATAAGGATAAGTAAATTAATGTATTTAAACTACCCTTAGGGAACATACTTATCTGGAACATAAAATACCAGAACATACTTGAAACCTAAACTCTCAAGGGATGATGGCAAAATCTAAAAGCTCCTGTGCTCCACAAGGAGCATGTGATTTTCTCACTCTCTTTAGGTAAGAGGGTCCTAAAGGGCCCTACCCTTTCCTAAATATCCATTCCTTACAGATAAGAACTGGTGGCAGAGGCAGGTAGGGGAGAATCTGTTGAACTGCTTGAGATGGGGCTGGAGGAAAGGCCTTGTAGCCACTCAGACTTTATTTTCTCAGATCTCATTTCTTATCCCAGACAAAACATCCTGGAGGCAGAGAGGCTGAGGACAGGGAACTACAATCTGAGAATCACCTTGTCGGCTTGATCAAAATTATCAACACTGAACCAACAGACCAAAGGTCTCTGGGCAGGAGGTTTACTATGAAGCAAAAGATACGCATGAACTGGACTTCCTCCTTCCAATCTGACCTGCTTACATAAAACAGAAAAAGTGGAAAGCCAAGCAGACTCCACCTGTAAAACACACACACCACCAAGAAACCTCAGAGAGGACCTATCCAGTCAAGCATGAAATACCAACAGGCAACACATGAACTGGAGGCTGCCTCTTGCCCCACTTCACTCTATCATATCCAGCTATCCAACTGAAGTTCTTTGAGATCATTCCAAGTGCTACCCAGTAAACAACATAAAGGACATGGGGCAGCTATTCACACTGTTAGACAAATACAATGTCCAGACAGACAAAACTATTCAAAGATAAATGACACACAGAAAATATCAAATTTGGAAACTAGGTAGAGGTTCAAGAAATTTTTAAAATAATAAAAGCAGGAGAACAAGGGGGTGGGGGGAAAGCATTAAAACCAAATGGGAGAATAAACATTGGAAGAATAAATGCTTCCAGTCATCAAAAGATGTAAAAAAAGTAAAAAAAAAAAAAAAAGTTACATACTGGGAGAAGGGGTTTGCAACACGTGATCCAAAAAGAGCTCTAGAACTTAGACTTGGAAAACAATATCTGTTTAACACTAAGCCCACTAGAAAAATGGACAGAAGACTTGAATAGACACTTAAGAAAAGGAAACCTGGGGACTTCTCTGGTGGCACAGTGGTTAAGAATCTGCCTGCCAACGCAGGGCACATAGGTTTGAGCCCTGGTCTGGGAAGATCCCACATGCTGCAGAGCAACTAAGCCCGTGCACCACAACTACTGAGGCTGCACTCTAGAGCCTACGAGCCACAACTACTGAGCCCACATGCCACAACTATTGAAGCCTGCGCACCTAGAGCCCGTGCTCTGAAACGAGAAGCCACCGCAATGAGAAGCTCATGCACTGCAATGAAGAGGAGCCCCTGCTTGCCGCAACTAGAGAAAGCCCACGCACAGCAACAAAGACCCAATGCAGCCAAAAATAAAAATAAATAAATAAATTTATTTTTAAAAAAGAAAAGGAAACCTGAATAGTGAGTAAACATAAGCAAAGATGCCAATCCAACAGTAACCAGGAGAAGGTTGAGTAAAGCCTCAGTGAGATACTATTACCACATCCACCTGAGAAACAAAATTCAAAAATTCAAACTGACAGCTTCAGAATTTAGAAAGATGTGCAGTACGGGGAACTTCACATACTGCTGGTAGGAGTGTAATTTGGTTCAAGTATTTGAAAAAAAGTTTAGTACTACCTAGAATGTAGAACAGGCACACAGACTATAAGATTTAGCAAATCCACTAGTAGGTACATACAGTTAGGTAAATCTGTCTTGTAAAAGTTCACCATGATTCATAACTTTTAAAGTAGCATTGTGTACAAGAGCAAAAAACTGGAAACAACCCAAATGTCTACCAACAAGAGAAAGGATAACTAAATTGTCAAATACTTATACAAGAGAAATGAAAACAGTGAATGTTATGGATTTCACGTCTGCTTCTCCCCAAAATTCATATGTTGAAGCCTAATCCCCAGTGAGACAATATTAAGAAATGGGAGTCTTTGGGTCATTAAGTCATGAGGGTAAAGCCCTGATAAGAAGCGGCACACACGAGGGAACTTGCTCTATCCTGTGAACCAGGTGGAGGGCCCTCACCAAAAACCCATCCATGCTAGCACCCTGATCTCAGACTTCCAGCGTCTGGAACTATGAGAAATAAATGTCTGATAAATTCAGTCACCTGGTCTATGGTATTCTGTTATAGTAGCCTGAACTGCTTAAGACAGTAAACATTAATAAACTAAAGCCACACATATCAATATAAATGAATAAATAATTTAAGCAAAGTCACAGAAAAATACAGTAAGAGTCCATTTAGATAAAGTTTAAAAACAGACTATAACTAAATATATTGTTCATCTGTGTATAGCAATACTATAAAGAAAAGCAAGGGAAGGGATTTATCACAGAAGTGAGAACAGTGGTTATGTCTTGGGTAGAGGAAGAGGATGGGAATGAGGAGGTACTACTAGAGTACTAGCAGTGTTCCATTTCTGAATCTGAATCTGGGCTCTGGTGCCTGGGTGTTTGCTTTCGTTATTATTCATTCATTTTTATCATAATGAACTATTAAAAAAAGCAGTACGGTTAAGACAACAACTTTGGAGCCGGACCGCCTGGCTCCATCACCGTTAGCTGTGCGACCTTGGGCAGATTACTTAACCTGTCCTGTGCTCCAGTTTCCTCATCTGTTAAATGGTACCTATCTAGTGTTGATATATGAACAATAATTAGTTGATATTTATAAAGGGCTTAGAAGACTACGCAGGTTTTTGCTAAGTAGTACCCGTATTTTACACATTCTTCTGTATATATGACATTTCAAAAAACAAATGAGAAGAACAACAAAATATTTTCTATTTTTGAAAATACTGATCATTTTAAGTTGAAACATGTACTGCAGAAAACTTAATAGTAGGGGTTCAGTATATCTTCATGGAATTTAGAGACCTAACTTAAAAAGTTACCTCTGGGGCTTCCCTGGTGGTGCAGTGGTTGAGAGTCCGCCTGCCGATGCAGGGGACACGGGTTCGTGCCCCGGTCCGGGAAGATCCCACATGCCGCAGAGCAGCTAGGCCCGTGAGCCATGGCCGCTGAGCCTGTGCGTCCGGAGCCTGCGCTCCGCAAGGGGAGAGGCCACAACAGTGAGAGGCCCGCATAACGCAAAAAAAAAAAAAAAAAAAAAAAGTTACCTCTGAAGATCTGCTGCTTAAGAAAAAGAAAAAAAATAGACTGCCCTACAAATTTTTTTAAAACTGGCCTAAGTGATCTCTCCAAGAACATGGGATGGTGAAGGACAGTGGAGTCATGTCTACAAAGGATTGAGGAAAAACTGATGTGACTCAAGAATTCCACATAGCCAGTACTCTATACATGCATAGGAAAAAAACAAAACATGTTCTTAAATATGAAAGATTCAGTAATTGCAATACTCCTAAACCATTCCTGAAATATTACCTAAATGTTTAAATGTTTGAACAAAGGATTTATCCAGGAATAGACTGCTCACTATTAGGAATCTAGTAATATATTAATAGGTCATGGGAAAAAGGTGCTTCAAAGTATTTGATAATATGCAACATCCAATCCTGATTCAAAAACAAAAATATTAGCATTGTACCAAGCATAAAAATAAAACACTAAAAGAATTCACACTAAAAAACAGAATCAAGGAAAGGATGCTTACTATTACTGCAACTATTTAATATTGTTCCAAAAGTGTGACCACTTTTAGACAAATGAGAGGGGAGGAAATTTCATTTTTCCCAGATTACATAACTGTCTCTGTGGGAAACATAAAATTGTTAAGGTGGCTTTACTCATATTAGTGAAATATTAAAGCCTGGAACTGAGCACTAAAGATCAAAACCATAGCTCTTTCAGGATTGGACGACATTTCAGATCCTTACCATTTTGCTCTCATTAAATAAGGACCTGTAACATGCACAGCTTTATGCTTGGCCACAATAAGAGTTCAATGATTGTTAGAGGTTATCACTATCATTATTATTTTATGTCAAACAATATACAGCTCTCTCTTCTGTTCCTTTATTCCTAAGCAGTTCTTTCAAGTGATGGCCCATACTCCCTTACAGTCTTAGAATGCCTAGTTAACTTTAGGATTTATATTAACTTTGGTACTCATCAGGACATAAGAGTCCCCAGGACCAAGGGGTATGGGAAAGCACAGCTCTTTCAGTATTTATGGCTGGGACTGGCCATAGTAGAGGCCAAGAGCCTGCAGAGTATTTGGCCAGGGGTCGGGGGCCTGGATGAGAGACTTGGGCAGCAGGCCCTGCTCTTCCTAGAGCAAGCTGATTTCTTTCTTTTCTCCTTTTATATTTCTTCCAGCCTAACAGTTAAGTTACTCCTTCCATTCAACCAGACTATTTCAGTACTCACCTGACTGGACTTCCTATGTAACACTCCTGCTACCCTACAGTGCATTCTCCACAAAGCAGCCGGATCGATCTTCTGAACATGATAAATCATTCATTCAATAACTGTTTATTGAGTGCGGCACTGTTCAAGGGGCTAGGGATACAGCAATGAACAAAAGTGCCCTGGAGGAACTTATATTTCAGTGAGAGGAAGAAGGATAATCAACATAATAAATAAATAAAATATTTAGTATTTAAGTGGTATACCTTATGGAAAAAATAAAAGCAATAAAATGGAAATAGGGAATATGATGGGTAAGGGGAAAAGTTTGTAATTCTAGATACAATCTTTGGGAAAGGCCTCACTGACAAGGTGACATTGAAGACAAGACTTTAGGGGCCAAGGAGGGAGTCACAGGACTATCAAAGGGAGAGCATCTCAGGCAGAAGGAACCACCAGTGCTGAGAGCCTGTGCAAGGATGAACAAACTTTTTGGATTCACCTACATTGATTACAGTCTTTTAGATTAGTTTTCCTACTGGAAGCAAAGATATGTGCCTGTACTAACCATTAATGAGGCTCATTATGAAGGTGGCATGAAGGTACATGGGGACTCGGTAAGAGCACCTAAATCCTCTCTCTTTGTGTGTGCATGTGTACACACATATACATTTACTCACACACAGAGGTAAATCAGATGATGCCTGGGGAAGAGCTGAGCACAGCACTCGGTTGCCACTTTCCCCTCTTGGTTTTGGACAGCATAATGAGACTAACTGGCAGTAACATCAAAGAAAATCTAGAAAGAACAAGATCTGGAATTTGCACATCATCATGTTTTCTGAGCTCCGTTCTCTTCCTCCACTTTTCTGTGTCTTTATTTCCTTCTCTCCAACAGGTACCTCTCTGCTCTTGTAAATGCATTCAAGTCTCTATCTCAGTAAAAAACAAATCGGAGGCATTCTACATCTCACTTCTTTCCGGTCCTGCCCTGTCTTCCTTTTCCTTCAAAGTTAACTTTGTTGAAAGGAAAGTCTCTCTTTTTTTGGGGGGGTGGGGTGGGGGCGGGGTGGTGGTGGTGGGATTTGCCACACAGCTTGTGGGAACTTAGTTCCCTGACCAGGGATTGAACCTAGGCCCTTGGCAGTGAGAGTGCAGAGTCCTAACCACTGGACCTCCAGGGAATTCCCCGTAAAAGTCCTTGTTTACTTCTTCACTCTTCTCCCCAGGCACATGTCCTGCAGCACCAGAGTGCTCCTCCGTAGGTTACAGGCCACTTCCTCAACACTAAGACCAATAGCGTTTCTCATTTCTTACTTGGCACTGTTGCACTCTTCTCTGTTTTTCTCTCTTCCCTTGGCCCGGCTCTCCATAACTCTCTCCTCTCCCTCTGACTACTTTTTCTGTCACCTTTGCTAGAGCATCTTTGGCCCCCAGTCAAATGTTATTCCTCAGGATTCCATCCTTGCTGCTTTGCCCTTCTTATTCGCCCTTCCTGATAATTAAAATATTCATTGATATGAGTGTCATAAATATAATTATAATTTTCAAAGCTATAGTTTTACTTGATTACTAAAAATTCTACTTGATGTCATCTAAGATTCACTCAACAAAGATATTAAATACCTACTCTCACAGACAACATGCTAGGCAGGGGATATAAATAAAAGTAAGCTCAATCATGACAATTCAGTGAGCCTACATACTAGTAGCTAGATAGATATTCAAAGAGACAAGAGAAATACAGTGCAAAATGTAATCATATGCAAGTGATAAATCTTTAGGATTCAGCCCAATAGAGAAGTTGGAAGGTGGGTAAAAAACTGGGAGAGGAAAACCCAGTATGAGCAATACCTTTGTTTGCCTCTGATGCTTCTAGAAAACCCATCAACATGACAGTGAAAGAATGAAAAAGTCATAAATAAATGCAATAAAATAATCTAGGGAACAAAATGCTGCAAAAGAAAACAAAAACCCCTACCAAAAATATAATTTAGATATCCTCATACAGACAAGAGAAGTTAATACATTCATTTTAAAATATTGCTGTTAAAAAAGAAGGAGCACTTAGAGAATGAGAAGGCTCATAGAAGTAAAAAATATGATAGTAGAAATAAATTTTTTCACAGAAGGACTGAAAGACAAAGTTTAAAGAAATCTTCACATCTCACATTTTCCCTTCAAACAATGCCATGCAATTTACCACAAGGTCTTTGCACCTGCTGCTCCCTGTGCCCAGAATGTGCTCCCACATGACCATCACTTTGAGTATCTGTTCAGTGGTCACCTTAAAGAAGAGGCCTTCCCTGATCACCCCTATAAAACAGCACTCCTGTTAACTGATCTACTTCCCTTATGATGCTTTGTTTTTCCACGCAGCACCTGACTCTATGAATAGTCAGTCCCTCCCTTCTTCCTTCCTTTCTTCTCCCTTCTCCTTCCCTGCCTTCTTTCTTGATTAATTCATTGTTTCCTCGACTAGACTATAAACTCCACGTGGAAACTCTGCCTGTTTTGCTCATTGCTCTACACCCAATGTTAGGAACAGGGCCCAGTGCTCAAAAAACATTTGTTTGTTATTTATGTAAGAATACAAATAGCAATAGTAATTGAATCCACAGAAATCTATAATAAAGTTAATTAAAGCTACCTTAAGCGATCATTCTATACCTAAAAATTAGCATGAAAAGCATAAGATAATATCCAAAGTTGTGCAATATGTAGCAAGAGCCAGAAAAATGTATATATCCTTTGACACAGTGACTCTTCCAGAATCCTGTTCTTTAGAAAGCTTAATGGAAACAAGCAGCGATGGTCACAAGATGATTTTTTTCCTATCAATTTTTTTTTACTGATTTCTTTTATTGCTCTGTACTTAGATAGCCATACACTATCCAGACATCAAAAAATATCTGCCTAACTCTTTAAACAGTGTTTGAAAAGAAGTGATCAACACTTTCACATGAGTAGAAAAGATAAAGGTGTAAAATGCATTTTTTCAGAGAAAAGTCATGATAACATCTAATAAAGAAATTTCAGTTGTGAGGGGGATTAGTAGGCAGATAACAAAGATTACGAAGCATTAAATGCTTAGAGGAGAATGGGATTAAATAAGTAGTAGATTCAGATTAAAAATTTAGGAATGAGAAGGGAAATACATAAAATGTAAGGTTATCAGTAAAAAGAACAGGGCTAAACTCACTCGTCATTTGTTTTTAAATGAAGACTGTATAAAACACCTATATAATTTAGAGGAAGAGAAACGTTAGTTTCCTTTTAAAAAGCTGACAAATGTTTAAATGAATAATGGAAAGGAAGCTATGGATATAGGTCATGGCCGAGAAGAAAGATTCACAAAAGAAAATAAAGAGAATAAAGTAGAGGGGATAGAAAGACGGGGATTGAAAGTACAGATGAGGGAAATCCCTGGTGGTCCAGTGGTTAGGACTCCACGCTCTCACTGCCGAGGGCCCGGGTTGGATACCTGGTCAGGGAACTAAGATCCCATAAGCTGTGCAGCATGGCCAAAAAAAAAAAAGAGAGAAAGAAAAAACAGAAAGCACAGATGACAGAAGAGGAAATAGTAACTGCTGACATTTACTGAACGTTCAGTATGTTCCAGGCAATTTAAAAGAGTCACAAATGTAGTAACTTATTTAATCCTCATAAGATATTACCTGCCACTGAGGTAAGGACACATGCAAGACCTCAGCAGGATGAGTGACATCAACAATGCAGAGGCATTTGAGAAACACACAGCAAATGGTACAGGTCTCAAGAGACCCAGGGACCTCTGAAGTGGTTTCTCCCCAAGGTGACACTCATGGAACAAGTTCTTGCAGCCAGATCCTTACCTGGGGAAATGCACCCTGGATGTTCTTTTGTCATCAGGCTCAGTTCTCAATCCAGCTGAGATAACACATTTGGTTTGGAAAGCTGATGCCCTGCTCGGGAGGAAAAACACTAAATTTGACTTCTGAACTGAGTATAAAAACCACTCCCGGGCTTCCCTGGTGGCGCAGTGGTTGAGAGTCCGCCTGCCGATGCAGGGGACGCGGGTTCGTGTCCTGGTCCGGGAGGATCCCACATGCCGCGGAGCGCCTGGGCCCGTGAGCCATGGCTGCTGAGCCTGCGCGTCCGGAGCCTGTGCTCCGCAATGGGAGAGGCCACAACAGTGAGAGGCCCACGTACAGCAAAAAAAAAAAAAAAAAAAAAAAAAAAAAACAAACAAAAAAAAAACCACTCCCAGCATATGTCTTATCCCTTCCTCTTCAGGGCTTCTGTAACAAAGGAAGGTGTGGCTTCTGAGATTTCCCATTTTTCCATTCTCTAGAGAAAAGGGCTTTCACCTTGAAAGACAGGACACTAAGGAACTACCCTAAAACAATGCCCTGTAGTATCAGGATTTCAAGTCCAAATTCACAAATTTCAGAGGCTGTACAAGATGTCAATAGTGGGAAAGATGGCAATAGGTAGAATTTGAGTTACAAGGAGAAGTCCTTACCCAGCAAAACCAGGTTACTGTAGTTTCCCAGCATCACTTTCCCATACAAGTTCCTCTGAGCAGAATTTAGATTGGACCCACTCCTCCCAGGTGAGATCTACAGACACATCCTTGAATGTCACTGATTCCTGAAACTATAAATTTCTAATGAACAAAGGATTATGCCAATAACACCCTCTAAGGAAATTAAAAAACAAAAAACAAAAAAAAACAAGCAGCATTAGAAGGGACAGAAGAGATCTGTGAGAGAAAAATATCCCCAAAGAAACTAAACATCTGCAACAAAAACAGACGTTATCATGAATATAGAAAGTGCTCTGACATTTAAGGACAGGAAGAGGAAGTATAAGGAGTCATAGGGAAGGATAGTGAAGGCTGCTCTAGATTAGCACTAGAGAAGAGTAGGTGGTGTTCTGATTGTATCCTATTCACTCCATTGATGAAGGAGGGATTCGCCACCCTAAATAGCACACGGTGACTGAATATATGACACCCAACACTGGACAGATGAGCCTGACAGGAGTTCATTAGTCACAAGTTGGCCTCACAACCCCACGCCATGCAAGACCACTCGGGGCCTGTACTCAGGCACAGTGAACCACAGGGGCTGTGGGAGGCAGACTTGGTACTGACAGGAGGCTGAGGTGACCCTTGGTTCCTACGGGAAGATGTGACTGGCTTGTTTGAACACTTTCAGGGGCTGCTAGGGAGGTGAAAACCATTAGGTTGAGGATTAGGAGGGGTGTACCTGGCCAGGCTGACAGGGGAGCTGGTTGGGTGTGGAACCTTTCCCAGAGGGTGGGGGCCTATCCAGGGAGAGCAGGGGAACTCACAACGAGGTCTTTGGAGCTCCCTAAGGCTCAGAGTTGTAGAAGCAGCACATGGAATTTTAGGCTTTACAATCACTGGATGGGAATTCCAATTAATGCAGGGAAAGCATGTGCAAACAGGATAAATCTAGACTGTGGTTGGTCTATGAGACAACCAACAAAACACCCAGCTTGACTTGAAAATGGCATTTCAAATTTATAAGCCCGTTTGAGCTTTTTTTTCTACCCCTTAGACTAGGAAATAAAACTCCGTAAGCATTCACTATCTATTTGATGCGTATGACGGTTAATTTCATGTGTCAACTTGACTGGGCTAAGGTATGCCCGGAGAGTTGGTAAAGCATTATTTCTGGGTATTTCTGTGAGAGTTCTCCCATTTGAATCAGTAGACTGAGCAAAGAGGTGGGAGGGCATCATCCAATCTGCTGAGGGCCCAAATAGAACAAAAAGGCTGAGGAAAGGCGAATTTGCTCTCTCTGCTTGAGTTGAGATAGCCATCTTCTCCTGCCCTTAGACATAAATGCTCCTACCTCTTGAGCCTTCAGACTCAGACCAGGACTTAACACCATCGGTCCCTGGATCTCAGGCCTCCGGGTTTGGAGTGGGACTACAGCACTGGCTTTCCTGGGCCCTACGAGTGTAGATGGCAGATCATGGGGACTCTTCGTCCTGCATAATTGTGTGAGCCAATTCCTCATAATCTCTTTCTGTATATCTGCATATATCCTATTGGTTCTGTTTCTCTGGAGAACCCTAACTAATACAAGGAGGGAACACTAACTGAGTGGCAGTTACCATAAATGATAACTCACATTGTACTCAGTTTTGTACTAATAGAAGGTTCATATGCCTCAGCTCATTTAATCCAAAGGACAACCTGCTAAAGTGACAGAATTAAAGTCATCATTTTACAGATGAGGAATCTGAGGAACAAAAAGGTTAAATAACCTCTCCAAGATCATACAGCTTGAACCCAAGGCCATCCAACTCCTCATGTTGTGAGGAGAAGGCCAAGAAAAGACCCTAGCAATCCTCAGCAAGAGGAAGAACGAGAGAAAGACAGAAAGGGAGATGGAAGGAGACTCAGGAGAAAGAGGGTTTCAAAGAGGAGGGACTAGTCAACACTATCCGAAGCTGGGTGGGTCAAACAGAATGATGATTGAAAAGAATCTGCTGATTCAAAAATTAGCATAGTGGGAAGCAGCCGCAGAGCACAGGGAGATCAGCTCAGTGCTTTGTGACCACCCAGAGGGGTGGGATGGGTGGGATGGGGAGGGTGGGAGGCAGGGAGATGCATGAGGGAAGGGATGTGGGAACAGATGTATATGTATGACTGATTCACTTTGTTATAAAGCAGAAACTAATAAAAAAATTTAAAAATTTTTTTTAAAAATTTAAAAAAATAAAAAGATAAAAAAATTTAAAAAAAAGAAATTCTCACACCTTAATTTACATTGCCATGGCTCATATGCAAAATAAATAACTTTTAAAATGCAAAAAAAAAAAAAAAAGGCATGGAGGAGACCATATCAATATCAGATAAGGCAGAATATATGTGGAAACAAAACATAAGCCCCTTCTTTCTGAAAAACATAACAGATCAGAAATATGACACTCTCTTTCCAATAAATTAATAACAAGGCAATAAATAAATTAATTACAATAAATTAATTACAAGGCAATCGCCTTTTTAGCTGAACATAATTGGGCAAAATTAAAAGCCCAAACTCAGACTCCTATGGGCTATATGCTGTCTTCCCCACTTCCCTAGATTCTTCTATTCCCTAGATTCCCTTAAGTGCAGAACCTACCCACCCCCAATCTCCAGCCCTCGTGCCGCAGAGCTTGTCCCTACTATGTAATCTACTATGGAGCCCTGGGTAGATTAGTACAGAAAGGCATTTTAAAAGGCTGAAGTGAAACTTAAGTGTATCGTTCATAAAATGTATTTGTTGTTAATCCCTTAAAATGTTTTCTGCCTTTCTCCTTCCCACTTATTATGCGTTTTTTCTCCCCAGCACTACATTAAGCACGGGGTAACTCAGGGTGTTTGAAATAAGCAGCTTCATGGGTTTATCTCCTTTATGCAGAGGTTTTCTTAAACCTAAAACACAGGCTTTTTTGATATTGCTATTCTTTAAAAAGATGAATTATCAAATGGAATAAATAGGGATATTTTAATAATGAAAGTATACTTTATAAAGAAGATACGATAGTGATAGTCACAATCATGGATAAATCCCAATCACAGTGCAACAAAAATGAAACACCTCAGAATATACTTACTAGGAATAAGCAAGAGCCTCATGATCAAAGTTAAAATCCATAATGAAAGATCCAAATAAAATGAAGGGTAATTTTTTTACTCAGTAGGAAGAATAAACATTGTAAATATGGTAATCTTCCTCAAATTGAAACAGATTTAATGAATCCAAATCCAAATTAAATATTTTTTCTTTTTAACTGTTTCTGTTAGAACTTGATTATAGTTAACAAAATTTGACCCTAAGGATAAATGTATAAGAACAGTACAGTAACCAAAATTTTGAAAAGAAAAACAAGGGGGGAGGGGTGGATTTTCTTTATAAAATAACAAAATAAATTCTAAAACAAATAGTGTGTTACTATAGTAGAAATAGAGCAATAGAACAGAATCCAGAAAAATAAACTCATGCATGTATGTATGTGTGTGAATATATTATATGTGCACATCTTATATACATATATAAATTTAGTATATTTTAAAGGTAGCATTTCAAATCTATGGAGAATAAGCAGATTATTCAATAGACTATTTCAACAGATTTACAACAGTTTGAATGCCATCTCCTCAAAGGTGCCCCGTCACACTCAGCCAGGCCACCCTGCTGCGTGGCCATCACAGCATGTAACCTCGTCCTCAGTAGTATTTCTTCTTCACTGCTGCCTCCTCTTTCTAGAAGAGAAGATCCAGGAGGAAGGGGCGTTGCCTGTTTCATTCACTGCTACCTTCCCAGCACCCAGAACGCTGCTTAGCACATGGTAGGGAGGTGCTAAAAATCTGTTTAATGAAAGGATGGATGATGAAATGCCTCACCACACCATGTTAAATGAAGTTAGAATACAACCTCACATATATACAATAAATTCCAGAAGCTCAAGAATCTAAATTTAAAATGATAAAACGAATAAAAAATGTAGAAAAGTATTTCTATAATCTTAGGGTACAGAAAGCCTTTCATAGCAATGATCCCAAAGCCAAACAAGGGAAAAGGAAAGTTACCTGCATAGGACTTCAAAACTTATTTGTAGAAGATTATAAAAAATTTTAGAAGAAAAATAACAGAGAACAAGAATGACAATTTATGGGAAAGGACTAATATCCACATTATATAAAAGGCTTCTTTTATATATAAACAACTCAATATAAAAAGGGGCAAAGGATATAAAAAGCTATCATAAAGGCTAGAAGAATGTACATCCATAGTTATTTTTGAGGATTTGAGACCTAGAAATATATCTTATGGCCTTAATTTTTTTTTAGAACTATATGCCTAATATTTATATTCAGAAAAGGAAGATAAAATTTAAAGGCAAACACAAGTCATACTCAGGCAATTCACAGGCACATCACTGGCCAATGTAGGAAAGATGAAAATATTAGTAAAGATGAAAAAAGGAATACAGCTCTAATGCTGCACTGATACCTCCTAAATCAATCACTATACTCTTCAAACGTGTCAAAAGTCATCAAAGACAAAGACTAAGAACTGTTCCAGATTAAGGGAGACTAAGGAGACAGGACAGCTAAATGCCAGATGTGATCTGGATTAGTTCCTAGACCAGATAAAGGACATTTGTGGCAAATTAGGAGTAAGGTCTGTAGATTAGTTAACAGTAGTGTATCAGAGTAAGTTTTCTCATTTTGATAATTATATTTTGGTTATGTAAAACAGGGTCCTTTGCTCAGCAAATGCCTTTTGGCTAAACTGTTAAATATTTGTCAAGTTAATAATAGCCAATATATTCTCCACTGAATTCCCTGGGTGGAGCTCAGCACAGCCCTTACACTAAATATATTTTTACTGCAGGCTTCAAGCTATCACCATTCCCACCCTCTGACACTATGACAGCCCTTTTGCTGGTGGGTCATGCCCCTCTCCCAGGAATGACCTTGCTTTGCTTATGCCTGAGTGAAAAATAAACATGTACCTTTTTTTACAAAAAAACCCCCCAGGGTCCTTATTTTTAGGAAACACATACTGAAGTATTCAGAAATCAAACCAGTGGTTGCCTGGGATGGGGATCGTGGATAGGAAGGGTATGAGGATACTTTCTGGGGTGATAAAAATGTTCTACAGCTTGACTGGGGTGGTGATGATGTTGGTGCATAAATTTGTCAAACTCAATGAATTATATGCTTTAAGTGGGTTATTTTATGTAAATTATACCTGAAAAATAAAGCTGATTTAAAATTTTAGTTAGTACTATTTTAACTAAATAAAATAAAATCAAGGCTACTGACAACCAAACCACAACCTACACCAACCAAAATCTTCTGAGTGCTCCCCCCTTAAAGCTTCCCCTCTTCCAGAAACTCCCTCTCTCTGATACCTATTTTTGTGAGTTATGTTGCCTTTTAAAACTGAGCTTGATAACACTGAGAAGAGAAAGTAGTACAAACAGAAATCACAACAGTTGGGCTTCCCTGGTGGTACAGTGGTTAAGAACCCACCTGCCAATGCAGGCGACGCGGGCTCAAGCCCTGGTCCGGGAAAATTCCACATGTCACGGAGCAACTAAGCCCATGTGCCACAACTACTGAGCCTGTGTGCCTAAAGCCCGTGCTCCTCAGCAAGAGAAGCCACTGTAATGAGAAGCCCGTGCACCACAACGAAGAGTAGCCCCTGCTCACAGCTAGAGAAAAGGCCGCGCGCAGCAACGAAGACCCAATGCAGCCAAAAATAAATAAATAAATAAATTTTTTAAAAAATCACAACAGTTAATGCTTGTCTTCATGAAGCCTTTAAACTGGTTCCTCTTGTAAATAACCAAGTGACATAGTTAAGAGAATCCTAACATATGATCTTATGAATAAAGAAAAACCACAAGTCTTTTGGGATGGCAGACAAAGTTAAGTAAACCTAACCCTAAAAACAAAAACAAAACCAAGAACTTAAGGTTTCCTGGGTAAAGTGCCCCTGATGTCTTATTTCCTTTTCCAGAGAAGGAACAACTCCAGGTTCTAGCAAAAACTAGCAGATTCCATTTTCAAGCAATCTCACAGGGCAAAAAAAGCCTAGGCTCCTTACTCACTTTTTTTCCTCTATGATTTCCTCTAGCTGAGAGACACTGCTGCTTCTTCTTTTTTTTTTTTTTTGGTTGCGTGGGGTCTTTGTTGCAGCGTGCGGGCTTTCTCTAGTTGCGGTGAGTGGGGTGCGGTTTTCTCATCGCAGTGGCTTCTCTTGTTGCGGAGGACGAGCTCTAGGCACGTGGGCTTCAGTAGTTGCAGCAGGCAGGCTCAGAAGTTGTGGTGCTCGGGTTCGGTAGTTGTGGCTCACGGGCTCTAGAGGGCAGGCTCAGTAGTTGTGGTGCATGGGCTTAGTTGCTCCGCAGCATGTGGGATCTTCCTGGACCAGGGATTGAACCCGTGTCCCCTGCATTGGCAGGCAGATTCTCAACCACTATGCCACCAGGGAGGTCCAACACTTCTTCTTCTTAGGAAAGCTCTTATCATGCCAACTCCCTTATTTAAATTCCTCTGACTCCTCCTCTACTGCCATGCCTACCACCCCACCAAACACACAAACTCCTCCTTCCTGGTACTTGACCCCAAACTATCTGATTCCCTCTCCCTTCCAGTCCCTTCTACCTTCACTCCACCTCTAAAACTTATCACCTACAAATTGGCACTTGCCATCTACCTCTACAAGGATCAAATTACGAGCCGCTACAGCTGCTGACTTTCAACATCCCCTGAAAGGAGTTCAGGGTGGAGATCAGCACTCTGCTCTGGGAAAAACTGTTAGAACAGGTCTTCAGATAGTTAGATATTTTCAAGAGACAATTTTATAAGCCCAATTCTTATATCTCCTCACATCTAGAAAAGCACTAAAATCCTTCATGGTGACGTCTGCTCCTCATGACTAGCAGTAACCTTCACGAGACTAGCAGAAACCTTCTGCAAAAAAAAAAAAAAATATGTGGGGCTTCCCTGGTGGCGCAGTGGTTGGGAGTCCGCCTGCTGATGCAGGGGACACGGGTTCGTGCCCCGGTCTGGGAGGATCCCACATGCCGCGGAGCAGCTGGGCCTGTGAGCCATGGCCGCTGAGCCTGCGCGTCCGGAGTCTGTGCTCCGCAACGGGAGAGGCCACAACACTGAGAGGCCCGCGTACCGCAAAAAAAAAAAAAAAAAAAAAAAATGTGGTTGATTGCATGCACCCACCCCACCTCACCAAAATCACATATATGCTGACCTTCCCCCCTGCTTCTTTGGAGAAGTTTCTCAGAGCTATCTGAAATGCTGTCTCCCAGGCTATAGTCCTCAATTTGCCCCAAATAAAACTTAACTCACAACCCTCATGTTGTGCATTTTTTTTCAGTCGACAAACTCTAAAACACCAAGTTAGTGGCTGGAATAACGCTAAGAATGCCTACCGCTGAGCTAGTACCTTCAACATTCCAGGAACCAAAGCTGGGCTCTTTTTACTTACATTACTTATTTCATTTAATAATACCTACTTCATAAGTTTGTTGAAAGTTCAGATAAAATAAGTCCAGTGAAATTCTTATCAATGTCAAGTATGTGGCAAACACTCAGTTAATGCTGTTATTTCTATCATCACATGAGGAACTGATGCTTCAAGGGAAGTCAAGTCACTCACCCAAGACAGCGCAGCTATTAAATGGTAGTCGGAATTTAAACTTGGGACACTCTGACTCCATTACAGCAAATCCTCTCCAGGTATCCCTACCCAACCCTACTTCTGGTCACCACACTGATCTTCTCTCTTTCCAGGTCTTGGAACACTGACAATGTGGGTATTTAACCATACTTGTTCTTATTATCATACACATGTGCAATCATCATGACTGTTCCTTGTACAGATGTGACCTCTTTTATGTTACCTGAAAGTCCATAGCCCTATAAGCACCAGGACCATCTCTCACATGACTTTTGTTCCTTTTCTGACACTTGGACAATACCAACAGCTCAGCAGGCCACGGCATCCAGCTGAATAAGGAACTGGAAGCTGAGAACCTAGCTGAGGGATGCTGAGGGGGAGTTTTGTGGAAAACATCCAACATTCAGAGATCTCAGTGGCCCTGGTTTCTGTGGTGAGGCCCACCTACAGTATAGGAACAAGGAGTAAGGGAGCGATTTAAGAGAGAAAAATGAGCTCACCTGAACTCCCAATAGGAGAGGCCCAGCAGCCACTGCCTTCTCCTTCCTTCCTGTGGTGTCCTTCCCAGGGGATGGGCAGGGTCAGAGGATGCAGAACTGAGGGAAGGAAAAGGTGTGAGAAACAAGACTCCAGCAACAGCAAAAAATACTGAGAAATGGAATACCGCCTGCCATATCAGTAAACAAAGGATGTCACAGTCATCGGTGATTGCAGCCACCACCAGTGAGCTGGTGAGCCCTGAGGGAACTTAGAAAGGAAGAGAATACCTGTCATCTAGCAGCCATCAGAGTGCAGCCACTCCCCACAGTGAGCCCTGAGGAAACACAGGGTGTGAAAACACAGGATACTGGCCCCAGACAGCTGAGGCGCAGATCAAACAATGACTTCAGTGAGCCCAGACTCTTGCATCTTCCCATACATAGAAAAGCGCTAAATTCCTCAACTTGAGATATCTGGTTTTCTTTAATTAACCATAATCTTCTGGCGTTCAGACTACCTGCCCTTTGTTGCAGAACTCCTATATATCCTGCCCCCCACCCCCGCCCACCCCTCGCCTCCTTGGGGCCGTTCTCTCAGGGTTACTTGAGATGCTGCCTCCTGGGCTTGAAGTCCTAAAAATTCCTGCCGAATAAAACATAACTCTCAACTTTTAGGTTGTGAATATCTTTTCTCATCGACAATATAATACCTACAGATAAGCCAAATAAGAAGTGTACAGTATCGGGACTTCCCTGGTGGTCCAGTGGTTGGGAATCCATCTTGCAATGCAGGGGATGCCAGTTCAATCCCTGATCAGGGAACTAAGATCCCACATGCCGTGAGGCAACTGAGCCCTGGTGCCGCAACTAAAGAGAAGCCCACGCACTGCAATGAAGAGCCTGCATGCCGCAACGAAAGATCCCGTGTGCCACACCTAAGACCCGACACAGCCAATAAATAAATAAATTTTTTTAAAAAAGACGTGTTAATGTAGAGAAAACTATACTTTTTATTTATTAAGCTTATTTAGATATATAAAGAAAGCTGAACAGAGAGAGACATGCCATACTCCCGGATAGGATGTCACAGTATCCTAACTTGTCACTTCTTTGAAATTAGTTTATAAGCTTAACATATTCCCAACCAAGTTACAGCTAAATAATAATCTTGTAAAGTTAATTATGGAAAAGATGAAAAAGTTAATTGTGTTGTATAACAATGGATGTGAGAACTGGCCCTCCAGATATTATAAAGCTATGATAATTAGAACATAGTGTTACTGTATAGTGTCACTCATTCACCAGATATACTGTTGACCACCTACTGTGTACCAGGCACCATTCTTGGGGCAAGGGATGAATACAGCTGTAAACAAAATTGATAAACTCTCTACCCTCACGGATGTTATAGTCTAACAGGAAAAAGGGTGAATAGAACAAATTAAAATCCTACCAACACAATCAGTTCAGAAAAAAAATTTATATATAAGAATTCAGGATATGAACAAAGTGACCTTTCACATCAATGAAGAAAGGATGAATGATTCAGTAACTTGGAACAAGGACTTACCATTTGGAAAAGAATAAAAATTTGCATATAAAGTGAAACTAAAGTACTATAAGAAAATGAAGATGAACATTTTGTGACACATGGAATAGAAGACCCCCTAACAATGATGTCAAAGACGCAAACATGAAGGGAAGTTTTGCACATCTGAGCATATGAAAATGTAACATTTCTGCATAGAAATTGGAAATATACTTGTGTATCAGACACAATTTAAAAACACAATGCAAACTGCATTAAAATATTCACTAGTTTTCAATATGCAAATCTAAACAACCCTATTGTTTGTACCTCTCAGAAAGTTAGAGAATAGTAACACTCAGACTTGCTGTGGGTCAATCAGGCAATGTTTATAAACTACTACTTTTCTAGAGAGAATAGGACAGGAGGTATCAAAAGCCTTACAGTATGATCTAGAAATTTCACTTGAAGAGATTTATAGAATGAGACAAGAATGCAAAGATACATGTAGCCAGATGGCCTATACTGATTATGATACTAAACAAACAAACAAAAAACCTCACAACCACCTTGAGAAAGAACACAGAGGCCTAAAGAGAGGATTAAATATGGCACAGACATACTTTTCCTCATATTCATTAACAAGCAGACTTAGCTGTTTTAAAAAATTGGTATAAGTAGATAGTTTCAAAACTTACAAAAGTTTATTCTGCATCTTAAGTGGTACTACACAGATAAAAATATTTATTAAAAAATCACGGAGCTTGAGACTTGTGCACTCATTTTTGAAGTAAATGGAGAAAAGAATAATATCCATATATTTGCTTAAAAACAAAGCGTTTCTGTGTTTATACGTATATACATGCCGACATGCAGATTCTGACAGTTTTCAAATGATTTTTTCCTTTTTGCTCCTCTGAATCTTCTAGTTGTCCTATAGTGAACTTTTTTTTTGGTAAGAGAAAAACTGCTTTAAATAAAGAAAGAAAGAAAGAAAAGAAAGAAAAGGATTCCCTGAAGTAGAAATCTGCACAGGGTTGGCCTCCGCATTCTTACAGAGAGATGAGTTAAGGGGAGCCCACGCCATCACCCTTAGGAATCGGAAATCACTGAGGGAGGTCCCCGAGATGCGGTTTACACAAAGGGCAGGTGCTGGAGCCCGGAGACCGGCACCCTGGTGCAGCATCCCACGAGACTTCCGAGGTGGGTCCGGGGGACAGCCCGCGATGGGGAAGAACCCAGGGTCCGAGCGACTTCCAGAGCCTTTGGTCCCTCACTTGCCCCTGGGACCCGGGGCCGCCGTGTCGGGTCCCCTGCCCTCGCCACTCGGGGGACAGGTGGTGGAAGGACCGCGCCCGGCGCCTCAGCTCTCGGTGTTCCCAACCCGGCTGGGCCCCCGGGGCGAGAGGAGGAACATCTGGAGCTAGAAGCCCGGCGCTGCGCAGGGTCCGAGAGGTCGCGGCCCATCTGCAGCCCGCCCCGCCCCGCCCCGCCCCTAAGGGGCCTCGCCCGGCTGTGCTGGACTCCTCCCGCCAGGCCCTCCGGCGCCCGCCAGACCCGGTGCCTCCCGCCGTGGCCCCGCACTCACCCTCTCCCAGCAGGAGCCAGAGCAACCAGCGGACCAATGCCGCCCCTCCCAGCATCTCCACCCCGGGAAGCCGGACTACATTTCCCACAAAGCTGCGGGGGCGCGGCGCGGGCGTCAGGAGTGCGCAGGCGCGGGCCTCGGGTGGTGGTGGGAGGGGCGGTTCCAGCGGGACGGAAGGTGGTGGCTTCCCGAATGGCTACCTCATTTTGGTGGGGTTGTTGCTTGCCAAGCCAGGAGTTGACTGCGCGGTAACCTTACCCCGGCAACCCTAAAGAAGCCTCTCATTAGAACCTGTGGGTTCCTAACCCATGGGTAGGGAAGAAGGGGCAGACAGCCTTGGCTAAGCCTCACTTTTCTCCTCTGAAATAAAGGGAGCCTAGAGGAGTCCCTTGCAAAGTTGTCAGAAGACTGAGTAGATGTGGTAGTTAACATACCAGATGCAGAGTGAGCACTCCATGAATGGTAGCTACTGTACCTCCTTTCCTAGCTCAGTGTCAGGTGCTGCCGTATTTGCTTCAGAATTATCACTGTATAGAATGCAGACAAGGGCTTCACCGGTGGCGCAGTGGTTAAGAATCCACCTGCCAATGCAGGGCACACAAGTTCGAGCCTTGGTCCGGGAAGATCCCACATGCGGCAGAGCAACTAAGCCCGTGTGCCATAACTACTGAGGCTACGTGCTGCAACTACTGAAGCCCATGCGTCTAGAGCCTGTGCTCTGCAGCAAGAAAAGCCACTGCAATGAGAAGCGCGACCACCACAACAAAGAGTAGCCCCCTGATCACCGCAAACTAGAGAAAGCCCACGCGCAGCAAAGAAGACCCAATGAAGCCAAAAATAAATTAATTTTAAAAGAAAAGGAATGCAGACAAAATCTCTAATTAAATGTGTGGCCAGAGCTGTCAGTTACAGCTCAGTCTGCCACTGGAATTTGGTGAAGTGCATGACATTTGGGGCAGATCAGTATGGTAGCTTAGATTGTAATATTTGTTTTTCTAGAAATTACCGGTAGCTTCATCTGCCTCTTTCTGTTGATGTGACAAAGACTCCACCTTTGACCAAACTTTAGGAAGGTTCCTATGAGTCTTCTTTTCTACTAGGCCTCCTCCTTGAGCCCTGTCCTTGGCTTGTGGAGCCCAGTTTTAGCAAGAGTACTGCTAAGTCAGTTTAGGTAGAATCCCCCATTCTTAATATCTGATCAAATTCCTCATCCCCTACTCTTGATGTCTAAGTCCTTGGCCAGACTTTGGCAAGGATCCCCCCAAATTTTCTGTCTCCTTTTTAGTAATTTTCCGTCCACTGACCCCCTTTACCCTGCTTGCTGGAGCTGTAAATCCCCAGCTGTCTTTGCTCTACTGGGAGTTGAGTTCAGTTTTACTGAAGCCCCTATTGCAATAGTACTGAATAAAATATGTCTTTACTGTGTTTAACTAGTGTCCAGCTCTGTTTCTTTCTTTTTTTTTTTTTTTGCTGTACGTGGGCCTCTCACTGTTGTGGCCTCTCCCGTTGCGGAGCACAGGCTCCGGACACGCAGGCTCAACGGCCATGGCTCACGGGCCCAACCGCTCCGCGGCATGTGGGATCTTCCCAGACCGGGGCACGAACCCGTGTCCCCTGCATCGGCAGGCGGACTCTCAACCACTGCGCCACCAGGGAAGCCCCAGCTCTGTTTCTTTTTGAGAGATGTTTGAACTGTTTCAAAATATTGAAAAACATGAAAATCTTCACAGTTCATTTAATCAAGTGAAGGTAACCCAGATAGCAACGAACAAACAAAGTAAAAATCTACCACTGTATTTTTCGATTCAAATACCTTGAATCAGACAGTTGTTCCAGGACTACAAGTTCATTCGTACATCAGAAACTGCATGAATATATTCATCATGGTTTGGTGGAAAAATGGCCCTTGATAAAACTCACAACATAAGAGTGTGCAATTTCCCAACAAGTAGGCAGAGAATGTAGAATAGAGAGAGGGAGAATGACCAAAAGAAACCAACCCCCCCCACCACAATGCAACAACCCACAAATATAAAAATTCAGGTAAATAAAAAATATGCAAGAAGATGATAGCCATAATGCCAAGTCTATTAGTAATCACTACACATTCACATGAACCGAACTTTCCAGCTGAAAGAAAAATACTGTCAGACTACATTTTTATAAATCTAAGCTATATGCTAAAACATAAGGATACACAAACCTTGAAAGTGAAAAACTGGCAAAAGATACACCTGGCAAATATTAACCCCAGAAAGTTAATGTAGCTACTAACATACACACACACACACACACACACATTAAAGCAAAAAATATTGCTAGAGGTGGAAAAGGTAATTACATAACAATAAAAGAGTTAATTCACCAAAAAAAGAAAATATTCATAAACTTTTATGTATTTAATAATGGAGTTTCAAAATATATAAAGCAAAAACAGAACAAAGAGAACTGACAAATCTGCTGAGTTTTTTTTTTTTAAGAAGATGTTGGGGGTAGGAGTTTATTAATTAATTTATTTATTTTTGCTGTGTTGGGTCTTCGTTTCTGTGCGAGGGCTTTCTCTAGTTGTGGCAAGCAGGGGCCACTCTTCATCGCAGTGCGCAGGATCTCACTATCGCGGCCTCTCTTGTTGTGGAGCACAGGCTCCAGACGCACAGGCTCAGTAGTTGTGGCTCACGGGCCTAGTTGCTCCGCGGCATGTGGGATCCTCCCAGACCAGGGCTCGAATCTGTGTCCCCTGCATTAGCAGGCAGATTCTCAACCACTGCGCCACCAGGGAAGCCCTACTGAGTTATTTTTAAACTATCTTTCTATAGATAGTTTTTGGTGAGATAGAAAATCTCACCAAAAAAATCACTAAAGATGTAGAATATCTGAAGAACAAAATTAACAAGTTTTACTTAATGGACAAACACATAGAATATTGCATCCCCAAATTAATGAAAATAATTTTTAATCATAGGGTTATGAAAATTACCTTATGCTAGGCTATAAAAGTAGTCTCAACACATTTCAAAGAACTGGTGTCATAAGTACCACATTCTTTGACAACAATGCAGTTAGACATTTTAAAAAATACCAGAAAATTTTTTAAAAATTTAGGTAAAGGGAATATTTAGAGATTAGCCTGGTCACATTCTAATCAGGCTCCTCTGAGCTCTTTTTCAACTAGGCCTCAAGAGTTGGGTTCTCATTTTTGTTTCTGCATTGTCAAATTTTAGCAAGAATACTACTAAATCAGTTTAGCCAGAATACCCCATCCTCCATATCTTATCACTCTTGATATCTGGTAATTCATCCTCCACCATGCCTCAGGTGATGTCTGTTTTCAGCAAGTATTCTGTTAGTTTGGTCCACCCCTCACCTCTTAGTAATTATCTATTCTCTGACCACCCCTACCTGGCTCATTGGCTATAAATTCCTACTTGCTTATGCTGTATTTGGAATTGATCCCAGTCCCTCTTCCCAACTGCAAGATTCCATTGCAGTGGTCCCTATACCCAATCACAACACCCCCCCCTTGAATAAACTCTGCCTTACTGTTCTTTAACAAATATCATGAACAATTTTTTTAACAGGTAGGATAATACTTTTTTCTCTAACAATACATCAAATTTTGTTCCCTTCCAAAACCCAGTAAAGCCAAAATTAAGGTATTATTTGAAAAGTTAACTCACAAGTTCAGGAAAAATCAGGCAAGGACACACCAGCAACATTTTGGACCTGAAAAGTAGATGGATGTTATTTTCTTGGCAAACCTGAAAAATGCCAAATCCCCAGACAGCTATAAAAAAAGCTGAAAGCCAGTTTGACTTGATATCTCAGAAACCTCAAAAATACAGGAATGGTAATACCAGATACTTCTGGAAGTGGGGCTGAAGGTGGAGGCTAAAACAAAAAAAAAGATAAAGAGGGCAAGGAGAAAACTCTTTGAGGCAGATCTTTAGATCTCCTTTCCCAATCAACATTACAGTCAATTTCCCCTGCCCCACCAAGTAGACATCTGGATAGTTAGTCTCTGGAGAGGGACTTGGGAAGAGGGAAATAAGACAGAGGCCAGCCATGTGGCAAGAGGTTGAAGCTTTAAAGAAAGCTGGTCAGTGCGGAAGTCTCAGGAATTTAGAGTAGCCTTGGGGAACACCTGAGAAAGCTGATGCATGGCTTACAGAACTCTCTATTTTCCTTTATTTAATTTTATTTTTTAATAAACTTTTTAAAAATGGAAGTATAGGGCTTCCCTGGTGGTGCAGTGGTTGAGAGTCCTCCTGCCGATGCAGGGGACACGGGTCCGTGCCCCGGTCCAGGAAGATCCCATGTGCCGCAGAGCAGCTGGGCCCGTGAGCCATGGCCGCTGAGCCTGCGCATCCGGAGCCTGTGCTGCGCAACGGGAGAGGCCACAACAGTGAGAGGCCCACGTACCGCAAAAAAAAAAAAAAAAAGGAAGTATAATATACAGACTGACAGCTCTTAAGTTATGTAAAAGACTGTGAAATGGACCAGAAAGATTATTTGGTCTCTGCAGGAGAATACTATGTGTCTAGAGCATGCCCCTCCAGGCTATCTGATTCTATAAGGTATGAACATTTCATCATCTTTGAGCTATTTTAAAAGTTTGTAAGTTTAAATATCAGTAGACAGCTGAAAACAATACAAATTATTCTTTTCTGTACACTGGCAAATAAATTGTCTGGTAGAGGGACAACTGATTTCCCTCCAGCCACCCCCCGCACACACACACACAAAAACAGTTCTGTATCTGTTTATAAATTCATTTCATGTCTTTTGCACCATTTGTAACTTTTTGTTTGTTCCCTCACTATTTAATTAAGTAATTAACTTAAAATCTGTTCGTTTTATATCTATATGACAGTCATAATTTTACCTTAAAAAAAGAAGCCTTATTCTTCAATAGCATACTGCTTAATGGGTCATCACAAGTTAAAACTGCTATATAACTGTAACCAAGCAGGACCCTATGGGACCTTCCTGGGACAGACCCCTCCTCTATATCCTCTGCTGTAGCGCCTCTCTGAAGTACCTATATAATAGTATCTGATGCACATCTCCTGAGTTGTTTTGCAAATGCTAAAACCCCTCCGAATGGAAGAAATTAACTAACTGATGACCATGAGCATGTTGCCACCAGACCTATTGGTGCCTGAGGATTGGTAACGTTAACCCCAGTGATACCACCCTGTTACCTCACCATCAACCAATCAGAAAATTGTGCATGAACTGACCACAGACCCTGGGACTCCTCCTCCGTCACCTTGCCTTTAAATGTGTTTTGCTGAAACCCATCTGGGAGTTAGGGCTTTTTGAGTACTAGCTGTCCCAGACTCCTTGTTTGGTGCCTTACAGTAAATGCTGCACTTTCCTTCACCACAACCCAGTATAGTAGATTGGTTTACTGCCTGCAGGCTAGCGGACCAAAGTTTGGTTCCATAACACAACCACCATCCAGCTATATAACTGCCATCCAGGGAAATAGAATGTTCTCAGTACTCCAAATACTCGCCTCGTGCCCTCCCAACAACTACCTCATCCCTTCTACCCAAAGGTAACTGTTACTAGACACTATTGGTCCCTCCTTGGGGTGCATAGCCAATGAACACACCAAGTACTTTCCACTAAAACAGAGGCATTTATTACTTTTGACAAGTAAGGAGACAGGGACATAACTCTCCATGAACAGCTGGACAGGGGAAGTTTTAAGCCTGGGGGTGTCACAAATATTCATGAAAGGGTAGGCATGATCATTATAATGAGGTAAAGGTTACGCTAGGTTGCCAAAAACTGCAAGCAAGCAGGTTCTTGGTTGTTTGTTAGCACTGTAGTATCTTGTTGACTGGAATGCACTGTAACCTTTTTGGAACATGGTGTGTTTCTGCCATTTAACTGATAGTTTCTGCAAAACAAATCACACTTTGGTTTAACTCTATCCTTTCCCTACTGCTGCCTAGCTAACATGACCACTATCTTGACTTCTAACACTGTAGATTATTTTTGCATTTTAAAAACTTTAAATAACTACAGTATACAGTATATATTCTCGTGTGTCTGGTTTCTTTCATTCAACATTATATTTGGAGATAAACTCATATTGTTTTATATTGCAGCCCATTGCTCTGTTATGTGAATACATCATAATTTATTTATCCCTTCAAACATTTGGGTTGTTTCCAGTTCTTGGATATTAAGAATGCCGCTATGAATATTCTTTTACTTGCCTTTTCGTGTATACATATATAAAAAATAAAACTTGATCCTTTCCTTATCTTATTCACAAACTTAATACTGTTGTCGAACCCTAGTTAGTGTGCTCAACACACAATGAGCCCAAACAAACCAAAACATCGGAGTTTGGAGCAGAGAAAGGTTTACTGAAAGGGCCAAGCAAGGAAAACAAGTGACTTGCGCTCAAAAAGCCCAAACTCCCCAATAGTTTTCAAGGAAGAGTTTTTACAGGAAAAAGTTGAGGGAAGGGCTGCAGGGTGTGTAACCTTCCTCTGATTTGGTTGTTGGTGAGGTAACGGGGTGGGGTTCCAAGAATCTCAATCATCAGCCTCCTGGTTCCAACCAGTCTGGGCCCATGTGCTTGTGCTCAGCCTGAAGTTACCATCATCCACCTGGTGGTGGGGAGGCTGGTTCCTGTAGAAGAATGCAGAGACATATTGTTCTGTATATTCCTTGAGGAGGAACCAGTACCCTGCCCCATGCTGTACTCCTGTTTCTTTCTGCATTCTCTCACTGCCCTAATTAGTAACTATTTGAATATGCTCTTTGGAACTCAGGTAAGGTCTAGGAGGCTGAAAACCTTTTTCCTACAAACCAGAAATGGGGGACACAGAAAGTCTTTTGGGCCCAAGAGGGCCCCACAGGGGCCTGTTCAGTTTCGACCCCCGCCCCCCACCTTTTCTTTGATACTCTTCAATCTTGAGGGGAACAGGTGTTGAACAAGAAAGGGAATAACACTTTGGATAGAAAGGTTAATCATAAATTTGTCAGAGGAACTCGATTTTAGGAGGACTCATTTTCAATAGTATGTGGATTATAGATCTAAAGGTGAATGGTAAAGAAATGTAGATTCTAAATCAGTGCTGTTCAATAAAACTTTCTGTAATAATAGACTATCTTACACCTGCACTTGTTACCGAGTCCAAGCTCGCTCTGCTCGCCGCAGACAGGCCAATGAATCGGAGACGAGGTGCTGATGTTGCCGAAATATTGGCTTCCCTGTGCACCAATGCCGAACAGAAACACAGAGGCAGAGATTTTGGAGGAAGGGAGAGATGGCTTTATTTTTCTGCCAGGCAGAAGGGAAGACACAGCAGGCTAGCGCCGCAAGAACTGTGCCCTCCTGTCCTGGGGAATCACAGGGTGTCTTATAGGTGGAACTCGCAGTCCAGAATAAGTAATAAGGATCAAAGTGGTGAAGGTCTTGCATTCTTCTTCTTCTTGCAGTATTTTAAGTCACTGCTGGCGTCAGGCAACCTGGTAATTGGGTCCGTTTATCTCTGGGTTATGGCCTGCGTAAACAGCTACAAGGAGTGATTTGCTACAAGAGAATGCAGTGAGAGTAAATGCTAGAGGCAGGGAACAATTCATATGGAATCAGAGTAATTAGCTTTGTTTAGCTTTGTGAAGTACAAGTCTAGTTACAAGTGTTCATTAGTAGTAACAGCTAAAGAATAACCAAGATTGCTTAGCTCTTTCAGGCCTGTTTATGCTGTTTTCCCAGCCTGTTCACTGTTGCTTGTTTTCCTTGTTTATCAGAAAAGTCTCATTTCTATTTTTGCTGCAACAAATTCCCCACTGCTAGTTCATTCCCTCCGTATCAATGGAGGAAGGGAAACGGGCGCCCTTCTTGTCTGACTGAGGACAAAACTTCAGTTTTGCTCCATTTGACAAACACCAGCTGTCCAGCCCAGGGGCCCATCTATCTTCCATTTCAAATCCCCCCTGAGACATGAATCCCAAGAAATCTTTATTGGGAGGATGAAGGACTACGGTCTGTCTTCTGTAGCTGGCAGGCAAGGGGCTCATAGACCCCACCTAGTTGGGGTCATGGAGCTCTCGCCCTGTTTTATTAAGGGGCCCCACGGTGACTTCTGCTGTTATTTTGGCAGGATCTGTTCTTAGAAATAGCTGGAATCTTTGCATTTTCATTATGTTGATGTGAACCTGTTGTACTCTGGAGGAGACAGGATTTAACAAGTAGTTTTTTTTAAAAAAAAGAGGCCAAAGATTAGTAAAAGAATTATTGTAACCAGGGGCCCACGCAAGAGTAAGAGCCACGTTTCGTTTGGTAGTAATTTTGATCTTAGTCCAGATAAAGTCAGCACTTGGGTTACCCTGTCCAAAGGAATGGAGCCATTTGGCGTGGTCATGTACATTTTTGATGTCCTTTTTATTAACCCAGTGTGATTGATGTCGGTATAACAGACTCAGGAGTAGTTGGAGGAGTGACAACCTGAACATGTATAGACAAAATAGATCTTATCTCTTTTTAGGAGAATAAGCCTGAATCCCAGTCAAGACTTGGCACTTTGAGGAGACCTGTAAGCAGGTAGCCAGTTGGCTAGGTTTATCCAAGTAGGTTTTAATCTTTGATGTGGTATTAACACAAAAAACAAAGCAGTTGTCACCATTAACAATTTTTTATGCTTCTCTAGGTATGAGAAGATGCAAGATTTGGGGCTCATAAAATCTTTTCCTGAAAATATCTAACCATCTGAAGGACTGTTCTGTTTTTCCCAGAGCACAGAGTGCCTCATTCCTGATCTCCACACTGAATTCCTTTCAGGGGATGTTGAAGGTCACCAGCTACAGCGGCTCATGATTTAAGCCTTGTAGAAGTAGATGGAAAGTGTCAGTTTTTAGTCAGCAGGGCTCCTTTATGGTCATAAGTTCAACCATGGTTTGGCGCATTTCATGACCATTTTGTCCCATGTTGCTAGGAATGCTCATTCCCAGGTCTGGCAAAGATTTTGCTGATAGGGCACTCCATGTGCTATTACTGGACTAGGCCTTTACTGTATCCAAAAGTCTCTGGACCTGTCTTCCTAGTCTTTCATGGTCCAGGAACATAATCCCTCTTGTTGCTTCTCCCCATATCTAGAGTTAGACTACTGCAATCATTGATCTCATATGGAACTATATATCACCATTTTATCAGAGGATCAGTCACACATTTGGTAACATAAGAAACAACAATATTCTTTTGAAATAGGCAAAATACAAATAACATAGCTAGCAGTATTAGTAAAGTCATAAGTAAGAATTAAGCCAAGAACTTCCATTAGGTGCAGCCCAGTATATCTCAGGTCATCTAACTTATTAGTGTGTTCTGTACCAATCCTTATCTTTCAGGGAAACTATATATTGGCACTGTCCATAAGGCGTCCAGTCCAGTTTCTTAGCGTTACTAGACTGATTATCCTTAGTATGATTTATTTGTTCCTAGCATAGGGGAGTCTTTAAACTTAAATTACCATAGCCTGGTGTTAATTACATAAATCCATCCCATAATTGTGGGAGGTTTTATTCCTTAGCTGAAATTTTGCTTGTTGTTCTGATTGAACTTTGAGTAATAGAGGAAAATTCAGATTTATGGTCAGCATCAGAGCAGGTACTATTAACTGGTCAGGTGAGGGGATCTCATCTAGTAATATCAACAGTGGCCTGAACATGATTATAATTTTCCTTTTAAGATAAATTTCCTAAGAGTCAACCAATTACAGCCTTAGAGTAGAGAAATCCACTCAGGTAACCCAGAAGTACTAGACATAGGTAATTGGCCACAAATCAACAATTGGATCGATTTTTAAAACTAGCATAGGATCGTGCCTATGATAGAAAAACATTTGATTCCTATACAAAGGTCCAAGAAGTCAAGAAAACATTAGAAATGGTCATACAAGTCAGGTCCAGGATCATGGGTAAGCTGTCTACTTTTGATGTCTTCTTCTCATCCTGGTGTGAGTGTAGTTTCTTCTCTGTTTGAGCGTTGTTTTAAGGTGATTTTGAGGTCAGTCGTTCTCTCTGATAAGGGTCCTTTCATCCAGGTTGGAGATAGTCCTTTAAATTGTGTCCTTTCCAGTATGTATAATTCCCTGGTTGTAAGTCATAGGGCATCCGATCTTCATCTAAAGATAGACTACTGAGATAAGCTTTAGAAACAAACTTAGAGTATCCTTTAATAATCTAATTAAACTTTTAGCAATATAACATAACAGCAAGGAACTATCTGGGAAGTGAGCCTTGGTAAACACAGACCTTAATTAACAAAACTAGAATTTAATATTTAGTGAAACATAATTTTTATCCATTGTGAGGGCATTAATCTTGTAGCCAGGGAAGGCTTTATCCTATCAAATAAAATGAGATTTGTCAGGGAGCCAGAAAAAGCCAAGTGGCCATCTTGGATTTTCCATGGCCCTGACTGTTTAATTTACAGCTATTGTTTACCCATGTTAAACTTTTTGACTTAGGAATAGACCGTTGCCATGCTACAAAGACATCAGGATAGCAAAAGTCTGACAATGAGGGGCTAATTTGTGTAGAAGCTAAATGAACTTTATCTACATATGCCAAAATCTTCATAGATCATTTTGAAATAATACTTATTTACTTAACCAAAATAACGAGAGATTTTAAAAGCACATACAAATCACTGAAGGCAAAGAAATTTACATAATCTGTTATTAAGAGCAGCACTCCAAGAAACCTTTGTTCTCTTAACAGAGAGAGAGAACCAAATTTCAGTCTGGTCTCAACAAACTTGGTCTGATGATTTATATAACTGTAATTGATCATATAGGCTTTTTTGCTTGCTGAAATTTTTATAAGTGGTCTCAGAGTGAACTTTTAAAAGACCTCTCAGGGAAGTCACACCAAGGGTTTGTCACAGATTTTGCTTACCAGATCTAGGTGAATTCCTCCCTTTTCAAGTTCCCCGAAATACCTTGAGATTTCTGTACCTGTGAGATAGCTTTCCTAATTTATCTGATAAAGCTGCTGGGGACCTAAGAGTTTCCAATCTCTGGAGGGAGCAGATAGAGAGAAAAGATAAATGTTTTAATTTTACACACAGATGTAAATTACCAAATTATTGTAAATCATAAGTAGCTTGAGGAGAAGAGCTTCTTTATATCCAGTTTATCATTATGGTCTGAAAGTCAGAAACTTGTGTTTATCCAAAAGTCCTTTTTATAAATCTTCTTGAAGAGGAATCATTTTTGCAAAGGCATAAGAGTAAAACTGTGTAAGTGTCTATAATGACAAAAGACTTAAGGAACGCTTAAAATCTTATTACAATGTAATTAACAAGGTAACTTGGTTACTGTTGTAACATATGACACTTATGATAATAACTAGAACTATAACTGATAACATTTTACCACGACATATCAGAATTTTTTGAAATTCCATATATAATTTCTAGAATATCTGTATTAGTAACAATTACCATACAATATAACCTAAGAAGATTTATTACACATTTGACAATACTTCCCATGTACTTTTAAAATATCAAATGAACCTAATTAGTGTAATATCTCTCTTTGGGATGTTTCAGGGGCCCTTTGAAGCATCCCAAAGTTAGCTAGAGGTCAAAGAAACTTCACTACAATTTGATTTGGGAAGTTTTATTTAAAAAAAAAAAAAAAGGGTTTAGAACACCCAGTCACATAAGAGCATATGTCACTGTGAAACAACAGTTATTCACTTAGCCAAAGTAACAGTAAAAGACTTTAAAGGCAAATATAGACCTGATCACTTAAAAGGTAAAGAATTAAAATCTGTCATCCAAGGCAGTTCAACATCTTAAGAAAACTTGTACCATGCACAAAACTCTTTTCTCAGGGTCCACTTTCCACAAACTTTTTTTTTATCACTTTCTGTATCCATCAACTTATTTTCCCATTCAGAAACAGCCACCTGTAAGTCAGTCCTACTTCCTTTTTCCTTAATAAAATGCAATTCCATTCCTCATACCTTTTTTAAAAATAAATTTATTTATTTTTGGCTACATTGGGTCTTCGCTGCTGCACTCGGGCTTTCTCTAGTTGCGGCGAACTGGGGGGTTGCAGTGAGCAGGCTTCTCATTGCGGTGGCTTCTCTTGTTGCGGAGCACAGGCTCTAGGTGCGCGGGCTTCAGTAGTTGTAGCTCGCGGGCTTCAGTAGTTGTAGCTCGCGGGCTTCAGTAGTTGTGGATCCCGGGCTCCAGAGCGCAGGCTCAGTACTTGTAGCGCACGGGCTTAGTTGCTCCGCGGCATGTGGGATCTTCCCGGACCAGGGCTCGAACCCATGTCACTTTAATTGGTAGCGGATTCTTAACCACTGTGCCACCAGGGAAGCCCCCTCATACCTTTTTTACTAAAAACATACATCCTACTTTCCTTAAGCAACCATGAACTATCCTTTATATCAGCACTCTGTAGGTTGGTAAATATACATCCAAATAATAATTTTTGAAGAATGTGCTTTCTTATAGCAAACATCTCAGTGTGGCACCAAACACATTTTTTAATAGTTCTAAATCTTTTGTTTCTCTGTAAAAGGAAGCCAATGTTCAGTAATTACAGTTTCAGTATCTTATTTTATTTGGAAATGGACTAGTTATTTAATAAACTTCCATCCTTTAACTTAATTTAGCACAACTCTAAATGTTTTAAGTTGTCAAATATCTAGAGAGATTATTCTTAAGTAGACGTTCCTAAAGCATAATTATTCCTAAAAAGTTCATCCAAGGTTCTTACTTTATTTGCATTCTTTTTTCTTGGAAGTTTCTTCACATCGAGTTATCTTCATTGCTGACAAATTTGTAACAGATATAATAAGATCTTATTTAGTTTATATTAAACCTAGGCACAATAAAAGTATTACACTTAATGTTGCTGGCTCTAAAGACATGTCTATATTGATTAGATCAACAAACTTAAACATTAAACCAGGTATTAATTTAATATTGAATATTTCCCAGGTCACATGAACCTGAAATTTATTTAGCCTAATTTTTCTTGTATTTAGAATTGTTTGATTTGTAAGCGCTTACTTTTCTTTTAAGCTAATTAAATAGAGCTCATTTACAAATTAACCTCAGCGATATTATCCAAAGACAAAAACACATACTGCGACATACACATCTATCCAGACAGAGAGAGCTCTCATAGTTTTCACTTGAGATTTAAAATGTCTCTTTGCCTCTTTTTTTTTTTTCTTCTTGGCTTGAAGTTCTACTAATTAACCCAAGGCTGAAGTCTCAGGTAATGTGGGCTGTGTTTGTAGCTCAAGGACATGATAAGAGGTAACTTCAAGCTTTGTCCTAGGTATATTTTTGTTCTCTCAGGGTCAGAATTTTGAAGAGAAGTTGTTTAACAAGGTAGTTTTTTCTAATTGCATATGCAAAAAGGACTGGTTTTTGCAATTTTAAGAAAAATTTTATTTTAACCAATTTTCTCCGGAGTCTAAAGAATATTGTGGCCATACTGTCGAAAATCATCTTTCTCTTTCTGTGGTCATGGTTTCATAGCTAAAATTTAAACCAGATAGTGCTCAAATTGGCTCTGGTAACAGGGGCAGACTGGCTGATAAAATGTTGTCCCAGCAGGGATTGGCCCTCTGGGGAGGTGGGGTCTTAGTTTGACCAGAAGAATCTGAAGGAGTAAGGGAACTTGCAGGAGTCGGGGAGGCTTGGTTCCCCCACCCTGAGAGTTGGGAGAAGTTAGAAGGGGATCATTTAGAGTGTCAGCAGAGTTGGGGTTTTTTCCCTCAGGCTTTTGATTATGGAGCCACCCAGAGCAGGATTATAATAAAAGGGACATAAATTCCTGAACATAAGGGAACCTCAGTCCATTATCCCATCCTGTGGCAATAGAGATCTAATTGTAGGAGACCCATTTTCAGGTCATTTTTCTTTGTCATTGGATCATAGCTATAGGTCGACCAGTCATTTAACATTTTCCCCAAGGGTCCCCAGGTTGGGGTGGAACCTTAGGGGAAGCGCTTCCCATTTTGGCTCGAGCAGTTGGTAACAGACGTTAGATGTTAGCGCGCTCAAATCAAAACATAAACCTTCACCTCGTCAGCTGGAAGTCGCACATAAAACATAAACCGTAAAAGGAAACAGCAAAGGGATGCTCAAAAAGAAAAAGGAGAAACATATGGCGGAGACGCGCCCAAACGTGACTTCCGAGTCCCACTCAACCTGGACCGTTGCCCCAAAGCGGCGCCTTACATCAGAATCTTCCTTTGCAAGGAGAATTCCACATCAGAAATTTCCCTTTGCAAGGAGAATTCCACATCAGAATTTTCCCTTTGCAGGGAGAATTCCACATAAGGATTTCCCCTTGCAGGGAAATTCCCAAATTGGAACCGAAGTTCCCGTACAGGGACAGTCAAAGGTCATGGAGTGCACTCCGGGAGACTCACCGTAGGTGCTGACAGGTGCGTCTCGACTTCCAAACGCCCTCTTTCTGATCCTCCAATATTTAGTGTGTTCTTGGAGCGGAAGTCCAGGCCGACGAGGGCATGAGAAGAGAAGGTGTCCTCAAGGCAAAAGGAGCCTCGGCAGCTGCTAGGTTAGCCTCTCCCCCATTCTACGCCGCAGCCTCGGAGTTCCACAGCCGAGTCGGCGGGCCGGGTGTGACCCGGGCACAGCCCTGTGGCAGGGAGTCCCTGGCAATCTGGACTCAGAGATATTCTCCGACCCTCTGCTCTCCTGAAGGAGGCTGGCGTAGAGAGAGATTCCCGAGCTTCCGATCAAGCCCAGCGGCCCTGTGGGGCTGAGCAGATCCCCATGTTACCGAGTCCGAGCTCACTCTGCTCGCTGCACGACAGTCCAGTGAATCGGAGAGGAGGTGATGAGGCAAGGAATACGACTTTATGCGGAATGCCGGCAGACCGAGAAGATGGCAGATTACTGTCTCTGAAAAACCGTCTTCTCAGGGTTTGGATGCCAGAGAGGGGCAGGAGATGAGGAAGTAAAGTAAAAAGGCCTTAAGTCTGCAAATATCTCCTGGAGTGGCCAGCCTCGGTGATGGGATGTGTACATTTCTTCTTTCTTGCAGCCATCCACAGGTGGGCGGGGTCAGATTGTCTTCCGGTGAGCTGAACAGAGGCACTTTAGTTTAACATTCAGGTAGAGGGGCAGGGTTCCCCGAGGCCAACCATTATGTATGATTATAATAACAAAAGCAACGAAAAGCAAAGGTTAAAGTGAAAGAAACAGATCAAACATGGAGTCCAATTTAGCTCTTCCCTGTTACAATTCCCCACTGTCAATATCCATTCCACAACCTTGTGGAAAAAGGAGTGACATCGTTTTAACTCTTAAGTAAGATGGATCTTTCTGGGAGTGTCTGCCATCGGTGTCAGAGTTCCAAATGTTGAGATTTGTCTTTTGTTCCGCTTTGGAAGAGTCTACTTTACACCTGTAGACTTAAAAATATTTACAGCCTAAAAGTTGAGAGTTAACAGGAATTTTGAGGGCTTCTAGCTCAGGAGGCCACATCTCAAGTTAAGGAATTTAGCATTTTTCTATGTATGGGAAGATGCAAGAGTCTGGGCTCAGTGAAGTCATTTCTTTGGTATATACCACAACTATCTGGGGCCTGTATCCTGTATTTTCATATCCTGAGTTTCCTCAGGACTCACCATAGGGAGTCCTGCTAGACTGCATCTAGCAGGCTGCTAGACTGGCTGCTAGATGGCAGGTATTCTTCTCCTTCCTGAGTTTTCTCAGGCTTCACTGGCTCACATTGGAGGGCTGCAATCCCTGATGATTGATCTTCTCCTCTTGGTCAGGAATTTGACCAATGTTTGGGAGACATTTTATGACCAAATTTTGTCCCACAGTGCTGGGAGGCTTATCTGAGGTCAGGTGAAAATTCTTGATACGCTACTCCAGGTGCTAATTTTCAGATTAGGCCCTATTGATAATTAAAGATTCTCTGGATTCTCTAATTATGATCCAGAAGACATTTTCCCTTGTTGCTTCTTCCCATACCTAGAATCACATTATTACAATTTTTTATGTTATAAATGTGATCTATTTACTTAAGATGTTTAGCCATAGAAGAAGTTTTGTTGGAGGCCTTGTTACACACTAGGTACTACAGGAGGCAACAATCTTATAAAATAGACAGCATATAAGTAATGTAGCTAGTAACATTGACAAAGACATAGTGCAGCAGGGAGACACAAAGCACAAACTATTTGGAAACAAAGAACAAATGAAAACAATGATTAGTATAATATTAAGTCCACAGGAGAGCCAGCTAGAGACAACAAATTCTGGCAGGATCAGTAGAGAGAAAAAAAAGGTTTCATCTTTGTTTACAAAGGCATACTTTATCAACTTGTTGTAGGTCATAGCATAAGAGAAAAGGTTTTTCCGAAAAACAAAGATTAAAGCCAGTATATTTCCCAAAGTCATAAAGTTATAAATCATATTTACCAGTTCATTCAGTGCCATGTAATTAATTCCCGTTGATCTGGATGAAATAATCAGGCTTCCCATTAGTCTTGTCATTTGTTACCTAGTCCAGTGATATTATCTAAAGGCTATCAGAAACTTATATTTGTTTAAAAGTTCCTTTTTTATCAGCCTTCTTGAAAATCTTCATTTTGTAAAAGCATCAGGACAAAACTTAAAATAGCATAGTTAAAGATTTGAGTACAATGCAATTAGCAGGAAACTTGGATATACCATTTTAGAATAACTAGTATTATGATTGATAACATATCAGGACATATCAGATGTCAGGGATTCCATATAAATTTTGGAATATCTATATAAATGACATTTATCCATACACTATAACCTAAGGTTCATCTCCAACCACTTGACAATGTTTTTGAAGTAATTTAACATACCAAATAAACCTAGTTTGACATTTCTCTCTGAGATGTCTCAGAGTTGTTCTTTTGAAGTATCCCATAGTCAGCTGGAGGCTAAAAAGCTTAGATTTGATATTTGGGAAGTTTGTTAAAAATATCAAAACAGTTTTAAAACACAACAGGTCGCTGTGAAACAATACTTATTCATTTAACTAAAGTCACAAAACGATTAAAAGAAAACAAATACACATCACCTAAGGGCACAGAAACTTATATAATCTGTTATCAAAAAGAGCACTTCTAACAGAGAGAAATCAAATTCCAGTCTTGTATTAGCTTACTTAAAAAAAAATCCACTTACTTAGTTAACTTCAATCTAAATTTAGTTAATCCTGACCAGGTACAAAACTTTCTCAGCAAAATGTAATTCCATTTCTCATACCATCTTAACATACATTCTACCACACTGAAATGTTTTATTGTTTTCAGTAGCTTTAATTAATGTATTTAAATTAGAATCCCCTACTCTTAAAAACCTTGATTTCTAGTGACAACCAAGAGGCAAGTAATAGTTACTAAAATCTGGAGAAACTATTTTAGATGATTTTTAGAAGGTAATTGTTTTCAGTTTACCTAAAAACACTTATCTCGTTTATATTTAAAGTTTCATCATATCAAGTTATTTTTCTTGCTGACAGATTTGCAACAGATACAACAAGATTTCATTTAACTTCTATTAAACCTAGGTGCAGTCAAAGTACTATACTTAATGTTGATGGCTCTAAAGAACATGTCTATATTAATTAGATCAACAAACTTAAAGATTAATACCAGCTATTAATTTAATACTAAATATATCCCAGTTCACGTGAACCTGAAACTCATCTAGCTTAATTTCTCTTGTATTTAGAATTGTTTCGTTTGTAAGCACTTACTTTTCTTTAAGCCAGTTAAATAGAGGTCATTTACAAATTAACTTCAGCAATGTTATCCAAAGACACATACAAACACACAAGCAAACAGAGAGGCATCATAGTTCCCATTTTAAAATTTCAGCCCTGAGTCAGGTACAGCAATGTAAAATCCATCAGTTTACAAAAGAGGTTGGATTAAAGTTGGGATTCTGGCAGATGGAAAAAATCAAGCTCACTTGTCTAGATGGCTAAAACCTTTCTACTAATATTTATGGAAAGCAAGTCAAGTTCTAAATTACTGTACCCTCTTTTTTTTTTCTTAATTTGCATTTTAAAAAGATGGCAGAGAAAAGGGTTTCTGAGAAGACCAGATAGGACATTTGTATCTCAAAGATACAGGCAAGTTTCTCCTAGGATGACTTTGTTTCCCCTTTGTTTAATATTTACAAGCCTCTTAAGATCACCTGTATCTATTAGAAAATCAATCAACTTGTTCCCCACTGTCAATGTTACCTGGGGCTCCTGTGGGGAAATCAGAATCGGATGCCTCATGTCCAAGGGAGTCCCCTGGCCTCTTACAGGATATCGGGGCAGGGGAAATTGCCCAGCTGCAGAAGTACCTCCTGGTCCAAATTGGGTGCCCTGTCGGGTCTTAGATGGTGATATTAAAAGAGGTCCCTGTGCTCCAGTTTTTAACATAGAAACTTCTTCTATTTGATCCCCACGGGTAAGGGAAACAGGAGGTGGTGAATATGATGGTGGCATGGGGTGGGGACAGTTGGAACAACTGCTGGTGCAGCCTGCTTGGCCATTGGGGAAGCTGGATAGGCTGGAGGGCGGGTTTAAGTTTTGAAATAATATGTCCCCACTCTCATTTTCTCCCTCTTCCCTTGTAGAACAGATTTCCCTTTGTGTTTCCTTTCAGACTGCTGCACCATAAGGTGGCAGCCCTCTGACTCCATTTCCTCCTGATGCAATAGCATAAATGCTCCTACATATGGAATCTCATCTCTTTTCCCTGCTCTTTTGCAGAACATTTCTAACTTCAAGATTGTATAATAATTGAGTGAGCCATTCAGGGGGCATTGTTCTTCTGATCCTAACATATATTAGGTCCACACACTATTACAATAGTATATCATGTCTTTCTTAGTCATAGACTCACAGCTATGTTTTGCCCATTTATCTAATTACACCCCAAAGGGCTTTCCTTTGGGATAGACGGAGTAGTTCCCATTTTTATAAGTTTGATAACACCAAAACACAAAAGACGCAGACAAGTTCCAACAGAAAAGGCACTAACAAATTCCAGCATCGATGCACACAAAACCAAGACAAAACCAACGAACTAGTTCCCAGATGGGTAGACTTACCCTGCAAAACCAATGAACTAGTTCCCAGTGAACCAGTTCCCAGAATCAGGTAGAGTCCAACAATTCTCCCCGCCAGCAGGGTATCCCAACCAGATTGGCTTGTCCTGTAAAGGAAAAGCCCACACTGAGGGGGAAATTTGTTCCTGGCGTGCACACTGGAGCAACTTACCCTCCAGAATCGAATCGAGTCCATTGACTTGTAGCCCCAGATGGAACCAAAGTTCCCCAAATGGAACCAAAGATCCCCAGGTGGAACTGAAGTTCCCCAAATTAGAACTAAAGTTCCCCAGATGGAACCGAAGTTCCAGAATCGAATCAAGTCTGTCAACTCGTAGCCACAAATTGAAGTTTATCAGTTCCTTGCTTCAACTGCCAAGCACTGGGGTAGCTGGTTCCACTTCAGGAAACTTTGAAGGGAATATCCTCAGGACAAATGGTCCTGGCAGCTGTTAGGGCCTTGCCCCAATATTCCCTGACCAGGTCTGGCTAGCTACTAGCAGCAAGGCTCCTGGGTGGCTCGCCAAATTTGTCACCGAGTCCAAGCTCTCTCTGCTCACCACACGACAGGCCAATGAATCAGAGACGAGGTGTTGAGGCAAGGAATACGACTTTATTCAGAAAGCCAGCAGACCAAGATGGCAGACTAGTGTCTCTGGAAAACCATCTTACCTGGGTCTGGATGCCCATTTCTTTTATAGAATCAGAGAGGGAGAGGTGGTGAGGAAGTAAAGTAAACGGGCCAGCAGTCTTGCAAAACATCTCCTGGAATGACCAGCCTTGGTGAGGGGATGTGTTAGTTTCTTTTTTCTTGCAGCCATTCACAGGTGGGCAGGGTTCCCCGAGGCAGGCCATTATGTATGGTTATAATAACAAAAGCAATGAAAAGCCAAGGTTAAAGTCAAAGAAACAGATCCAACATGGAGTCCAATTTAGCTCTTTCCTGTTACACACTCTCCAATGTTATAATCCCTACTGTATGCCATTATTGAGTATTTTATTAATTTTTAAAAAGTATTTATTTATCTATTTATTTAGGCTGCATAGGGTCTTAGCTGTGGCATGAAGACTCTTAGGTGGGGAATGCGGGATCTAGTTCCCTGACGAGGGATTGAACCTGGGCCCCTGGCATTGGAGGCACAGAGTCTTAACCACTGGACCACCAGAGAAGTCCCATATTGAGCACTTTAAATGTAGCTAGTGCAACTGAGAAACTGAACTTTTAACTTAATGTAATTTTAATTAATTTAAATAGCCATATGCTGCTAGTGACTACCATATTAGAGAGTACAGTTCTAAAAGATAAAATAGGAGGTCATCTTTATAACTTTATGGATATTTTATTTATTTATTTATTATTTTTGGCTGTGTTGGGTCTTTGTTGCTGCACGCAGTCTTTCTTTACTTGCAGCAAGCGGGGGCTACTCTTCTTTGCAGTGCATGGGCTTCTCACTGCTGTGGCTTCTCTTGTTGCAGAGCACAGGCTCTAGGCGAATGGGCTCAGTAGTTGTGGCACACAGGCTTAGTCGCTCCGCGGCATGTGGGATCTTCCTGGACCAGGGTTCAAACCCATGTCCCCTGCATTGGCAAGCATATTCTTAACCTCTGTGCCACCAGGGAAGTCCCCATCTTTATAACTTTATGATAGGGAAAGTGTTTTCCTTTTTAAAGGTTGCAGAAAGCACTAATCATAAGGAAAGAAAACTTGATAAATTAGACTATATATTAAACTGCTGCCAACTGAAAAAAGATGCACAATGTGAGAACCGTGAGTTAAGTTTTATTCGGGGCAATATGAGGACTACAACCTGGGAGACAGCATCTCTGATAGCTCTGAGGAACTCCTCTGAAGAGGTGGGGGGGGTTAGTATATATGTGATTTTGGTGAAGGGGGGTACGTGCAGTCAAGCACACATTTTGGAAGAGGCTTGCTAGTAGACATGAGAAGGTTGCTGCTAGTCACCAGGAGCAGATGTGTCCATTGATTTTAGTGTTTTTCTAGATATGAGAAGATGCAAGAAATTGGGCTCATAAAATCTTCTCCTGAAAATATCTAACTATCTGAGGGCTTGTTCTGCCGGTTTTTTCCCAGGGCACAGAGTGACTCATTCCTGATCTCCACCCTGAACTCTTTTCAGAGTGTACTGAAGGTCAGTGACTGCAGTGGCTAATGACCTAATCCTTGTAGAGGCAGATGGCAAGTGACAATTTTTAGTTGGCACCACCATGCGTTCAAATTAGAATTTTCTGTTTATCAAAAGATAGTTAAGGTAATTCAAATGCAAGACACACAATGGGAAGAGATATTTGTAGCACACTTAACTGGCAAAGGACACATCCAGAATATATGAAAAGCTCCTAAAAATAAATGAGAAAAAAAGCAGAAAATCCAATTTAAAAAGAACAAGTAATTTGAACAGAAAGATATCAAAATGGTCAATAAACTTTCTTAATTATCAGGGAAATACAAATTTAAATCACTACACAATATTACTACGTCCCCAGCAGAATGGGAAACATTAAAAGACTGACAATATCCAGTGTTCATGAGGATGTGCAGTAGCTGGCTGGATACAAAATGTGTATTGTACAACTTCTTTGGAAAACTCTTTAGCTGTAACTACTCAAATTGAACATTTACATCCTTATGAGCCAGCAATTCCATTATGATGTCCATAAGACTCTTGGATTTTTAATAGTATGAGTCTGTTACCAAGGGTATGCTCATTTTTGTTTGCCCTCAGAAAGTCAGTTTGTGAATTTGAAAGAGAACTGGACTCAAATCTGGAAATGCAGTTAGAAGCTGCCTCTAAGAAGGGCCTTCAACAACAACTAGCATCCCTTCACCAGCAGTCCTCCAAAAGGTAACCTAATTAGTACTTGAGGAAGTGGGCAGACAACTAAGATAATGAGAGGCAGGCAGTTGAATGGGAGAAGATATTTGTAATACTTAAATGTCTACAAAGACTTGAATTCATGAAACATAAAGGACTCCTATAAATCAGTAAAAAACAGACAACCCAATAGAAAGATGGGCATGAAACATGAATACACAAGAAGTATATCAAAATGAAAAAAAAAAAGTAGGATATCCAAATAACCAATAAACATAGGGAAAGATGCTCAACTTGATTAGACACCAGGAAATCATAAAATAAAATCACAATGAGGTACAAATACACACCCACCAGATCCATTAAGATAATAGATAGGCAACATCTTGTTTGCAATGATGAGGGAAATATAAATTGGTACAATCACATTATAAAATTGTTTGGCAGTATTCATTAAATATTAAAGCTGACATATATCTACCCTACTACTCAGCAATTTCACTCCTATTTCCAACAGATATGGATACATATACTCTCTAAAACACATGCAGAAAAGTGTTTTGTAGATCTAGTTCTTTTATTTTCTAGGAGGATAGTAATTAATCCTCAGTTAACATCAATTGATATTGAGCTTTGATAAATACTAATGCATGTGGTGCATTTCTAGGCTAATCACTAGAATAAAAATGACAGAGTGAGTAACTTCTGCTTGGAAGAGAGAAAAAAGATAGAATGATTAAAAGTTATTAATCCAACAGAATTCAAGGATGGAGAAAAGAGAGGGGACACAGAACAGATGGAACCAATGGAAAGCACAAAGAAATATGGCCTATTTAAATATAAACGTATCAGTACTTATGTTCAATGTAAGTGGACTAAATCTTCCAGTTAAATGACTTATTAGAGTGGAAACAGTAAACAATATTTAATTATATGCATTTTATAAGCAAAACATCTAAAACAAGAAATACTGAAAGGTTGAAGTTGAAAAGAGATTTGAGGGACTTCCCTGGTGGCACAGCGGTTAAGTATCCACCTGCCAATGCAGGGGACATGGGTTTGAGCCCTGGTCTGGGAAGATCTCACATCCCATGGAGCAACTAAGCCCGTGTGCCACAACTACTGAGCCTGTGCTCTAGAGCCCGCAAGCCACAACTACTGAGCCCACGTGCCACAACTGCTGAAGCCCACATGCCTAGAGCCCATGCTCCACAACAGTAGAAGCCACCACAGTGAGAAGCCCGCGTGCTGCAACAAAGAATAGCCACCGCTCATCACAACTAGAGAAAGCCCACATGCAGCAACAAAAACCCAACACAGTCAAAAACAAATTAATTTTTAAAAAAGAGAAGAGATTTGACTGAAACATTAACAACAACACATAAAGCTTGTGTATCTAAATGAATAGACTCAGAATACCAATTCTGGAACCAGCTGCCTTTGCTGGGTTCCCCAAAGCCAACCGGAGACGGCAGGAACATTGGGTGTGTGCCCTGTGGCTGCAGGGGTTGCTGTGCCTAAGACCACTCTGGCCCTGACTCTGACACCAGTGTGGACTTTGAACTTTTAAGATTTCTGGCATATGCTCTTGCATGTGCCACCAGCTCTCCTAGCAGCCACTCTTCTCTACACAGTGGAGACCTATGCCCGAGTTGGAGCACAGTCTCTATAGGTGATGGCTTTGATGCTCATCAGCTGAAATTATTTGTGATTATAAAAAATAAAACCTTTAAACAATAAACAGTATCAATAACAAAAATTTCCACTAAGAGAACATTGCCTGTCCTCTGGGCAATAGAATAGGCCTTGAAGATGCAGAGAAAAGAAATACAGACTGCTCTCCAGAATTTCAGTGTTAAGTGCAGCTGAAATCTCGGCAATAAAGGAGGTAAAATAGAGCTATCTACTTACTCTGCTTATGGCAGGTCACTGGCTTATGTGTCTTTCAGTTATTTCATATGTATTTATACAGCCCTGAAATATCTTCTATGTTTATAACAAATATTAAGTCACTTGTCTTCATAGCAACTTACAAGGAAGGTATTATTACAATCCCTATTTTCCAAAATAGAAAACTAAGGTCCAGCATGTTTTCCTCACTAGAGCAGGACTCCACAGTTGTAATTTTCAAAGCTGGGACTAGAACTTGCCACTTGGCCCTGGAGTGCATGACCTTAACCACTGTGTTATGCTACCATTCTAATTTTAATGAGAATGTGAAGGTGCTTTTATTTTTCAGCTCATTTTATGTCTTTCACATCTCAGTTATTTATGTAATAGTTATTTTCAAGTCCTTGTCTACTAATTCTTTTATAAGTATCACTTATGGGTTTGTTTCTATTGATGGGTATCTCTCCTTGTCATGAATTGGATTTCTTGTATGCCTTGTAATTTTGGCCTGGAGGCTAGACACCATTAATTTTATGTTGGTGGTTAGTAGACTGTATATATGTGTGTGTGTGTGTGTGTGTGTGCGTGTGTGTGTGTGTATTTGTATTAGGGTTTTCCAGAGGACCTATTATATGTAATATACATATATCCCATAGTTTCTGTAACCAATATTATATTATATATAAAAGGAGATTTGTTATAGGAATTGGCTCACACAGTTTTGGAGGCCAAGGAGTCTCATGATCTGCTGTCTGCAAGCTGGAGAACCAGAAAAACTGGTGGTATAATGCAGTCCAAGTCCAAAGGCCTGGGAAGCAGGAGCTTGGATGTTCAAGGGCAGGAGAAGATGGATGTCCCAGGTCAAGGAGGGAGAAAGAAAATTCACCCTTCCTCCACATTTTTTAGTGCTATTTCGGCCCTCAACAGATTGAATGATGCTCGCCCACATTGGTGAGGGTGGATCTCCTTTGCTGAGTCTACCATACAAATGCTAATCTCTTCTGGAAGCATCCTCACAGAGACACCCAGAAATAATGTTTTACCAGCTATCTGGGCATCACTTCACCCAAACAAGTTGACACATAAAATTAACCATCACAGAATTATTTTAAATATTTTTAGACTCTTTAAAATGATGCAGTTGCTTTAAAGAGCTTGGTCTTTGGAGGATACTATAAAAGCTTTGTAAGGCAGGACCAGGATAGGCTAATGTGGCTTTGCTAGTGGGCAAAACATTTCTAAGGACTCTATAGCATGACCCACCAGGTAGGAGGTTTTTCCATTCTGACTTCTGTGGACACAGAATGACCCACTTGAGTGACCCCGGGGATTGTTCAGCTTGCTCCCCTATCCATGGTTCTTATCCAGCCTGGATAGTTTCCTCATGTGCATATACGTATTAGTGCCTGTGCAAAGAGTTCAGCAAACACCCATGAAGATCTCCAGAGTTCTCTCTGTGTGCAGCAACCTTCTCTTTATACTGTGGCCCTAGATTTATAGCTGCCTTTCCCTCCTCAAAATTTTATCCCTGTTTCCTTAACTTAATTCACTCTCTGCCTGGATCTCCTCATCACTGTATCCTGGAAGCTTTGCAGGCTCTGAGCTGGGACAGCTGTGGGCCTCCCCTCACTTGCTTCCTGCCTCCAGACCACTGTCCTGTGCTCTTCTCATCCAGTGTCTGAAATATTTGCTTTACGTAGTTCATCTGGCTTTTTACTCATTTGATGTTGGAAGGAAGTCTGGATCTTGTTATTCCATTACAGGCAGAAGGGGAGGCTCTGAAAGGATTTTGAAATAAATTCTTGATTATTAACTTGGGACTGAGAATCTTTGTTACTTTTCTTTAAAAATAAATTTATTTATTTATTTATTTTTGGCTGCATTGGGTCTTTGTTGCTGCATGCAGGATTTCTTTAGTTGCGGCAAGTGGGGGCTACTCTTCATTGGCGTGCGCGGGCTTCTCATTGCTGTGGCTTCTCTTGTTGCGGAGCATGGGCTCTGAGCATGGGCTCAGTAGTTGTGGTTCAAGGGCTCTAGAGCACAGGCTCAGTAGTTGTGGTGCACAGGCTCAGTTGCTCCGTGGCATGTGGGATCTTCCCGGACCAGGGCTCGAACCTGTGTCCCCTGCACTGGCAGGCAGATTCTTAAACACTGCACCACCAGGGATGTCCTGTTACTTTTATATAATGTAATTCTAGCTTAGTTCTTAGTGTTAAGAATGTTAGATTTTTATTTTCAATAGTGTGATTTTCCAAATTTTAACAGATTCCCAAGCAAGGATTGTGAATTAATAGTGATTACCTCATGTTAAAATATCTTCATTTTTAAAACTTAGGTGATGACTGAAATATTAAAAATTTTAAGTCATTAAGAAAGAAAAGGAAACTCAGGGACAAGAGAAGCTTTCTGGTTACAGCATTCCATCAGTCACTTTTCTTTCTCTCTAAACTTTCTGTCTCAGCCTCAGGGCCTGCACCAGCTCTAAATTCCCCTCCCAGGTCCACAGGGGCATCTCTGAGGCTGACAGGGCCTGTGGCTCCCTGTACCTAGAGCTCTGTCTTTGTCTACAGAGTGGTAAGCAGAGGGTGATCAAGGCCCCTTCTGAGGATGGATTACATTCCTGAAACAAAGGATGAGCCCTATCAGGCCGTGAAATACTTAGTCAAAGTCCTTATGTTCTGTGTTTTCAGATTTCATTATTCATTAGTGAATTTGAACAATACCCAGGCACACAGATGCTTCCTGACAAGCCCTTGAGTACAGGGATTGGACATTACTTCTCCCAGTGATGCTGGGTTCTGACCTTCTTGTTAATGTTGTATCTTCTCCCACTGACAGACACAAAGGCATGTGTGGGCCTTGTCAGTGTAGAGGGTCTCTGAAAACCACTCAGATATACAGAGTGAGTCATGCCAAGGTGCATCCACATTTCTCTGTCCCTTCCTGGCCAGTCCTTGCTGTAAGAATGGGGAATCCTTTGGAAGTTTCATCTTGAGTCAAGGAAGAAGAATCATGTACAGCAAAGACAACTGCCCAGAGTCTCAAGCCCAGGGCCACAAAGAAGAACTGGAAACAATGTCCCCAGATTAGTTTGTAAGACGAATATTCAAGAGGCCAAGTGAACACTGGCCCGTCATTATGGAGAAGCCCTACAGCCGAACCTGGGCCAGACTGGGAGGAACATATCCCCTCAGGTGTATGTCTCTTCTATATTCCACTTCATGATCCTTAGGTGACCAACATGGGCTGGGCTAGCTCATCACACTGCCCTGAGCAGAGTAGAGAATTATGAAACCAGCCTCTGCCCATGGTCGTGTCTTCACAAGACTGGAAAGGACTTCACACACTGAGCTTGCCCTGCCTCTCTCTCCTAGTTGCTCCTCAATGACTGCGGCCCAAAGCAACAATGCTGAGGGAATCATCTGAGGATATTGTGCAGAATGTTCATGGCCCCTGAGAAAGGCAGGTTCAGAGGCAGAGAGCCAAGGAGTAGGTCTGGGCCGCCTAGCCCAGCCCTGATGGTGTTTGTTCCAGCCAGCTCTTCCCTGTGCACATGGCCACCTCCCACTTCTCAGGACCAGCTCCAGGCTTGGTCCATCCACATTCCTGAGGGTCAGAGCTCTGGATCCACCCCTTCAAAAGTGAACTATATTGAGACACTCGAGTACTGTTATGGGTTCTGTGAAACTTGGGTCCTGTCTGGTTATCTCAACACCCATTTCCTGGTCTTCTGTTGACAGACATCAGGCCCAGCAGCAGTGGTAGACTCCATCTGATTCTGAACCAGATCCTGGTCTTAAAGACAGGACTTAAAGTCACATAAATCTGGATTCCAATTCTGTTTGAGAGACAAGTGTTGCATCCATTGAATTGTATAATATCAGAAGGTTAACACTGTGAGTGGTGTGTGTGTGTGTGTGTGTGTGTGTGTGTGGTAGAGTTCACTAAAATAATCCAGCCAGTCATTAACAGTATAAATATGAACATAAAAGTAATGATCTACAGGTATTAGAAATACTCCAAAAATGCAACAAAAGATACTCTAAAATACAACAAAAGATATGAGACACACAAAAAAATAGAAAAGCATGGCCCATATGCTGGAAAATAAGCAGGCACCAGAAACTGCCTGTGAATAGATGTCAGATGAAACAGAAAAATACTTCAAAATAGCTGAAAAGTATAATTGAAATGAAAAACTTGCTAGAGTGTCTCAATAGATTTGAACTAGTAGAAGAAAGAATTAGCAAACTTGAATGTAGCTAATAAAAATTATGTAATCTGAAAAAGAGAGAGAAGAGAGAATGAAGAAAAATGAAAGAAGACTCACATAAATGTTGGCCATGGTTAAGTACACCAATGAATGCATAATGGGAGTATCAGAAGGATAGGAGAGAAGAGAGCAGAAAATTATTTTGAGGAAACAATAACTGAAAATAACCCAAATTTATTTAAAAAACACAATAACCTACACATTCAGGAAACTCAACAAACTCCAAGTAAGATAAATGCAAAGAGAGCCACAATTATATATATCTCACTAAAAATACTGAAAGCCAGAATAAAAACATAATCTTGAAGACAGCAAGAGAATAACCACTTGTCACTTATAAGGGAAACCTAATAAGAATAACAGCTAACTTCTTATCAGAAACAATGGAGGCTAGAAAGCAGTGGGATATCCAAAGAGCTAAAGGAAAAAAAACAAACCTGTCAACCAAGAATCATATATTCAGCAAAGCTATCTTTTAAAAAATGATGACAAAATAAAGACATGCCCAGATAAACAAAAACAAAAATTTGTTTCTACCAGACCCACCTAGCAAGAAACTTAAAAGGAAATTCTTCAGATGGTAGTTCAAATAAAATGAAAAAAACAGAGCACTGGAAAAGGTAATTATGTAATTCTAATAGATAATATATATACATATTTCTTATTTGTCTCAACTGATTTTTAAAAGTAGCTGAATAAAACAGTAATCATGTAATGTATTGTCAAGCCTAACATTTAGAAAGGTATTATATTTGTCAATTATAGTACAAAAAAGGTGGGTGGAACAAAGTTGTACTGGGATAAGAAGATAATTCCAGATGGTAATCCACAGGAACAAATGATGAGAACCAGATATGATAAATAATGAGGTTAATATAACAAAAGCTACAAACTTTTACTTGTACTCCTTTCTTTTCTCAGCTTCTTAAAAGTCATAATATTACATAAGATAATCATTGTAACAATGTACTGTTAGGTTTGTTATATTTATAGATGTAATATGTGTAACAATAATACCACAAAAGGGGGGGAAAGAGAATATAATTATATAGAAGTAATGTTTCTATACATCACTGGAATTAAGTTAAAAAAATTTGAAGCTGATTTTGATAAGTTAAGATGTGTAAGGTAAGCCCTAGAGGAAGCATGAAGGAAACAACTTTAAAAATTATAATGAAAAAATCATAGAAATTAAAATGCTATTATGGAAAATATCCACTTTAATGTAAAAGACAGCAATGTAAGAGGAATAGAGGAACAAAAAATACCTGAGACATAGAAATCCAAAAGTAAAATTCAGTTTGTAAATAAAATATTTTACATATGAGTAGATTACACAAAACATAATAAAAAGGCAGAGATCATCAGTCTAGATAAAAAAACAAGATCTATCTATATACTACCCATAGGAGACAAATGTTAGATTCAAAGATACAAAGAGATTAAAAGTAAAAGGATGAAAAATATATTTCATGCAAAGAGCAATGATAATTGCTGGAGTGGCTATACTAAAACCAGACAAGGTAAACTTCAAAACAAAAAAGTTAGTAGAGACGAAGAGGACATTTATAGTGATAAAAGAGCCAATCCATTGAGAAGATAAAATAATTCAAGGTGTGTGAACCATTTTTAACCCCTCAGCTGTGTGAGTGTTCTACTGTACTATATCCTTGTCTGTACTTGGTATTATCAGTTCTTAACATTTAAGGCATTCTGGTGTGTGCATGGTGGTGTCTCATTGTGGTTTTAATTTGCATTTCTCCAAACTTGTCCCTTAGCAAAGTAGGCACCACATCAGTCTCATAATTTTCATTTCTCCAATAACTGTTTTTGAATAGCTTTCCATGTACTTAATTGACATTTATGTATCATCTTTGGTAAAGGGTTCAAATCCTTTTTGGGGGGTTATTTGCCTTCTTATTTAACTGTGAATGTTCTTTATATATTCTGTGTTAAAGCCCTTAATCAGAGAAAAAGAAAATATAATAATTCAAAACATATATGAACCTAATAACAGAGCACGAGGCTCAGAGACCTCTGGGACAACATTAAGCACACCAACATCCGAATTATAGGCATCCAGAAGCAGAAGAAAAAAGAAATGGTCTGAGAAAATATGTGAAGAGATTACAGTTGAAAATTTCCCCAGCATGGGAAAGAAAAGTGTGAACCAAGTCCAAGAAGTGCAGAGAGTCCCATACAGGATAAACCCAAGGAGAAACATGCCAACACATAAATTAATCAAACTAACAAAAATTAAACCCAAAGAAAAGGATATTAAAAGCAGCAAGGGAAAAGCAACAAATAACATACAAAGGAATCCACATAAAATTAACAGTTGATCTTTCAGCAGAAACACTACAGGCCAGAAAGGAGTGGCAAGATATATTTTAAATGATGAAAGGGGAAAACCTAGAACCAAGATTACTCTACCCAGCAGGATCTCATACAGATGCAATACAGAAATCAAAAGGTTTGCAGAGAAGCAAAAGTTAAGAGAATTCAGTACCACCAAACCAGCTTTACAATGAATGTTAAAGGAACTTCTTTAGGCAGGAAACAAAAGAGAAGGAAAAGATTTACAAAAACAAACCCAAAACAATTAAGAAAATGGTAATAGGAGCATATATATCAATAACTACCTTAAATGTAAATGGATTGAATGCACCAACCAAAAGACACAGACTGGCTGAATGGATACAAAAACAAGAACCATATATATGCTGTCTACAAGAGACTCACTTCAGACCTAGGGACACATACCAACTGAAAGTGAGGGGATGGAAAAAGATATTCCATGCAAATGGAAATCAAAAGAAAGCTGGAGTAGTTATATCTTCTCCTTCAATCCAAGATGAAGATATAACAATTGTAAATATCTATGCAGCCAACACAGGAGCACTTCAATACATAAGGCAAATGCTAACAGCCATAAAAGGAGAAATCAACAGTAACACAATAATAGTAGGCACCATTAACACCCCACTTACACCAATGGAAAGATCATCCGAACAAAAAATAAATAAGGAAACACAAGCTTTAAATGACACATTAGACCAGATGGATTTAATTGATATATATAGGAGAGTCCATCCAAAAACAACTGAATACATTTTCTTCTCAAGTGCACACATAACATTTTCCAGGACAGATCACATCTTCTGTCACAAATCAAGCCTTGGTAAATTTAAGACAATTAAAATCATATCAAGCATCTTTCCTGACAACAACTCAATGAGACTAGATATTGATTACAGGAAAAAAACGGTAAAAAATACAAACACATGGAGGCTAAACAATTAACATGCTACTAAACAACCAAGAAACAACAGAAGAAATCAAAGAGGATATCAAAAAATTCCTAGAAACAAATGACAATGAAAACACGACGACCCAAAATCTATGGGAGACAGCAAAAGCAGTTTTAAGAGGGAAGCTTATAGCAATACAATCCTACCTCAAGAAACAAGAAAAATTTCAAATAAACAACCTAAAACAATTAGAGAAAGAACAAAAAAAAACCCCCCCCGAAGTTAGCAGAAGGAAAGAAACCATAAAGATCAGATCAGAAATAAATGAAAAAGAAATGAAGGAAACAATAGCAAAAATCAATAAAACTAAAAGCTGATTCTTTGAGAAGATAAACAAAATTGATAAACCATTAGCCAGATTCATCAAGAAAAAAAGGGAGAAGACTCAAATCAATAGAATTAGAAATGAAAAACAAGTAACAACTGACACTAGAGAAATACAAAGGATCATGAGAGATTACTACAAGCAACTATATGCCAATAAAACATACAACCTCGAAGAAATGGACAAATTCTTAGAAAAGCACAATCTTATGAGACTGAACCAGGAAGAAACAGAAAATATAAACAGACTAATCACAAGCACGGAAATTGAGACTGGTAAAAAAATCTTCCAGCAAACAAAAGCCTAGGACCAGATGGCTTCACAGGCGAAATTCTATCAAACATTTAGAGAAGAGCTAACACCTATCTTTCTCAAACTTTTCCATAATATAGCAGAGGGAGGAACACTACCAAACTCATTCTACAAGGCCACCATCACCCTAATATCAAAAGGAGAAAAAGATGTCACAGAAAAAAAAAACTACAGGCCAATATCACTGATGAACATAGATGCAAATATCCTCAACAAAACACTAGCAAACAGAATCCAACAGCACATTAAAAGGATCATACACCATGATCAAGTGGGGTTAATCCCAGGAATGCAAGGATTCTTCAATATATGCAAATCAATCAATGTGATAAACCATATTAACAATTTGAAGGAGAAAAACCATATGATCATCTCAATAGATGCAGAAAAAGCTTTCGACAAAATTCAACACTGATTTATGATGAAAACCCTCCAGAAGGTAGGCATACAGGGAATTTACCTCAACATAATAAAGGCCATATATGACAAACCCACAGCCAACATCATTCTCAATGGTGAAAAACTGAAACCATTTCCCCTAAGATCATGAACAAGACAAGGTTGTCCACTCTCACCAGTATTATTCAACATAATTTTGTAAGTTTTAACCACAGCAATCAGAGAAGGAAAAGAAATAAAGGGAATCCAAACTGGAAAAGAAGAAGTAAAGCTTTCACTGTTTGCAGATGACATGATACTGATACACTGAACAGCATAAAGATGCCACCTGGAAACTGCTAGAATGAATCAATGAATTTGGTAAAGTAGCAGGATACAAAATTAATGTACAGAAATCTCTTGCATTCCTGTACACTAACAACAAAAAATCGAAAGAGAAATTAAGGAAATACTCTAATTTACCACTGCAATAAAAAGAATAAAATACCTAGGAATAAACCTACTTAAGGAGGCAAAAGACCTGTATGCAAAAAACTATGAGGCACTGATGAAAGAAATCAAAGACGATATAAACAGATAGAAAGATATACCATGTTTTTGGATGGGAATAATCAACATTGTGAAAATGACTATGCTACCCAAAGCAAGCTACTGATTCAGTGCAATCCCTATCAAATTACCAATGGCATTTTTCAAAGAACTAGAACAAAGAATTTTACTATTTGTATGGAAACACAAAAGACCCTGAATAGCCAAAGCAATCTTGAGAAAGTAAAACGGAGCTGGAGGAATCAGGCTCCCTGATTTCAGACTATACTACAAAGCTACAGTAATCAAGACAGTCTGGTACTGGCACAAAAACAGAAATATAGATCAATGGAACAGGATAGAAAACCCAGAGATAAACCCACGCACATATGGTCACCTTATCATTGACAAAGGAAGCAAGAGTATACAATGGAGAAAAGACAGCCTCTTCAATAAGTGGTGTTGGGAAAACTGGATAGCTACATGTAAAAGAATGCAATTAGAACAGTTCCTAACACCATACACAAAAATAAACTTAAAATGGATTAAAGACCTAAATGTAAGGCTAGACACTACAAAATTCTTAGAGGAAAACGCAGGCACAACACTATATGACATAAATCACAGCAAGATCCTTTTTGACCCACCTCCTAGAATAATGGAAGTAAAATCAAAAATAAACAAATGGGACCTTATGAAACTTAAAAGCTTCTGCACAGCAAAGGAAACCATAAAGAAGATGAAAAGGCAGCCCTCAGAAATGGGAGAAAATATTTGCAAATGAAGCAACTGACAAAGGATTAATCTCCAAAATATACAAGCAGCTCATGCAGCTCAATATAAAAAACACAAAAAACCCAGTCCAAAAATCGGCAGAAGACCTAAACAGACATTTCTCCAAAGAAGACATACAGATTCCCAACAAACACATGAAAAGATGCTCAATATCACTAATCATTAGAGAAATGCAAATCAAAGCCACAATGAGGTATCACTTCACACCAGCCAGAGTGGCCATCATCAAAAAATCTACAAACAATAAATGCTGGAGAGGGTGTGGAGAAACGGGAACCCTCCTGCACTGTTGGTGGGAATGTAAATTGATACAGCCACTATGGAGAACAGTATGGAGGTTCCTTAAAAAACTAAAAATAGAACTACCATGGGACCCAGCAATCCCACTATTCGGCATATACCTTGAGAAAGCCATAACTCAGAAAGATACATATATCACAATGTTCATTGTAGCACTATTTACAATAGACAGGACATGGAAGCAAACTAAATAAATGTCCATCGACAGATGAATGGATAAAGAAGATGTGGCACATATATACAATGGAATATTACTCAGCCATAAAAAGGAATGAAATTGAGTTATTTGTAATGAGGTACATGGACCTAGAGACTGTCACACAGAGTGAAGTAAGTCAGAAAGAGAAAAACAAATACCAGATGCTAACACACATATATGGAATCTAAAAAACGGTACTTATGAACCTAGTGGCAGGGAAGGAATAACGACGCAGACATAGAGAATGGACCTGAGGACACAGGAGGGAAGCGGAAGCTGGGACGAAGTGAGAGAGTATCATTAACATACATACACTACCAAATGTAAAATGGATGGTTAGTGGGAAGTTGTTGCATAGCACAGGGAGATCAGCTCGATGCTTTGTGACGACCTAGAGGGGTGGGGTAGAGAGGGTGGGAGGGAGGCTCAAGAGGGAGGGGATATTGTGATATATGTATACATATAGCTGATTTGCTTTGTGTGTTGTACAGCAGAAACTAACACAACATTGTAAAGTAATTATAGCCCAATAAAGACATTAAAAAACAAACCAACAAAGAAAACAGAGCACCAAAAACATGAACCAAAACCTGACAGAAGTGAAGGAAGAACTAATAGTTAAACATTAATACTTGGAGACTTTAATATCCCATTTCAACAACAGAACAACCAGGCAGCATATGAACAGGGAAAGAGAAGATGAACAACACTATAAACAAATTAGACCTAACAGATATTGGTAAAACAATTCCCCCAGCAACACAGATTATATAATCTAAAGGGCACATGAAAAATTCTCAAGGATAGATCATCTACTAGACAAAAAGAAATAAACAAAAACAAAAACAGAAAACCCTCAATAAATTAAAAGTATTGAAGTAATACGATGTATGTTATCCAACCACAATGGAATGAAATTAAAAATCAATAACAAGAATATGGAAACCTCACAAATATGTGGATATTAAACTACACACTCCTAAAAAAATCAGTGGGTCAAAGAACAATTCAAAAGAGATATTAGAAAGTACTTCAGGCTTCCCTGGTGGCGCAGTGGTTGAGAGTCCGCCTGCTGATGCAGGGGACACGGGTTCGTGCCCCGGTCCGGGACGATCCCACATGCCGTGGAGCAGCAGGGCCTGTGAGCCATGGCTGCTAAGCCTGCGTGTCCGGAGCCTGTGCTCCACAACGGGAGAAGCCACAATAGTGAGAGGCCCGCGTACCGCAAAAAAAAAAAAAAAAAAAAAAAGTACTTCGAGATAAATGTTTGTGTTTCAAAGTGTACCATCAAAAAATGAAAAGTTAACTCACACAATAGGAAAAAATAATTGTAAATCATATATCTGACACGAAACTAGTATCTGGAACATACAGAGAACTCACAACTCAATAATAAGACAAATAATCCAATTAAGAATGGGTAAAGAATGGACTGTTTTTGTTCTTTTTGATGGTAAAAATAAATTGAATAAGTAAATGAATTCATTAATAAATAATGTCTTCATTTTCTGATATAATCTTTTTAAATGAACAAAGGATTTTTTAAAATAAATGTATGTATTTTTATTTATTTATTATTTTTGGCTGTGTTGAGTCTTCATTGCTGTGTGTGGGCTTTCTCTAGTTGTGGTGAGCAGGGGCTACTCTTTGTTGTGGTGCATGGGCTTCTCACTCGGTGGCTTCTCTTGTTGCAGAGCACGGGATCTAGGCACGTGGGCTTTAGTAGTTGTGGCTTGTGGGCTCTAGAGTGCAGGCTCAGTAGTTGTGGCACACAGGTTTAGTTGCTCCGTGGTATGTGGGATCTTTCTGGACCAGGGCTCGAACCTGTGTCCCTTGCATTGGCAGGCAGATTCTTAACCACTGCACCACCAGGGAAGTCCCAGGAACCAATATTTTTAAACAGGACTCAGGAGACTAACTTTAAGTTCATACATATTCTCTATCCACTCAGTTCTGTTCTTGAGCCCATACAGTGAATTTTTAAAATTTCTGTTACTGCATGTTTTCAGTTCTAAAATTTCCATTTGTTTATTTTTTATCTTTTCTACTTCTTTGCTGAGACTCAAATTTCTTTGATAAGGCTCTATTTTTTGTTTCAAACTTTTTTTGGGCCTCTCACTGTTGTGGCGTCTCCCGTTGCGGAGCACAGGCTCTGGACACGCAGGCTCAGCGGCCATGGCTCACGGGCCCAGCCACTCTGCGGCATGTGGGATCTTCCCGGACCGGGGCACGAACCTGTGTCCCCTGCATCGGCAGGCGGACTCTCAACCACTGCGCCACCAGGAAAGCCCTGTTTCAAACATTTTTGAAACTGCTCATCGAAGTACTTTTATGATTGCTGCTATAAAAATCTTTGTTAGATTATTCTAACATCTCTGTCACCTAATTGTTGATGTTTACTAATTGTCTTTTTCATTCAAGTGATCTTCCTGCTTCTTGGTATGATGAAAGTCTTTTGTTGAATCCTGGAAAATTTGGGTATTATGTTATGAAATTCTGGATCTTATTTGAATCTTTTGCTTCAGCTGACTTGCTTTGATACTGCTACAGCAAAGATGGCATTATGAAGTTCCTCCTCATAATGGCCATGTTGGGTAGAAGTTCAGCTTTCCCACTTGGCCTCCTTAGACACCCAAGGAGTTAAGGGTCTCCTTTTTATTCCTTGATGAGGGTGGGATTTCTAGTTCCTCACTAAGCCTTCAGTGATATCACTCTGGCTGAGACAGATAAGAGTGCCTTGTTTGCTCCCTACTTGGCCTCCAATGGCACTATGGGGTGGGAGTGTGGCCTCATCACTGTTGGGCAGTGGTAAAAATTCTGTCCCTACACTAGGCCCCCTCTGATACCACCCCAGCAGGGAGAGGATGCGATGCTCTTACTACTGAGTGGAAGGGAGGGGGTGTCCCAGTTCCCCATGTAGTGTCCACTATTATTGCTGGGAAGAGAGGTTGTTTATTGCCACCAGGTATGAACGAATGTCCTAGCTCTTGGCCTTTTCTGGCACCACCAGCAAAGTTTTATGGCCCCTCTTTACAGTCTTGTAAGGGTGGAAGTCTAGGCTCTCCACTCAGCCTTTGTTGGTGTGTGTAGTGATGGGACGTTTTTTCCGTGTTGTGTGGCTGGAGTAGAGTGGTTATTACCTAAGAGTTTTCTGTCTTGCTAGGGCACCCCTTTCCTAGTCCTTTGGCTAATGAAAGTAGGCTTTGTTGGGGTTTTATAAATTTTTTTGTGTCTACGTCTCTTGCTGTTTCTCGGTTCCTGCTTTTTCAGGTCTACATTTGGGATATATGAGGCAAAAAGAACTACCGTATCACCGGTCCTGAGTTTCCTAGCTGGCCTATATGCTTCTCTTCATTTTGCAGAATCTTCTTATGATTGTTTTAAATATAATATACAGGGGTTTTAAATGTACTTAGTGGGAAAATAGCAAAAAGTATATATCTGCCTACTCCATCTTCCTAGAACAATTTGATTTTTAGATTGAAAATTTTAGTTTGTAATATATAACTTGATTATTTTATCCAACAATATATGCTAATATTGTTACTAATGATGTTTCTACCCCCAAAATACATAAGATGAACATTTAAAAATTTGAGTTAATCTATACCATTAGGAACCGTAAAGCAGTATATGAGAAAACACAATGGAATTTCTAGGGTTGAAAAGACCAGGGACTATGTAACTTGAACCAGCATGGGGGCAGGAAAACACACAGGTCTCTTCACTTTTTGTCCAATGCTCTCATTGAAAGTTCTCTCTCTCAAACAAAACAAAACAAAAAACCTTTAAAAATAGTTCTTGAAAGTTGTATTCCTTAAACAACTGTTTTTATAACCTGAAGCACACTGACTTACAATACTAACTGAAATTATATGTTCTCATTTTGAAAGCATAACTGCACCTTAATTAAAAAGAAAATAACACTGTCAGCTTGAAGAATTTTAGCATCTGTGGTATGTCAATTTGGGCAGGACAATTGTCAAGCACCAAGAGCAGAGCTAACCTTTGTTTTTGGTTTTTTATCTTCTCACTAAACGTTTCTCACAGACTGTCTCAAACTCCTCTTCTCAGGAACCCATCCTTCAGCCAGTTTCTCAAGCCAGAAACTTTGAACCTCCTGCCCCATCAGTCTTCCTAAAACAGGTTTCAAATTGGCCATTTGCTCCTCAGAAATATACTCTGATTTAATATCTAAGGATCATATCCAAACTCCTGTACTCTCAGATAGCATTTAAAGTTTCTAATAACCTAACTCTAGCTTTCATTTCCAATATTATTTTTTCTTTTATCCTATCAGGAATCCTCCACATCAGCAAGGCTTGTTTACCTGCTGGTCTCTACAGATGCTACATACACTCTCCTTCTGAGCCTTTTGCTCCCATGGTACTCTTGTCCTTACCATCCCATTCCTCTCTCGAGGTATTATGAGTCCATCCATCCTTCAGATTTGGATGATAAAAAATTTTGCTCTGAGTTCTTAAACACATCTTGGTCACTTCATCAAGCTTCTACTTATTAAGGAAGAAACCTGATCTTATAAACACATACAACATAGATGATGATGTATCATGACCAGGTAGAATTTATTTCAGGAACACAACATCGGTTAGCATAAAAATTCAGTCCATATAATTACCTATTAAAAGTGTGAAGAGAACAATTATGATTATTTCACTAAATGTAGAAAATAAATATGACAAACTACTACTCTCATTTATGATAAAAACTCACGGCACACTGGGAATACAGGGGTATGTTTCTATTTTGATAACAGATATCCACAAACTAAAGGTAACATCAATAAATGGTGAAAAATGAATGCCATCATTCATATTCAACATTGTACTGGCTTGTATATAGTACTATAATGTAAGAAGAAAATTTTAAATGTATTACAACTAGAAGAGAAAAATAAAATGGTTATTATTTACAGATGATCATTGTTTGCAGAAAATTCCAAAGAATCTACAAACAAGCTATTAGAAAAAGTCAATTTAGTAAGGTTATTGGCTATACGGTCAATATAGAAAAATCAATTGTATTTCTATGTACTAGTAACAAATAATTGGAAAACGAAGTTTAAAAAATACTTACAAGAGTACAGTGAGGACGTCATATCCTCTTATACTTCCTTTCCATTGCACAAACTTTTCCCCTATGTGAATGTCTTTCCCTCTACCTCCACACACTTGTTGAACTCCTATAATCCTTTCCAGTCTCTGTTCAGACTTATCACTCTTTTAAAGCATTCTTTCTTATCCTAAGTACTTTTTAAACTTTAATTTACCAGCAAATTCTTTTCTTAAAAAAAACACAAAAAGTAACACAGATATCAAACATATAGAATAAAAGTGGAGCTTTCTTACTGAAACAGGAGTATAGAGTGAACTCAGAGCCATGACTTCCTAAAAAGTCTCCAAAACACAGATTGAAACTCATTAACATTTTTAAGCACCCAAAGATCCAAAAATTGCTACCTAGTCAACATGTTAAAAAGTGAAATCTTTCTCCGGCTTTACAGAAAATAAGGTCAGCAGATAGAAATTCCTTCACCTCCAAATTAAACAGAAACTTAGCTGCATTCCTATCTTTCTGTAGGCTATCTTTCTCTCCAGCCTAAGGTAAATTCTTCCACCTATGCTCTAGTTCTTTCATAATCTCTCAGAAAATATGTTCCACACAATGATCTCTTCATTAGTTCATCTTCAGCATGTGTATACATTGCCTCAATTATTAACACAGAAATGCTAAGTAGTTTTCTCCCTTCTAAATGCAACCCTCTTTTCTTCCCTTCATTTAAACTTCTTGAAACAGTGTAAAACAGCCCACTAGTTCTCATCTTCTAACCTAGAATAATGTGGCTTCTGTTCACCCTAATTAACAGAAACTGCTCTTGCCAAGGTCTCCAACATTCTAGCTACCAATTCCAATTTATTCTGTTATGTGATCTGTGGCACCCAACACTATGGAGATTCAGTTCTCCTTTGGGCTCAGTGACATCACTCTTCTGGCTTTTCTCCTACCTCTAGGGCCATTCCATTTCATCTTAAATTCCTTTTCCTCCACCAACTCCTTATTTACTGATGTTTTTTGTGGGGTTTATCCATGATCCTTGCTTCTCATTCTAATCTGTACACTCTGCTGTCCAAGTTCACATACTGTGGTTTTGACTACCGTGTATTTTAATTACTCTGATTTCTAGTCTTCTGGCTCTAGACTTCTAGGCTTGTCTGTTCAGCTGTCTTCAACCTTCTAAATTCAGTCTCTACACCTTACTGCCAGAACAATTTCCCTTATATAAAATCTTTCATTGGTTCTAGAAATTTCAGAATGAAATTCAAGTTCTTTAGGATGGCAGGAAGACCTTCAGTTCTGCCTCCTTCTCAAGCTTCAACCTGTCATTCTCACAACAGATGTTCTACAAACATGACATGCTGTCACTCACCTTTACCTTTGCTTATGTGGCTCCCTCCCCTTGAAGCACTCATCTCACTCTCTGGAGAATTCCCATTATTCTTCCAAAACTGGGCTCAGGCATGACTGTCCCTGGTCCTTTCGGGCTCCCTTCGTTAGGTCCATTCCTCCTTTCCCCATCCTGCACAAATCTCTACAGCATTTGTGTTCTGTAACATAGTATCATTGTATCATCTATTTCTCTGCGAAAACTACTCTAACACATGGTAATTTACTTACTTTGTTACCTCTTCAACCCCCTCCTTTTGCCCCTTAATTCATGACTTCTTGAAGGCCTGTTCTTTGCTCCTGAATAATTTCCAGTGCCTGGGATAATACCTGGCTCAGGGGTTAAACAAATATTTACTGAGTAAACTGGTTTTTAAAAGGTTTAGAATTCTTTCCCTTCTTTTATCTTCCTTTGGAGTCTGAGATTTTTAAAAACTAGAAAACCTCAAGTGGGGAAAACGTGCTTTTATTTCATGAAATTGATCCCTTTTTAAGACTTTGCCACAGGTGATAAGTTCTTAGGAATTCTTCTACAGCAAACTAAAAAAAAATAGCTTTAACTTTAAAGTGATTACCTAATCAAAGTATATTTTTCCTACTTAAATTAGCACGCTGTACAGAACATAGCAAGTACAGTTATAGAATAAATATGACTTCAATACAACAAAGAAAAATAATTCTGAAAACAAAATTAGAAATTGCATAAAAAATTTGGGAAACAGGTATAGTTTGGAAGTAACTAGAAAAATAAAGGAGGAAGAGAACAGAGGGGTTTTTTGTTTTTGTTTTGCCTCTTTTTTGATGAAAACCATGTACAAAGTTTGACAACAGTTTAGGAAAAGGCAAGTTCCAGACTGAGGTAGTTTGCAGTTTATTTTTATCTATTATTTGGTCCTTGGCTCTATAAATGCATATATTTTAAGATTTTGTTTGCTATTAAAATGTTAGTTGTAATAAATATGCTATTATCTTATACAGTTGGTTTCTAATGAGAAATCCAGCACCCCTGCACCCAGATTTTTCTGTTTATATGTTGCATAAAGTGTATAATGCTGTATCAAGAGAAAAACCTTACCTTTTATCTTACAAATGGCCAAAATCAATATTTTGTGATTTATTTGTCTCAGGATATTTTAAAAAGTGACTGACAGGTATGAAAGTGTCCCACATATTTATTACACAGTCAAGGTTTATCCTTAGACTTTAATAACTGTGAGGACTAAATTAAAATAGAAGTTTTATCATATTCATTACATTTACTAAATCATTCTCAAGTATGTATACAGTTTTCCCTCAGTATCCATGGGGGACTATTTCCAGGACCCCCCCACAGATACCAAAATCTGAGGATGATCAAGTCCCTTATATAAAATGGTGTAGAATTTGCATATAACCTATGCACATCCTCTCATATACTTTAAATCATCTCTAAATTACTTGTAATACCTAATACAATGCAAATGCTATGAAAATAGTTGCCGGTGTGTGGTAAATTTAAATTTTGCTTTTTGGAACTTACTGGAATTTTTTTTCTGAATATTTAAAATTTGCAGTTATTTGAATCAATGGATGTGGAACCCAGAGATAAACAGGGCCAACTGTATTCTAATAAGCTTTGGTTTAAGGATTTCACATATGCAAATCCACTTTGAAGGAGTTCTCTTCAATGTGAATTTTATAATGGTTAGTAAGGGACGACCTCTGGCTGAAGAGTTTTCCACATGCATTACATTCATAGGGTTTCTCTCCAGTATGAATTCTTTGATGCGCAATAAGTGATGAGCTCTGCCTAAAAGTTTTCCCACATGTATTACATGCAAAGGGTTTTTCTCCTGTATGAATTCTTTGATGTTGTATAAGAGCTGCACTTTGGCCAAAGGATATCCCACATTCCAGACATTGATACGGTTTCTCTCCTGTATGAATTCTCTGGTGATTACTAAGGGATGAGTTACACCTGAATGTTTTCTCACACTCATTACATTTATAGGGTCTTTCTCCAGTATGCATTCTCTGATGTTGAATGAGAGCTGAACTTTGTCTGAAGGCTTTCCCACACACTTTACACTTACATGGTTTCTCTCCAGTATGAATTCGCTCATGAATAATGAGTGTTGAGTGGGAACTTAAGGCTTTACCACATTCATTACAATTATACAGTTTCTCTCCAGTATGAATTATTCGGTGTCTATTAAGTCGTGAAATAGAAGTGAAACCTTTTCCACATTCATTACATCTATAAGGCTTTTCTCCAGTGTGAATTCTTTCATGTTGAATAAGAGATGCACTCTGACTGAAGGCTCTCCCACATTCACTACATTTAAAAGGTTTCTCTCCTGTGTGAATTCTCTGATGATAACGAAGAGATGAACTAGACTTAAAGGTGTTGCCACATTCATTACATAAATAGGACTTCTTTCTGAGATGAATTCTCTGACATCCAGAAGGGGATGTGCTACAACTGGATGCCTTCCTTCCTGGGTTATATTTGTGGGGATTTTCTCGAGCATGGATTTTTTGATGTATAAAAAGGGTAGACCTTCTGCTGAAGGATTTACCACATTCTTTACATCTGTAGGATTTTTCCACAGTATGGGTTCTTAGGTGTTTACAAAGGGATGCACTATGGCTGAAGGCTTTTCCACATTCTTTACAAATATAGGGTTTCTCTCCAGTATGAGTTCTTTGATGTTGAATAAGAGCTGAACTTTGGCTGAAGGCTTTCAAACATTCTTTACATTTAAATAATTTCTCTCCAGTATGATTTTTCTGATGTTTACGAAGGGATGAATTGTGAATGAAGGCTTTTTCACAAATGTTACATTTATAGCGTTTTTCTGCTGTCTTGATTTTTGGTTGGTTAAGTAAATTTGAATCCTGCCTGAAGCTAGTTCTTTGTATTTCATATTTTGAGGGTGTTTTTTCTCTAGCAATCTTCTGTTGCTTAACAAACACTGATTTCAGGCTGAAATTCTGGCCAAAGTCATTATTTTTATGGCTTCTTTCTACAGTGAGGATCTTTGTATGGGTGATTGAAATTATTTGTAAACTTTCATTTTTGTCCTTCTGTTTCTTTATTCTGTCTTCATATAAGCAGGGTTTTTCTGATATGAAGTTCCAGGGTTCATTTTTTTTGAGTCTTTTCCTTACTGGCCCCCAAAATGATGAGTCTTGAGTTTGAGTTGACTTTGTGGTTTTAGGACTGCTCTTACATCCTGAAAAAAACAAAAAAAGAAAGAAATTGCCAATGATTCACATGATTAGCTGAGACTAAATGTGTAGAAGGACTAAATATTAATGATATCTAAATAAGGCATTGCATTCTGGCTAAAAGAAATCAGCAAGAGGAAAAAATAGGAAAGTAACAGTGTTACTTTTATTTTATAACAGTATAAAATAATAATGGATGAGAGCTGGTGTACTAGGGTGAATAAAACAAAGATGCTCATTTAAAGAAGGTGAAAGTATACACATTACCAGGAGAATGGAGAGAAGGCATCAGAGGAGGAGTATGAATTGGGAAATGCAGTCTAGTATCCAAAGCCTATGACAGACTCATACATTATCTCCATGACATCATTCTCATTTCTGTAATTATTTCTAATCTTGAATGTCTTCCCTACTTTTCCTACATGTCAAACTTCTCTGTAGCCTTCAGATTCAGTTCCAGTGTTAAGCTCCTCTTTGCACCCTTTCCTGACTCTGAGCTCCAACAATCGATTTCCCTTATTATACCCCTTAACCACAGTATATTATAATATATACCTAAGGGAAAAAATTATGAGTATATCTAGAGATAATGAGAAAGCCTAAAAAAAAATTCAGTACCACTGATAATAAAAATATTCAAGAAAACAGGAATTGAGGGATGCTTCCTCAACAAGATAAGTACATATACTTTAGTCCTAAAGCCAGTATCTTATTTAATGAAGAAACTCTAGAGACATTTCCACTATGATCAAGAACAAGGCAAGGATGCCCATTACTTTCACTTCTATTCAACACTGTACTAGATGTATCAACCAATACAAGTACACAAGCAAAATCAATTAGAGGCATAAGGATGAGTAAAGAGGAAATAAAACTATCTCTATTTGCTGATGATATAATACTATAGCTGAAATTAAACCTCAGAGAATCAATGATAAACCTGATCAGTGACATACCAGGATATAACACACTAAAATCAATCATCTTCATTTATACAAAGATTTAGGGAAATGAATTTACAAGAAATATGAAAAACTTATATGAGAAAAAATTTAAAAGTCTTTAAAAAAATTTTTTTAAAGATTTTTTTATTGTTGTTGTGGACCATTTTTAAAGTCTTTACTGAGTTTTTACAATATTGCTTCCGTTTTATGTTTTGGTTTTTTGGCCCGAGGCATGTGGGATCTTAGCTCCCTGACCAGGGATCAAACCCGCACCCCCTGCATTGGAAGGTGAAGTCTTAACCACTGGACTGCCAGGGAAGTCCCTAGAACAGTCTTGAATGACATTAAAGTCACCTGAAAAACCTGTCCTATTCTTGGATAAAACACTTCAATGTTATAAAAAATAAGGATTAAAAAAATATATATATAAAGATATTTTAAATTCTGCTGTAATTAACAACATAACTTTACAACTTAAGGAACTAGAAAAAGAACAAACTAAACTCAAAGCTAGCAGAAGGAAGAAATAATAAAGACAAGAGCCTAGATACATAAAACAGAAAATAGAAAAACAGTAGAGAAAAAAATCAACAAATGCAAAATCAGTTATTTGAAAAGATCTACAAAACTGACAAACCTTTAGTGAGACTGACTAAAAATAAAACAGAGAAGACACAAAGTACTAAAATCAGAAATGCAAGTTGGCAACATTACCACGGAGTCAAAAGAAATAAAAAGGATTATAAGGAAAAACCATGGATAACTGTATGACAAAAAATTGTATAGCCTAGATAATATGGACAAATTCCTAGAAACACAAAACTTACCCAAACTGAATTATGAAGAAGTAGAAAATCTGAACAGACATATAACTAGTAAAACAACTGAACCAGTAATCAAAGCCTCCCAATAGTAAAAATGTTCTGTACCAGATAGTTTTACTGTCTATCAAATATTAAAGATGAACTAACACCACTCCTTCTGAAACTCTTCCAAAAAACTAAAGAGGAGGCAATATTTCCTAACTTATTCTATGAGGCCAGCATTGCCCTGATAATAAAGCCAGACAAAAACCCTATAAGAATAGAAAACTAGGGCCTCCCTGGTGGCGCAGTGGTTGAGAGTCCGCCTGCCGATGCAGGGGATACGGGTTCGTGCCCCGGTCTGGGAGGATCCCATATGCCGCAGAGCGGCTGGGCCCGTGAGCCATGGCCGCTGGGCCTGCGCATCCGGAGCCTGTGCTCCGCAACGGGAGAGGCCACAACAGTGAGAGGCCCGCATACCGCAAAAAGAAAAAAAAAAAAAAAAAAAAAAAAAAAAAAAAAGAATAGAAAACTAAAGACCAATATTCCTTATGAATATTGATTTTAAAATCCTCAATAAAGCACTAGGCAAAGAGAATTCAGAATATTAGAATGATTATACACCATGAGATTTATCCTTGGAATGCAAGAATGGTTCAACATATGAAAACCAATTAAAGCAACACATCACATTAACAGAAAGAAGACACAAAATCACATGATCATCTCAAGTGATGTAGAAAAAAGCATCTGACAAAATTCAAAATTCAACACCTTTTCATGATTAAAAAAACACTCAATAAACTGGGACTGGAAGGAAAATACCCCAACACAATAAAGACCATCTTTAAAGAACCCATAGTTAACATCATACTCAATGGTTAAAGACTATAATCTTTTCCTCTGAGATCAGGAACAAGATAAGGATGCCCACTTTTACCATTTCAACCTAACGCAGTATTGGAATTTCTAGCCAGAGCAATCAGGCAAGAAAAATAAATAAAAGATATCTAAATTGGAAAGGAAAAAGTAAAATGATCTCAGTCACAGATGACATGATCTTTTTTAAAAATTTATTTTATTGAAGTATAGTTGATTTACAATGTTGGGTTAATTTCTGCTGTACAGCAAAGTGATTTGAGTTACACATACATACATTCTTTTCATATTCTTTTCCATTATTTATGGTTTATCACAGGATATTGAATATAGTTCCCTGTGCTATACAGTAGGATCTTGTTTATCCATTCTATATATAATAGTCCGCAACAGATGACAACAGATGATCTTATATGTAGAAAATGTAAAGGTTCCAAAAAAAACCTGTTAGAATACACAAATTCAGCAAAGTAGCAGGATAAAAAATCAAAACAAAAACAGTTGTGGTTTTATTCTCTAACAATGAACAAGCCAAAACAGAAATACAGAAAAGGATTTCATTTACGATAGCATCAAAAAGAATAAAATACTTAGGAATTAACTCAAAGGAGGTAAAAGATTTGTACACTGAAAACTACAAACACTGCAGAAAGTAAAGAAGACATAGGTAAATGGAAAAACATCAGGTATTTGCAGACTGTAAGATTTAATGTTGATAAGATGGCAATACTACCTAAAGTGATCTAGAGATTAAATGCAAGCCCTATCAAAATTCCAATGCCGTTTTTTTTGCAGAAATAGTAAAACTCATCTTAAAATTTATATGGAATCTCAAGGGACCCTGAAAAGCCAAAATAATCTTGAAAAAGAAGAACAAAGTTGGAGTACTCAAACTTCCTGATTTCAAAACTTATACAAAGTTACAATAATCGAAGCATTGTGGTACTGGCATAAAGATGAACATATAGACCAACAGAATAGAATAGGAAGTCTAGAAATAAACCTTCACATATATGGACAAATGATTTTTGACAAGGGTGCCAAGACTATTTAATGGGGAAAAGACAGTCTTTTCAACAAATAGTGCTGGGAAAGCTGGATATCCACTTGCAAAAAAAATGAAGCTGGACCCTTTACCTAACACCATACACAAAAATTAACTCAAAATGAATACATGACTTAAATGTAATTTCTAAAACTATAAAATTCTTAGACGAAAACATAGGGTAAAAGCTTCATGACTTAGGATTTAGCAATGATTTCTGGGATAGGATACCAAAATCACAGGAAACAAAGGAAAAAAATAGACAAATAATTGGATTTCATCAAAATTAAAAGCTTCTGGGGGAATTCCCTGGCAGTCCAGTGGTTAGGACTCAGCACTCTCACTGCCAGGGCCGGAGTTTTATCTCTGGTCATGGAACTAAGATCCTGCAAGCCAAGCAGTGTGGCCAAAAATAAAGAAAAATTAAAAATAAATAAATAAATAAAAGCTTTCGTACATCAAAGAACACTATCAGCAGAATAAAAAGGCAACCTACAGAACAGGAAAAAATATTTTCTAATTATGTATCTGATAAAGGGTTAATATCCAGAATATATAAAGAATTCCTACAACTCAACAAGAAGAAAACAAACAATCCAACTTAAAAATAAGCAAAGGACTTGAACAGACATTTCTCTATAGAAGACATACCAATGGCCAATAAGCACATGAAAAGATGTTCAACATGTCAGGAAATAAAAATTCAAACCACAATATTCCACTTCATGTCTGTTAATATGGCTAATATATATGTGTGTGTGTATATTTTATATACATGTGTGTATGTGTGTGTGTATACACACAGAAAATAACAAATGTTGGCAAGGATGTGGAGAAACTGGAACCCTTGTGCACTGCTATTGGGAACGTAAAATAATATAGCCACAGTGGACAACAGTATGGCAGTTCTTCAAAAAGTTAAGCAGAGAATTACCATGGGATTCAGTAATTCCATTCCTACAGATATACCGAAAAGAATTGAAAACAAAGACTCAAAGAGATATCTGTAGACCCATGCTCATAATAGCATTATTCACAATAGCCAAAAGGTGGAAACAACCCACATGTCCATTGACAGATGAATGGATAAACAAGAAGTAGTATATACATATAATGGATTATTATTCAGCTTTACAGAGAAATGAAATTCTGATAGATGCTACAACATGGATGAACCTTGAAGACATCATGCAGCGTGAAATAAGCCAGACACAAAATGACAAGTGTCATATGATTCCAATTCTGAGGATTCTAGAACAGTCAAATGCAGAGATAGAAAGTAGAATAGTGATTACCAGAGGCTGGAGAGAAAAGCAGATAGAGAATTATTATTTAATGGGTAGAGAGTTTCAGTAAGGGATTATAAAAAAACTTCTCCAGATGGATAATAATGGTTACAACACTGTGAATGAACTTAGATTAATGGCACCAAAGTGTATACTTACAAATAGTTAAAATGGTAAATTTTACATTTTTATTTTACCACAATAAAAAAAATAATTAGGGGACAATAAAATGTTTTGTTGATAATTTGGGTAAATTGGAACCTACATACATAGCTGGTGGGAATGTAAAATAGTAAATACAACTGCTCTGGGAAACAGTTTGGTAGTTACTTAAAAAGTTAAACATAGCCTAAACATATGACTCAGTAATTTCATACTAAGTATACACCCATGAGAAATGAAACATATGTTAAAATAAAAACTTTTACACAAATGGTCATAGCAGCATTATTTGTAATAACCAAAAATGGAAACTCAAATGTCCATCAACAGATGAATGGATAAACAAAAGGTGATCTATCCATACAATGGAATATTAGTCATCCATAAGAAGGAATGAGGTACTGATACATATTACAACATGAATGAATCTTGAAAATATGCTAAGTAAAAGAAGCCAGATAGAAAGAGCTACATATTATATGATTCCACTTACATGAAATGTCCAGAATAGTCAAATCCATAAAGACAGAAGGTAGATTAGGAGTTCCCAGGGGTTAGGAGGATGCAGGAATGTGGAGTGATTGCTAATTGGTACAGGATTTCTTTCTGGGGTAACGAAAATGTTCTAAAATTAGTGGTAATAGTTGAAGATCTTTGTGAACATACTTAAAACTATTAAATTGTACACTTTAAAAGCATGAATTTTATAGTATGTGAATTTTACCTCAACACAGTTGTTTAAAAGAGAGAGAGAGAAAAAGCAACAATTCCCAGCGTCACAGCCCTGTATGCTCCTGATCCTCACTTCCCCAGGTAAAAGGCTCTGTGATGAGCAATGGTAGACTGAAAAAAAATGCCAGAGAAAGGAAGAACTCTAGCAAAGAGCCTGAGGAAGAGCTGAAGTGACCACCAGAAAGATTAATCTCACTTTGAATTGAAAAATATGAAAAAAATAACCAAGAAGATCGGAACAGGAGCACAGGAAACATAAAGTCCAGCTTAATTTAAATTCCCAGCTCACAACACTAGAAAAACTAAGTAAATGGAAAGAAAGCCATGGAAGAAAAAAGTAAGGATAAAAATAGGAATTAATAGTGAAGAGAATAGATATCTCTATTCAAATCTATGAAAACCTATATGAAACAGATAATTCTCTAGAGAAATGCAAGTTACCAAAACTGACCCCATTACAATTAGAAAGCTGGGACAGGCCAATTATCATTGAAAAAAATTAAGTTATTAAAGAGCAATCCTATAAAAAAGCACTGGAGAATTCTACCAAATCTTGAAGGACCAGATAGTCCCAAGGCTCTATAAATTATCCCAGTGCATTTAAAAGAAAGGAAAAGTTCCTAGTTCCTTTTATGAAGGAAATATAATATGCAAACAAACCAGATAATAATACAAAGAAAGAAAACTACATAACAGTATCAGTTATCAATATCAGTGCAAACATTCTAAGAAAATTATCTTTAGCAAACAGATTCCAACACCGCATTATTCCAGGAATGCAAGCAAAGTTGCTTCAATATTAGTAAAGCCATTAATATCATATAGTTTCCTCTTCTACCCTGTGGGTTATGACCAGAAATCATCTCCTACTCACTATAAATTCCTCAACATGGCACTCAAATTACAATTTTTGTTTTACTAATCTTCTTTAAACACAGTTTTTTAATCTTTTTGAACAATGTCAAATACTCTTAGTTGATATACACACATCTTTTAAACTCATATTAGAAATTGCATTATAGAATAGTTAGGTTGTGGGGAGGTTTCAGGACCAATCCAAGCAGGGAAACAGGTAGGCATTATTGAGGTAGTGTATGGAAGTGTCAAAATATAAGATGAAGCCAAAAGTTGTGAGCTAGGAAAAGCCAGTATGTGCCTCAAGCAAGAGGCAATAATGAACTGCATGCAATACTGAAAAGTCAAGGGTCAGTAATATGGACAGCCAAGGACAGAAGGAGGTAAAGGAGGGCTAACATGATAATAGTAAAAAACTGAATTCAACTAAAATTTTATTAAGGCCATAATTCAATGATTTCAGCTAGAATGATATTTATATGGTTCACTGAACTATAAAAGATAGCACAGGGCTTCCCTGGTGGCACAGTGGTTGAGAGTCTGCCTGCCAACGCAGGGGACATGGGTTCGTGCCCCGGTCCGGGAAGATCCCGCATGCCACGGAGCGGCTGGGCCCGTGAGCCATGGCCGCTGAGCCTGGGCATCCGGAGCCTGTGCTCCGCAATGGGAGAGGTCACAACAGTGAGAAGCCCGCGTACGGCAAAAAAAATAAAAAATAAAAAATAAATAAATAAAAAACAAAACAAAAAAAGATAGCACAGTTTTAGTTTACAAAAAGTTAAATTTCAATAGTTAAGTTTTAAAGTAATGTTGGAACTAAAATGGAAAATAAAATATCCTGTAAATAAATCTCTGGCTCTGTTTTCTAAAGGAGCTCTAAACAATATCACCCCACCAGTACATGTGTGTTACAGTCTTCAAGATTTTGATCTCCAACACTAAAAAATGAGTGAGGACTCCTTAGAAGGATGGCTATTTCCTTTATGGCCTATGAGAGGTACAAAATATATGTGAGATTTCTTTGTATGTGCTCTGGAAGGTGGTACATAGTGAGTGTGGGATATACTGATATTAGTAGAAAGCAAGGATGCTAACAAAATTTATAACGTTAGTAAGATACGCATTAAATTCATTAGCACATTTGCCTATCATGGTGTGGGGTGATAGGGAATAGGGAAGAGAATGGAGTAGAAATGTAAGAATGAAAAAATGGGCCTTGTAGACATGAGTGTAAAAAATGTGCTATTAGGGCCTCCCTGGTGGCGCAGTGGTTGAGAGTCCGCCTGCCGATGCAGGGGATACGGGTTCGTGCCCCGGTCTGGGAGGATCCCATATGCCGCGGAGCGGCTGGGCCCGTGAGCCATGGCCGCTGGGCCTGCGCATCCGGAGCCTGTGCTCCGCAACGGGAGAGGCCACAAGAGTGAGAGGCCCGCATACCGCAAAAAGAAAAAAAAAAAAATGTGCTATTAAACAGAGTATGGCTAACTCAATCCTCTGCCCTTGAGATTCAAAAATATATAATATATATACACAAACATATACGTGTGTGTGTGTGTGTGTGTGTGTGTGTGTAGGGCTGTGTCAAGGGACATAGGGACCTGCTTTAAAAGAGTTCCTGATGACTAAGTCGACAAGCTGTATCAAAAATACTACATCATAAAAAGCCATGAGTTCATAATGATAATAGAAAGAAAAAATACTCTTAATTTAAAAAAAGGAACTATAACCAGACTGATATTTTTGAGAAAATTATTATTCAGTTTTAAGTATGTTATCAAGATTGACAGATGACTACCCACACATAAAGACTTGTATATTCATCATTAATAAAAAGTCTGAAGGAAAAAAAAAACAGCTTCAAAATTCTAAAAGGAATAGTGTCAAGGACACTCACTTTATATGCCAACTTATAAAGGTGTAGACTACTACAAAGCATTAAAAAAACCAGATCAAGACATTCCATTCAGATAAGAGGCCCTACCAGTCGGCTTGGATGAAAAAAGGTCATGATCTGCAAGACAGGATGACAATCTTGTAAGCCTAGCTACAAGGCCCTGTACCAGTTCTACTCATCCCAACTACACCATAAAGTGCCAACACCAGAGTCCTAAATTCATACAAAGAAGAGCCTTGGACCGTGGACCTCCTAAGTGTTACTTATGACCAGCTTAGGGTTTTCTTCCTTTTACAAATCTATCCCTGAAGTGCAGATCAAACACTGGTCTATCTTAGACCAAACCTGAGCTACCTCATGAACAAGTCAGAAGTTGATAGGGACCAAAATGATCTTGCTTATCTCTCCTCTGCCAGGGGGCAGAAGGTCTAACAAATGACAAACAGTTGTCATCTGTGCATGGTCACCACCCTGACTAGTTTCTGTCATTAGGTCTAGATTCTCTCTCCTTGGCTCTGAAGACTCTGAGATTCTATCTTCAACCTTCTTCTTTCCCTAGCTGATTTTATCCACTCTAAAACCTGCTATGTGAACGACTATCCCAACTTTCCTCAAAATACTTCTAACTGCCTACTAGCACTTGCATTTTAGTATTTTTCTTATACTTCAAATTCAGTCTGTGCAAACCTGAACCTGGCACATGCTTTTTCAAACCTTTTTACTCTTTTCCCTAGTTCAGAATGACATCATAACCTTACAGTTGCTCTGCCGTAAGTTCTTAATCCCATCTCAAAACTTTCTGCCCCCTGCAATCCAAGCCTAGTCACCAAAGGCTCTTAATTAAATTCCATCACTGAAATGTCTCTAACTGCCATCCCTAAAGTATGCCTAGGTTGAGGGTCTCATTACCCTATAATGGTTACTGCTACTGACTCTCACTATGTTCCTTTGATCCCAGTTTCCTACCCATCCAGTATTATTTTCCACTATTTTTATCCTTAGAGAACTCATCTTGTGTATTAGTTTCCTATGGCTGCTGTAACAGAGTATCACAAACTTGGTGGCTTAAAACAAGGCATTTTATTCTCTTACTGTCTAGAGGTCAAAAGTCTGAAATCAGTTTCACTGGGCTGAAACCAAGGTGTTAGTAGAGCTCAAGGGGAGAATCCATTCCCTTTCTTTTTCCAACCACTAGAGCTGTGTTCTTTGGCTCATGGTCTCTTCCTCCACCTTGAAAGCCAACAGCATAGCATCTTCATATTTCTCTTTGCTTCCATTATTATAATACCTCTGCTTTCTTGTCAAATTTCCTTCTGCCTCTCGCATAAAAAGTCAACTGTGATTACACTTGGGCACCCCTAGATAATCCAGGATAACTTCACCATCTCAAAATCCCTAATTCAATCATATTAAGGTAACTTAAGGCGATATTAAGGTAACATCACAGGGACTTCCCTGGTGGCGCAGTCATTAAGAATCCACCTGCCAATGCAGGGGACACGGGTTCGAGCCCTGGTCCGGGAAGATCCCAAGATGCTGTGGAGCAACTAAGCCCGTGCACCGCAACTAGTGAGCCTGTGCTCTGGAGCCCGTGAGCCACAACTACTGAGCCCATGTGCCACAACTACCGAGGCCCGCACTCCTGGAGCCCGTGCTCTGCAACGAGAAATCACCGCAATGAGAAACCCGTGCACCCCACCGAAGAGTAGCCCCATGCTCACCACAACTAGAGAAAGCCTGCGTGCAGCAAAGAAAACCCAACACAGCCAAAAATAAATAAATTAAAAAACCAAAGCAAAACAAAAGGTAACATCACAGGGTCCCAGTTATCTTTAGGGGCCATTATTCAGCCTATCACATTCTGTTATTTAAAAGACACTGATTACTCTTTATTTTATTCATTCAACAAATACTTACTGTGTTGTTACAATGTGCCAGACTCTATTCTAGGCACTGGTGTTCTGTAAGACACCAGAGATCTAGTAATGAAAAGAAATAATTCGTTTCCTCCAGGAGCCTAGTTTAACATTAGAGACAAATACTTCAACGTGCAGTCACAACACAATGTGACCATTTCTACAACAAAAGCAAAAGATAGAAACAGAAGCAAATGTGAGCTTTGAATAGTATCCAAACTATCCTTAGATAGTGGAGGATGTAGGCAGGAAAAAGGTACAGGCAGTGGTTACAGTTTTCTAGGATTTTAGGGGACTAGCAGTTTGCTAGTGAAAACTTAAAACTTGAATCTTCCCTTTTGCCCAAAGGGAAAGATATGCGCCGCCACCCCTGCCCTTTTTCTTAGAATGTTCTTTGAGAAAATTTGTATTTGTAAATCCTTCCTCTATGCCTTTGATATGTATGTAAACTTGTAAAGCCTCTGTGAGCATTACAAACCAGGAATGTTTTTCTTGAGAGCCTGGGAGCCATCTCTTTGAAATGTAAACATCAAGAAAGATAGTGATCCTATCTCCCTGTCATTGTGGAAGTTTACCTAGTGCCTAGCTCCAAACTGTCACCACCTGCTCATCACACTATACCAGAAGTTTTCTTTTCACTAGCACAGATAGCCCAACTGCCAGGTGAATTTAGGATAAATATGAAAGAATGTATAGCTAACTGTGTTGTCAGTCCCCTTAAATGAGGACAAATTACAATTAACCTCGAGAACATGTACATAATTGCTCAGCTACATTACAAAAACAGAAAGAAACCCCACCCTTTTTAATCTCATCAGCAGGTTACCTATGATGCAAGCGGAAAGCTGGTTTAATGTTTATTCAATAGTAACTGTTTTCTGTCTTTTGGAGGTTTTTCTGGGTTGGCAGGAGATTAAAAAAAAAAACTTTCCCCAATACTACATGAAGGAATAAGGGTGAGGGTTGAAGGCAGAATCAATATTTTTTTTACCCCAAATAAGGCTTTTTGGCCTTATTTCCTGAAGTATTTCCCTGATTTATCCAATAATCAGTCAGATTCAAGTCATATCTCAATAAAAATGTGACTTTAATTGGCACTCTCACAGGGCTTTCTTGAGAACCAGAGGACTGAAAGACTTAAAATTGGTATGCTGGGAATTACACATAACAGTATAATTATAGATGGGTGTGGTACTGCACATTTGTGAACATCCTGTGTCTTACTGAAAAAAGGAATGCTGGTCTAGACAATTTCTTCTTCGTAACTCCATATTTTAAAACTTTTTATTAGGGAAAACTTTCAATATATACAAAAATAGAGAGAATTGTACAATGCAACAACAACCACCAACACTTCATATATAAGCTCTACTACTCCTCCATCAGACTGGCTAAAACAAATCCTAAACAGCATATCATTTCGTCTAATAATGTTTCCAAATGCATTTCTCAAGGCTAAGGTCTTAAAAAAAAACAAAAAAAAGCAAAACATCTCACAGCCAATGAACTTAACACTACTCACTAGTAGCATCTTATATACATGGAAGTGTTTGAACTTCCCTAATTGCTTCATAAATTTTTTCAATTAGGAAACAATCAAGGTTCACCCACTGCATTTGGTTGGTATGACTCTTAAATCTCTTTTAATCACTGTGTTATAAATGTAATCTGCTGAAGTGAAGGTCATTTGGCCTCCCAGAAAAATATCTTTACCTGATAAAGAGCATCTGCAACAACCTAGAGCGAACAGTATACTTGATGGTGAAAGGCTAAATGCTTTATACTTAAGATCGGGAACAAGGCATGAATGTCTGTTCTCACCACTCTTCATCAGTATAGTACTGAAAGTCTACTTAGTACAATATGGTAAGAAAAGGAAATAAAAAGCATACAAATCAGAAAGGAAGAAATAAAACTATCCCTATCTTGAGATGATAGTACATAAAAAAATCCCTAGGAATATACAGAACATTTCCTAGAACTATTAGGAGTTTAGGAAGGTCACAGGATACAAGGATAAACATACAAAAATCAATATTATTTCCATATACTATGGACATGTGGGCACTGAAATTATATTTACAATACCATTTATAATTACTCAAAAAATACTTAGGTGTAAATGTAACAAAATATGTACAGGACTTGTATTCTGCGAACTACAAAACACTGATGAAAGAAATTAAGTAAGAGCTAAATAGGGAATTTCCTGGTGGTCCAGTGGTTAGGACTCAGCGCTTTCACTGCTGAGGGCCTGAGGGCCCAGGTTCAGTCCCTGGTCGGGGAACTAAGATCCCATAAGCTGCACATTGTGGCCAAAAACAAAAACAAAAAATAGCTAAATACATGGTAAGATACACCATATTGATGGATTGGAAGATTCAGCATAGTAAAGATCTCAACTGTCTCCAAGTTTACTTGGTTTACTGCAATATCTCAGCAAGATTTTTTTGTAGATATAAATAAGATTATTCTAAAATTTATATGGAAAAGCAAAGAAACTAGAATAGTTAAAGCAACTTTGAAAAAGAATAAAGAAATAATCAACCCATCCAATATTAAAGCCTATATATAGCTATAGTAATCAACACTGTGTGATGTGGGTGGAGGGATAAACAGACAGATCAGTGAAACAGAACGCCTAGAAACAGACTCACAAATGTGCTCAACAGCTTTTTGACAAAGGGGTAAAAGAACTGAGTGGAGGAAGATAGCTTATTCAACAAATAATGCTGGGACAACTGACTGCCATAAGCCAAAAAAATGAATCTTGACCGAATCCTACATCTAATACAAAAATTATATGCAAAAGAATCACAGAAATAAATGTACAGTGTAAAACTACAGCATTTTTAGAAAAAACACAGAAGAAAATCTACAAGATATGAGGATAGGCAAAGAGTTCTTAGACTTGACAACGAAAGGACAATCCATAAAAGGAAACACTGATGAACCAGACCTCTCAAAATTAAAACTTTTGTTCCTCAGAGACACAATTAAGAGGATGAAAGGAAACTAAAGACTCGGAAAAAATATTTGCAAACCACATATCCATCAAATGACTACCATCTAGAATATATAAAAAACTCTCAAATCCCAACAGCAAAAAAACCAAACAATACAATTAGAAAATGGACAAAAGACACGAACAGACATTTCATCAAAGAAGATATACAGATGGCAAAAAAGTACATGGAAATATGTTCAACATCATTAGAACTTAGGAAGATGCAAATTAAAATCACAGTGTATATCACCATATACCTATCAGAATGGCTAAAATAAAAGTATTGACAACACAAAATGTTGGCAAGGATGCACAGAAACTGAATCACTCATATGCTGCTGCGTTGCTGGTGGAATGTAAATTGGTACAGCCACTCTGGAAGACAATTTAGCTGTGTCTTTCAAAGTAAACATGCAACTACAACATGACCCAGTAATTGCACTCCTCCACATTTATCACAGAGAAATAAAAACTTACTTTTGCACAAAAACCTGTACACAAATGTTTATAGCAATGTTACTTGTAATTGTCAGAAACTGGAGACAACCCATATATCCTTCAACAGTGAATGGTTATGTAACTGTGGTATATGTGTTTTACAAAAAACTATTCAGCAATCAAAAGGAATGAAATATTGATAAGGAACAAGGAAATACTGACAAGGAACTACTTGAATAAATTTCCAGAGAATTATGCTGAGTGAAGAAAAAAACAGTCCTAAAAGGTTGCATACTGTATGACTCCATTTAAATAACATTCCTGAAATGACAGAATTATAGAAATGGACTAGTGGTTACAAAGGGTTAAGAACAAGAGGAGGTGAGGAACAGGGACAAGGAACAAGAGGAAAGTGGGTGTCTAAAAATGAGTAACAGGAAGGATCCTTATGGTGACAGAAGGAATTCTTCCATATCTTTACTGTATCAACATCAATATCTTGTTTGCAGTCTTGAACTATAGTTTTGGAACTGGGTAAAGGACCAATGGGATCTCTCTGTACTACTTCTTATGTGAATCTAAAATTATCTTAAAATCAAAAAAAATTTTTTTAAGTAAAATTCCCTCTAAAGTAAAAAATCAAATTGGTATCATTCCTCCAAATCTGATCTCCTAGTACCACTATCTCAGTGAATTATATCATTATCCATCCCTGAACAAGTCACAAACCAAGCAAGCATCCTTGACAACACAATCTCCTTTATCTTCCATATCCAATTCATCTTTAAGTCCTGCTGTATTTATCTCCTAAACGTCTCTGAAACTGGTTCCCTTCTTTCTGTGTCCATCACCACTAACCTAGCCAAGTCATTCATGCATTCATTAACTGGAAGCCAACTCTGACCGAGCACTATTTTAGGTACTGGAGAAATGGGTACAAATGAAACAGACAACCCAGCACAAGAGAGTTTATAATTCAGAGGAAGAGCAGATTATAAATAAATAAGTACTATTTTGCAGTGATAAGTACCCTGAGAGAAAATAACACATGGTGAGGGCATAAAGACTGTGGAAGAATGCTGGAGAGGGTGTGGAGAAAAGGGAACCCTCTTACACTGTTGGTGGGAATCCCACTCCTGGGCATATATCCAGAAAAAACTATAATTTGAAAACATACATGCACCCCTAGTGCCCACTCTTGTCACTATTATTCAACATAGTTTTGGAACTCCTAGACATGGCAATTAGAGAAGAAAAAGAAATAAAAGGAATCCAAATTGGAAAAGAAAAAATAAAACTGTCACTGTTTGCAGATGACATGATACTATACATAGAAAATCCTAAAGATGCCACCAGAAAACTGCTAGAGCTAATCAATGGATTTAGTAAAGCTGCAGTATACAAAATTAATACACAGAAATCTCTTGTATTCCTATACACTAACAATAAAAGATCAGAAATAGAAATTAAGGAAACAATTCCATTTACCACTGCAACAGAAAGAATAAAATACCTAGAAATAAAACTACCTAAGGAGACAAAAGACCTGTATGCAGGAAACTATAAGATAGTGATGAAAGAAATCAAAGACTACACAAACAGATTGAGAGATATACCATGTTCTTGGATTGGAAGAATCAACATTGTGAAAATGACTATACTACCCAAAGCAATCTACAGATTCAGTGCAATCCCTATCAAATTACCAATGGCATTTTTCACAGAATTAGAACAAACAATTTTACAATTTGTATGGAAACACAAAAGACCCCGAATAGCCAAAGCGATCTTGAGAAAGAAAAAGGGAGCTGGAGGAATCAGGCTCCCTGATTTCAGACTATACTACAAAGCTACAGTAATCAAGACAGTATGGTACTGGCACAAAAACAGAAATATAGATCAATGGAACAGGATAGAAAACCCAGAGATAAACCCACACACATATGGTCACCTAATCTATGACAAAGGAAGCAAGAATATACAATGGAGAAAAGACAGTCTCTTCAATAAGTGGTGCTAGGAAAACTGGACAGCTACATGTAAAAGAAGAAAATTAGAACACTCCCTAACACCATACACAAAAATAAACTCAAAATGGATTAAAGACCTAAATGTAAGGCCAGACACTATAAAATTCTTTGAGGAAAACATAGGCAGAACACTCTTGATATAAGTCACAGCAAGATCTTTTTTGACCCACCTCCTAGAGTTATGAAAATAAAAACAAAAATTAAAAATGGGACCTAATTAAACTTAAAAGCTTTTGACAGCAAAGGAAACCATAACAAAATGAAAACCCTCAGAATGGGAGAAAATATTTGCAAATGAAGCACCTGACAAAGGATTAATCTCCAAAATATACAAACAGCTCATGCAGCTCAGTATAAAAAAATAATAATAATAATTTAAAAATGGGCGGAAGACCTAAATAGACATTTCTCCAAAGAAGACATATAGATGGCCAAAAAACACATGGTAAGATGCTCAACATCACTAATTATTAGAGAAATGCAAACCAAAACTACAATGAGGGGCTTCCCTGGTGGCACAGTGGTTGAGAGTCTGCCTGCCGATGCAGGAGACATGGGTTCATGCCCTGGTCTGGGAAGATTCCACATGCCGCAGAGCGGCTAGGCCCATGAGCCATGGCTGCTGAGCCTGCGCGTCTGAAGCCTGTGCTCCGCAACAGGAGACGCCACTACAGTGAGAGGCCCATGTATCACAAAAACAAAAAAACCCAAAAAAACAAAAAACAAAAACCTACAATGAGGTATCACCTCATACTGGTCAGAATGGCCCATCATCAAAAAAATCTACAAACAATAAATGCTGGAGAGGGTGTGGAGAAAAGGGAACCCTCTTGCACTGTTGGTGGGAATGTAAATTGATGCAGCCACTACGGAGAACAGTATGGAGGTTCCTTAAAAAACTAAAAATAGAACTACCATATGACCCAGCAATCCCACTGCTGTGCATATACCCAGAGAAAACCATAATTCAAAAAGACACAGGCACTCCAATGTTCACTGCAGCACTATTTACAATAGCCAGCACATGGAAGCAACATAAATGTCCATCAACAGAGGAATGGATAAAGAAGATATGGTACATATATACAATGGAATATTACTCAGCCATAAACAGGAGTCAAATTGGGTCATTTTATAGAGACTTAGATGGACGTAGGGACTGTCATACAGAGTGAAGTAAGCCAGAAAGAGAAAAACAAATATCGTATATTAACGCATATATATGGAATCTAGAAAGATGGTATAAGTGATCTCATTTGCAAAGCAGAAATAGAGACACAGACGTACAGAACAAACATATGGATACCGAAGGGGAAGGGGGAGTGGGATGAATTGGGAGATTGGGATTGACATATATACACTATTGAGACTATGTATAAAATAGATAACTAATGAGAACCTACTGCATAGTACAGGGAACTCTACTCAATGCTCTGTGGTGACCTAAATGGGAAGGAATCCAAAAGAGAGGGGATATATGTATACGTACAGCTGATTCACTCTGTTATACAGTAAAAACTAACACAACATTGTAAAGCAACTATACTCCAATAAAAATTTTTTAAAAAAGTAGACAGCTAGCCCTCCCCTCCACAAAAAAAGGAGTCAAGCCACTGAACTGTAAAGGAAATGAACAAAATTAAAACTATAAGTGAAATGGAGATTACACCACTAAAATTCGTGTCCACATTTATTTTTTAGCTCTCTGAGAATGGAGACCTTCTTGTAACATTTAAGTCTGTTGCTTGGATTTTCCACATTTAACTTGCATGCATGTTTTAAAGAACGCATTAAGTATAAAAATGTTGTGTTTCCTTTGTCAAAAAAAAAAAGTAAGAGATGATACGTGCACCCCTATGTTCATAGCAGCACTATTTACAATAGCCAAGACAAGGAAACAATCTAAATGTCCATCAACAGATGAATGGATAAAGAAGATGTGGTATATATACACAATGGAATACTACTCAGCCATAAAAAAGAATGAAATAATGCCATTTGCAGCAACACAAATGGATCTAGAGATTATACTAAGTCAAGTAAGTCAGAAAGACAAATACCGTATGATATCACCTACATGTAGAATCTGAAATATGACGCAAATGAACTTATCTACGAAACAGAAACAGATCTGCAGATATAGAGAATAGACTTGTGGTTGTCAACGGGGAAGGGGGTGGGGGAGGGTTAAATTAGGAGTTTGGGATTAGCAGATGCAAACTATTATATATAGAATGGATAAACAACAAGGTCCTACTGTATATAGTACAGGGGACTATAATCAATATCCTGTGATAAACCATAATGGAAAAGAATATGAAAAAGAATACATATATGTATAACTGAATCACTTTGCTGTACAGCAGAAATTAACATAACATTGTAAATCAACTATACTTCAATAAAATTTTAAAAAAAAAAGAATGAGGAGGACAGAGGGCCATGTTCAGATGTGCTGTGTCTAATAGACAAAGTGCCATCTGAACAGAAACCTGTGCAACTCAAGGCAGTCAGTCATGTGGGCTTGTGACTCAGGGAGAATGGTCCAGGAGAGGAAAAAACAAGTGCAGAGGCCCTGAGGTGGCCTGTCTGAAGAACTACAAGGAGACCAGGGTGATTCGAGTTCTTGAATGAAGGGCAGAGAGGAAGGAGGTGAAGGTGAAAAGGTATCCAAGACCAGACCACGAAGGCCACACTAGGGGCTTTGGATTGTGTTCTATGGGATAGAAGCTACGAAAGGTTTTGAGCATGGGAGTGAGATAACCTGATCTACCTTTTAAATAGAGCATTCTGGCAGCTACAAGGACAATAGATGTTGGTGGCAGGGGATGAGAACAAGACTAAATCAAACATACTAAACAGGACTATAGAGCATTTGGGCTCAACTTTCACCTTGTAAATTAACTCTTTAAAACCACTGCATGTTATTTTAAAACCACTGCTGCTCTAACCCCTACAGCACCTTTCTGCAAATTAAAAGAATTAGCAGATGCAGCTTCATCAAATCTTGGTGGGTGGAAGGCAGCCCACACAGGACCCCTCAGCCGACCACCCTGCCAGGTTCAGTCTGCCCTGAATTCTAGCATAAATATAACAAAGAAAGAGAAAAAGACAAAGAAAAACACTTTTTCATTGGAGTTAATTTACCTAATCATCCCTGAATTTTTAAATTTTTGATTTTAAGACTATTTTCACATTGGGTGTCAACCAAACTCATGAGACGTTTCATATTATATATATATATGTATATATGTAAAATACATATGTATATATGTATACATATATATGTATATATAAAATATTCCAGAAAAGTGATTAGACTTTGGGTTCATTTCTTAAGCAAGAGACTCAGATGAGTCTCTTTGAGCCATTTCCTCCCATCTCTCAATATAAAACATACAGAGCCAGGGGTGACACAGTTTGTTTTGTCTGTTCGTTTTATTTTTCCTAGTTGTAAATAGTTTTGATGTGAAAATAATATTTTAAAAGCACATTTGGAGGCAATTAGAGGTTCTAGGAGTCCTATCCTGGAAGCATAAGCTTTTCCATCACCGGCTGTTCAAAGGGTCGGTTTTTGGTTCTGGTCTAGAGTTAATGATCAAGGTGCTTCCAAGAACATCCAGATCCTTCACCTGAGCTCACAGAGGACGTAGCTCCCTTTGGAAGGGAAACTGTTCTGAGGGCACTTTAGTCCAGGCAGATGGGAGACTCGCTAGGGGTGCAGGAGAGGCACAACCACACGCCAGCACTCCCAGGACGCTCCATCTGACTGTCACCTTTGACCAAAGAGAGGAGGTTCATCCCATCAAGAGAAACGCACACACTGGTTGGCTCTGATGTCCTTACTTCCTCCAGACACCCACTCAGAGTTTTCCTTCAGGGACAGCTTCCCAAACCTGAGAAGGACTTGACGTCACCACTAGGTGTCTTCAGGGTCTCTCTGGACAGCTTTCGACTCCAGTCATACTTTCTACTCAGTTTAATCCAACTAACGCTTCACTCAGGAAGGGGGACTCCTCATGGATCAGAGGCTCCCGAGGCGAATGGAAAGGGAACAATTCTTCCTTCTCTTCCCCTGATCTTTCACACCAGACTCAGTCCACACCTGACGCCCCTCCTAAACTCTCCACTGGTTCCCTGCTGCCTGCGTTCTGTTTACTTTGTGGTGGTCTCCAGCAGTTCCCACAAAATTAGAATATTTCTCCCAAGTGACAGTTAAAAGATATAAGGAGAGATAAGTGTGGTTCCCACCTCAAAAGATCTCACCTTCTACGGAGAAGAACGAGCTCTACTAAAGGTGTGGGCGCTTTAGGGATCGAGACAGCCTGTCCCACAGCCCTTCTGCTGGGCCCGCATTGTGAGGGGTCATCACTGACTCGTCTGGACCCTACAACAACCTCAGACAAGTCCTACCACGTCTATGGCAGGTGGCTCCACATTGGTTGCAGGCTGATCCTTGCAGAATATAAACCGGGGCCCGTGGCCAGGGTACTTCAACTCCTCAGAGGCTGTGCCTGGCTCTCAGGTCCCGGCCCCCTCTCCCCGCTCCCGTCTGCACACGCCGGCTTCCTTTGTCTGGACTCTCGGACACACTCTTCCTGTGCCTGAACGCTTCTCACAACGTGGGATCCGGCCCTTCCTCGGGAAGCCTTGCCCACAGCACCCCTCCTGTTCCATGTTCTCACAGCACCTGCGGCTCTTCCCCCGAGGTCCTCACCGGAGGCTGTCATTCCACAGCCCTGTGTGTGATTAGCCTCCCCCTGTACTGAGCTCCGCCAGGGCAGGACCTGCGTCCTTCTGTCCAAGGTTGCACTGCTGTTTATCACGGGACAGGAAAGCAGTGGGCGACGGTTAGAACCTGGCTCCCCCAGAGCCCTGGCCTCCCCAATTCAACAGCTCTCAGTCCTCAACTTCCATGACAGCCGAATCTGCCAGTTTTCTCCTCTGGTGACTTCTTCTCAGGCTCAGCCACAGATTCTTCCTTCTTAACCCGCCTCATAAACACTGAGGTTTCCGGGGACTCTGTCCTCTCCTCCGTTCCCTCATCTGCTCAGCTCAAGGTTTCAAATGTCACCTTCTCACTGACGGCTCCCTGACCTCCCTGTTGAGTTCCAACCCTGTATACCTTCTACAGCTGTCCACTGGCGACCTCTACCCATATTTCACTCACAACTCAAATGAAACCCATCCCACACTGAACTCGTCCTGAACCCTTAACAAAGGGACCTCTCCTCTTTCCTTTTTTTTAAAATGTTATATTTATTTAATTTTGGCTGCACTGGGTCTTTGTTGCGGCGCGCGGGCTTTCTCTAGCTGCGTCAAGTGGGGGCTACTCTTTGTTGCGGTGCGTGGGCTTCTCATTGTGGTGGCTTCTCTTGTTGCGAAGCGCGGGCTCTAGGCATGCCGGCTTCAGTAATTGTGACACGCAGGCTCGGTACTTGTGGTGCATGGGCTTAGCTGTTCTGCGGGATGTGGAATCTTCCCAGACCAGGGATCGAACCCATGTCCCCTGCATTGGCAGGCAGGTTCTTAACCAGTGCGCCACCAGGGAAGTCCCTCTCTGCTCTTTCCTGAACCCACTGCACGTGCCTTCCTGCAGGTAACGTCTTGCCTGCATTACACAATAATCTCCAGAAGGTTCCCACCTGTAGTTTTTCCTCACTTCACATCTAAGACCAACAGTGTTTCCAAAGTGACCGTTCTTATTAAATTGAAATTGCATAATAAGGACTTCATGAATATATTCTCTGTGAAAATTTTAATAACATTACATGTAAATAAAGTCCCCTTTCATCAATACTCATTCTCGATCCTAATCCAAATGTAACTAGTTACCACCTTAGGTGTCCCGCGACCTTTCTCTTGGCACTTACATGCATGTTATGCATATAGACAAACACCCACATAATTTTCTTTACACATAAATGGCGACATGTCATAATCATGTGCCGTAACTAGCTTTAGTCCTTCACGTGCCTTGGAGCTTCACCCACACCAGTGCTTCTTGTTTCTGGCTGTGGTGCTGTGTGCCAGAGTAGGGACCCACCTCAGCTTCTTTATATGCCTTTACTGAAGGACATTTAAAGTGTTTCAGACTCTGACCATGTTTTCTAAAATATCAAGAACCATGCAATTCTTCTGCTTAAAATCCTTGAATTATTTCCAGTCACCCACAGACAGTTCCCATCTCTAAGAACTGTACCAAAGCACTTCAGAGTGTGGCCCCCACCTGGCTTTCTGATCTCATTTCCTTCCTCCTCTCTTTCTTTTCCCAAACCCTGGGCCTCAGTCAGAATGAATTATCTGCAGTTCCTTAAATGGACTAAGTTTGCTCAATGAATACATGAAAATGTAGCCCTCGTCTGAAACAAGAGGAAAGAATAAAGATCCTGAGAGATTTACCTGTGAAGTGATTATCAGAGATGAAGCAGAAGTTTGTGACCCTTCTCCACAACTTCTTGAGGACTGAGAACTTGGAGAAATTTCCCTGACCAACATCTCCAAGTTGTACTCATTTACCAGACTGCTGCCTGCAGAGATTCCCCACACACTCACCTACAGAGGAGCCTCCAGGGCTTTCTTTCTCTACCTTCCAGGGATCTTCTCCTTGCTGCAACAGAGAGATCACCTCAGGTTTGGAAAATAGGAGTCCTGCTCATAGAAAAAAAACAAAAAACAAAAAAATAAAAACAACAACAAACTTGGTTTTGACACGAAGAGGTATCTGAGATCTGAGTGGAAACTTAGAGGATGATACAAAGAGCTCCTTAGGGTGCTCAAGTTCCGCCCCCATGATGTGAGGGGTGTGTTAGGGAAAAAGCAAGGGACTTGTAAAACATAACAATGTAATAATTAGTTGCATGTTAGGAAAATACAATAAACATGTACCCTTGAAATAGGGTACCATTAGCTTTCTATAAAAGAGGAAATATATGAGATGTACAGACTAAATTCATATTTATAAACAGGTATCTATGGAGAAGATATCAGGTAGATTGTTTAAAATGAGAAAACACTATCTGGCTCCCTTTCAAATATGGATTATACAGTATTCATCTAGCTGGAAAAGTGAATGGGAAAGGCAAGTGGTGGGTCAAAGAAGAGGGATGAAAGATGCTCTCTGCTTAGAGATGAGCAGATACATCATTGAACAATCATAGTGGGAAATGCCTGAACTATGAGGGAATTTCTAATGTGCAGCTCTGTAGACTGTCCCATCTGTGGGGCATGAGGCATCCATGCCTATGAGCGGGAAAAAGTTTTTCAGATTTATTTGTGGAGATCCAATTTGTACAGTGCTAAGGCAAAACCCAGCTAAAGTTTTGATGATCCACGTCTTTTATCCAGGGAATCAGATGCTGAGTTATCCCAATTTCTAAACAGAGGAAATTTCCTTACCCAATGACACCAAGTTGCTATAGTTCTCCAGCATCACATCTTGGTACAAGTTTCTCTGTGAAGGAGTCAGCTTTCTCCACTCATCCCGCGTAAAGAGCACAGCCACATCTTCGAATGTCACTGACAGCTGTAGAGACAAGCATCCCAGCTCACCCAAGACCACCCATCACACAGGGTGAAGAAGGCAGCAGTGGGAAGTAGACACGCTACCATGAAATGCTTCTATATTATTCTAGGTTCTTAAGGTTTCAAGTCACTGGTTTAATGAACACTTGCCCTGTGACAAATATATACTGAGCAGCATGAAGTATGAACCAGGCCCTGTGTTAACCACACAGAGATGTGTGGAGGTATTAAGACCATTAGTGGGAGTGTTAATTAGAATAATCTTTCTAATAGCGATTTGATAATACATATTAAGAGCTTTAAAATGTGCATACTCTTTAACTCTCCAATTACTATATTTGTTTGATAATGAACAGTGCAAAAAAATGCACACACAGACATTTATTATGGTGTTAGTTAACAGCAGAGAAACGGAAACACCTACAACCTAAATAATCACTGACAGAGGCTCAGTTAAATAATTTAAGGCACTATCTGTATGCTCTCTGAAGCCTGAGGACAGTAATAATGGAAATTAAAACAGCTATCATTAACTGAATGTCTTCTTCAGGACAAGTACTATTCTTAGAGCTTTATATTAATCTTTAGTGTAAATCTTTATTTTACCTTCACAACAACCCTAGGAAGAAGGTACTATTATTGTCCTCGCTTTACACAAGAGAAGTCACAGAGAGGATAAGAAATTTGTCTAAAGTCACAAAATTGGTCAGTGGTAGTGCTGGGATTCCAATTCCAGGTGGATGTCTAAGGTTCCATTATTAACCACTCTGTAAAACTGCCTCTCAAAACCTACCAAATAGTTAATAAATAAATGGAATAATCCATACAATGTACTTAAAACCATACATGGCTCATATTAAAGGTTCGGATCTTACCTATTATCATGTCAATATAAAGTACTATGAAATCATTAAAATTGATGGTGTAAGTCAATATTTTTGACTTAAAAAGGCATTCATAATAATGTTAAGTATAAAAAGCAAGTTACATATCAGTATGTATAGTTTGTTCCCATTTTTGAAAAAAAATTATATATGTACATAGCAAGTGATGCTGAGAGATGCATAACAAATGGCTGACAGCGATTATCTCCAGATGGTGGGATTAAGGGTGATTTTACTTTTTTTTTGCATATACGGAAAAAATATATAGACAAATACATGTACATACACACATCTATGCACATATGTACATTTACAAGCATATATACATTTACCCATACATATATATGTGCATATTTTATTCTCTATAAAGTTTTTTGCCACGATCATGCAGTATTTTTTTTTTTTTTTTTTTTTTTTTTTTTTTTGCGGTAGGCGGGCCCCTCACTGTTGTGGCCTCTCCCCCTGCAGAGCACAGGCTCCGGACGCGCAGGCTCAGCAGCCATGGCCCACGGGCCCAGCCGCTCCGCGGCATGTGGGATCCCCCCAGACCGGGGCACGAACCCGCGTCCCCTGCATCGGCAGGCGGACCCTCAACCACTGCGCCACCAGGGAAGCCCCATGCAGTATTTTTATGGTACGAAAAAGCACTAAATTATTGGCACATTGGGAGGAACGCAAGAAATGATCTCTGCTCTCAAAGAACTTACAATCTAACTAGCAGACAAGAAAAGTGCATGAATTTGAACACTAAAAGGAAAATGTGCAGCTGTATAGGACCATACACCGTATCTGCTAATCCTCATTTTAGAGACGAGGAACACAAGATTCAGGACAGTCAAGATTCCAGGTCACATACTTTATTAATGGCAGAGACAGGATGATAACTAAAGTTTTCTTTCAACACAGCACTTGGTATACTCTCTCTCTGACCTTAAACATCTTATTACTGAGTTTTACACACAATCCCACACAGCAGGTGAGGTTAGGGAGAAATGTCACATAGGACTCACGCACAGGGACAGAGAAGATTCTGGGCAAGAGAGCAGCTTGGCTCTGTTGGAGTGGAATGTGAAAGCCTTAGAGAGAAGCAGTCCAAATATGCAAAGGCAGGTCCTAGCCATAGCCTCAGACGATCAACCACCATCACGTCTCGTGGGTCCAAATGATATACAGCGTCGCACTGCAGAGAGCTCTGGTAACACAGGGGCTGGGCCTACCACGTGTTCTGAGAGATGCACCAGAGGGATGGCTGGACAATAACCAGCATGAACTCAGAGGCCAGACATACCTGGGTTTGATTTCAGGTCACTTGACTTCTTTAAGCCTCAGTTTCCTCATGTGTAAAATGGGGGTAATAACTGTTGTGCTGTTATGAGAGTGAGAACAAAGGTAAAGCCCTCGGGATATTCCCCCAGCAACATTAACTATTATGGTTAGATGAAAATGAATACAGAATGAACAGTATTTTGGGGGTCCTAAAAACGCTGTACAGTTAATTTTTATCTATCAACAATAATAGTATCATGTACTAGAATAATATTGTTCAGCTACCACAACCACCACATATTGAACATCAACTATGTGCCCGGACCTTACTGAAACACTTGCCATGCTGCAATTCCTCTTATCTACCCTATGAGGTACGCATGGTTGTTATTCCCATTCTACAGGTGAGGAAACTGAGGCACGGAGAGATGCAATTGCCTAAGGCCCATAAGTGGTAACAGAAGATACGGGTTCAAACCTGGCTGTCTGGCTTGACAGCCCCACTTCTAACTGTACACCCTGTATACCTTGCTTCTCCACTACTGATATCCCACAAAACCCTCTCTGCCACTACCTGAGGAGTCTTCTCTGAGCTCTTAAAGTCAAGAGACCTCTCCATCTGCGTCCCCACCAAAATGGCTATCCTTTGTTCACACACCGCCTCACCTGGATGGGGTCCCACCCTCATTCCCACAGAATAAAGATGACAATGGCAGGTCAAGATCAGTTTTCAAGAGAGTGACAGAAGCAAGGCACATGATCCAGAAAGTTAAGAGGGAGAAAAAACTAAAAACTATGGACTGGGAAAAGCCTGGGTAAGGTATCATGGATTCTCAGGGGTGGAAAGAAAAAGAAAAGCATTCTGGCCAAGGGTAGGGAGGGGGACATGAGTGAGCAAAGGAGACAGGCCAGAAAGGAACTCTGCCAAGTGCACATGTTTGTTTGTTCTGACCCCAAGTGGTATAAGACATGTGGCACCTTACCTGTCAATTCAGTAATCATACAGTGAATTGAGATTAATGAATAAAAGAGTGTCTATCAGAAAAAAAAAAAAAGAGAAACACAGGCCATGGATTGGGGGGTTGGAGGCAAGCACTCCCTATGCAATCCACCATCCACCAGGATGGACCAACTCTTCAAAGGGAGAAGGACATGGGCTCCAAATCCTGGCGAAGACTGTACTGGGGAGAGAACTTCAGTTTGAGGGTTAAAAAACAAACCTATCTGTCCGTAAGACTTGAGATGGTAATGCACTCACCTGAGACCTTGCTTCCCTCTGTTCAGTAGCCATGTCCTCTTTCTGGGCAGTTTCCCCTTAGGATGGGAGAAGCCTCCAGAAGCCAAATCTGAGAGAAGAAAATGGGAGCCAGGAGGAAGCCCCTTCTGCACCCCTCAGAATCAGCAGCTCTGAAACCTTTACACCACCTGAGAATGATGCCATGCGCCCTCAGGAAGGAAGTCAGGAGCTAGGAGTAGACAGGACCAGAGAGAAGGGCTGGGTCCTGGTCCAGGCCCAGCTCTTTCCCTGGCTCAGAGGAAAAGGTCCTAGGACTCTATCAACAGTAGCAGCAACTCCCTGAGCCTCACCGCGTGCCAGGCACTACTTACCAATACATCACTGAGTCCCACAGCACAGTTGGCACTGTCAGCACCCCATTTTATAGATCAGGAAACTGAGGGCAGAGTGGGAGCAACTTGCCCCAGTCCACACAGCCAGGGAGGGTGGCACCAGGATTCCAAGCACCGCGGGCTCCAGAGCACCTGCTCTAACCTCCCTGCGTGCATGTGACAATTTTTCTCCACCTCAAGCCTTCCTACCCAATTCCTCCCCCTCCTGTCAAGGAAACAATTTCCAGATTTCTAGAGAAAGCTGCTTCCGGAAGGGAAAACATCAGCTCTCCTATGGCGGGGAGGGGGCTGCTGTCTTGAGGAAAGGGCACAGAAAACCAAAGACCTGGGTTCCAGTCCTGGCTCTGCCACTGGGGGAAGCCGGCGACTCACTTCTCGCGCAAAACAAGCCTGTCACTCGGGAGTGCAGGGGTGATGGTAAGGGGAGGAAATTTCTCACGTTCACTGCCGGCCCGAAACAAATTCAAATGCCAGCAGGCGCTGGGCAGGTAGCGCACGGAATGGATCGGGAGGAAGCAGAAGGGTGGCTGGGTCCAGCCAATGGGGACGAAGTGCCCGACCTGTCTAGTTCAGGGGCACTGTGGGATGGCTGGTGGCGGCGGGCGGACAGAGCCGGGGTGCCCGGCCCTCGGCCCGCCGGCGCCCACAAAGGCCCGGCTCGCGCCTCCTGGGCCTTTGTCCCATACCCCGGCGCCGCATCCTCCCGAAGCCCGGTCCTCCCTCCCGCATCCTGCCGAGCCTCCGCCGCTCACCTCACCCAGGCCTCGGGGGTTCCGCGGGCCGCAGGCGGGAGGCTCCGGAACTGCCACGGCCGAACAGCAACTTCGGGTCGGGACTCCCCGGGATGCTACCTGGGCCGACCTCAGCCCAGAACGCCGCTCACGCCAGCGACTAACGCCCGGCTCCCTGTGCAGGTCCGGAGCTGGGTAGTGTGGTGGAGGCGGGGAAACGGTCGCCAACCCCTCTCGGAAATATAGTCCACGCGAGAACCCACGGATTCTGGGAAGTGTAGTTCTCCGCGTTTGCTGCGTGGAGAGGCTCGGCTGCGCCTGTCACGTGCCCAGGTACTCATTCTGGGCTCGTGGCCGCGCTCCGTGAGTTGCCGGCTCCTGGGTTCCCGGTTCTTCCGAGAGGAAACGGAGTTTCGCCGAGGACAGTGTCATGTAGCTCTGTATCTGCGTAAATGACAGTAAGGCAAGTAGACAACCGCCAAAAACAAACCTATTTCCTCTTCAGTCTTTCAGTAAGTATATTGAGCACCTGCTACGCGCCAAGACCTATTGTAAAGGATTTGAAATACCTCAGTGAGCAAAACAGAGATCATTGCTCTGGAGAACTATTTTGGGGGGTGGGGGTGGAGGAAGGAGGGAGGGAGCAGACAATAAGCCATGAACATAATTATATAGCATTTTAGAAAATAAGCATTATCGGAAAAAGCGAAAGGAAAGCAGGGTTGGAAGTGTCTGGGGTAAGTACGGAGGCAAGTTGCAGCACGGAATAGGGTCACGAATACTGCTCTTTGTTAACATATTAGGAAGCAATCTCGATAAGGTAGAATGAGTATCCTTCCATAAGTTCTTGTTCAACTGTCTTGGCTATAATCAACTTATGAATAATCATCATCGTGTCAACTTGTAAATAAAAATGCTGAGACTTTGACTGGATTCTTTGAATCTATAAATCAACCTGAGGAAAATTAATATCTAACAATATGGACTTTAACAATCCATTACCATGGTACAGCAATCCTTTTATTTACGTCTCCATATATTTTCTCCATAGCAGTATTACATATTTTTGTGAGTTTTATTTGAGTATGTTTCATACTTTTTGAAGCTATTGTAAGTGGTATCTCTTTTTAAATTTCATTTGTAAAGTACCGGTTTTGTGTATAGCTTACTGCCTGAAGTCTTATAAATTCCAATAATGAATTTATTGTGTGTTTTGGATTTTCTATGTAATATAATATGTGAATGACAGTTTTGTTTCTTTTGCAAAACTTTTGCTTCTTTTATATTTTCTTGCTTTTAATCGCCATATTGAGTGGGCTGCGATTTCTAGTACAATGTTAATATAAAGTCAAAATAGAGGCACGTCAGCAAATGGCTTAGCAGGGAACTCCAAGCCCACAGCCCCCCTTGGAAACATCAAAAAACAACTAGAAACTGGCTAAAATAACCATATGAAAGCTCTGAAAAACAGTAAAAGATCTACAGCAAAAAAACCCCAAAAACTCAATCAAGGAAAAAAACACATTTGAAGTCATGGTAATACTGTGATGTTTTTACTTGCCCTTGCCCCATCCCTTCCTCAGTGTAGCAAAATCTTGGTCTGGAGTGGCCAAAGCTGAGTTCCCAATTCCCTTGCTCCAACAGAGAGGGAACAGGGGAGCTTTTATGTGTAAAGTTCTACCCTGTCTGAGGGCTGCCAGAAGTACTGGGTCTCGGAACTCAGGTGGGGAGAAGCAGTAGGCACTGCTCCTGAAAGTTGTGGGTGGACGACAGTCCCACGGACACCTGGGGCAAGACATTGAGGGTAGAAACAAAAGATAGACCATCTAAAACCCTGAGGAGAGGCTAAGGTTAAGCTTTGGGAAATCAAGACATTTAAAAGCAGCCGAAAAACCAACATAAGGCCCAACCACAAAAGACCTAAGAAGCTCTTAAGTTTTCACCTCCATCTGATCCCTAGGCTGAGAACAAGCCAGCTGATTAGTAAAGGACTGCTCTAGCACAGAACCAGTCTGCAAAGACTGGGAGAGGTGACTAGTTTCTCATTTTGTTCTGTTTTTTAAAAAAAAAGACAAAAAAGTATTAAAGAGCAGTTTTAGGTTCACAGCAAAATTGAGAGGAAGGTATAGCGATTTCTCATTTATTCTCTACCCCAGCACATCATAGCCTCCCCCATTATCAACATCATTCACCAGAGTGGCACATGTGTTACAACTGATGAACCTACACTGACATATCCCAGTTACCCCAAATCCATATTTAGGGCTCACTCTTGGTGTTGTACATTCTATAGGTTTGAAACAATGTGTAATGAATGACATGTCTACCATTACAGGGTAGTTTCACTGCCTTAAATCCTCTGTGCTCTTGCCTATTCATCCCTCCCTATTCCCTAACTGGCAACCACTGATATTTTTACTGTCTCCATAGTTTTGCCTTTTTCAGAATGTCATATAGTTGGTATCATACAGTATGCAGCCTTTTCAGATTGGCTTCTTTCACTCTGTAATATGCATTTAAGTTTCCTCTGCGTCTTTTCATGGCTTGATAGCTTATTTCTTTTTAGAGCAGAATAATATTCCATTGTCTGAATGTACCACATTTTATTTATCTGTTCACCTACTGAAGGACATCTAGGTTGCTTCCAAGTTTGGGCAATTATGAATAAAGCTGCTATAAACATCTATGTGGAGGTTTTTGTGTGGACATAGCTTTCAACTCTTTTGAGCACGACTTCTGAATCACATGATAAGAGTATGTTTAGTTTTGTAAGAAACTGCCAAACTCTTTTCCAAAGTGGCTGTACCATTTTGCACTCCCTTCAGCAAAGTATGAGACTTCCTGTTGCTCCACATCCTCGACAGCATTTGTCAGTGTTCTGGATTTTGGCCATTCTAATAGGCATGTAGAGATATCTCATTGTTGTTTTAATTTGCATTTCCCTAATGACATACAATGTAGGGTATATGACGGTCTTTTCATATGCTTATTTGCCATATGTCTTCTTTAGTGAAGTGTCCATAAAGGTCTTTGGCCCATTTTTTAATCTGGTTGTTTATTTTCTTATTGAGTTTTAAGTGTTCTTTGTATATTTTGGATAACATCTGATAGGTCCTTTATCAGATATATTCTTTTGCAGATATTTTCTCCCAGTCTATGGCTTGTCTTCTCATTATGTTGACAGTGCCGTTTACAGAGCAGACATTTTTAATTTTAATGAAGTCCAACTTAACAATTATTTCTTTCATCAATCATGTTTTTGGTATTGTACCTAAAGTCATTACCATACCAAAGGTCATCTAGATTTTCTCCTATGTTATCTTTTAAAGTTTTACATTTTGTGCTTTACATTTAGTTCTTTGGTCCATTTTGAGTTGATTTTTGTCAAGGGTGTAAGGTCTGTGTCTAGAGTCATGTTTTTTGCATGTGGATGTCCAGTTGTTCCAGCAATGTTTGTTGAAGAGACTATCATCGCTCCATTGTATTGCCCTTGCACCTTGTCAAAGATCAATTGGCTATAGTTATGTGGGATTTCTATTGTGTTTCACTGATCTATTCTTTCACCAAGATCATGCTATCTTGATTACTGTAGCTCTATACAGGCATATCTCATTTTATTGTGCTTTGCCTTATTGCACTTTGTAGATATTACATTTTTTACAAATTTAAGGTTTGTGGCATTGTGCCTGGAGCAAGTCTATCAGCGGCATTTTTCCAACAGCATTTGCTCACTTTGTGTCTCTGTGTCACATTTTGCTAATTCCCACAATATTTCAATTCATTATGAATTCACAGTCATATTCATTACGATTATATTTGTTATGGAGATCTCCGATCAGTGATATTTAATATTACTATTGCAAAAATATTATGACTTATTGGAGGCCCAGATGGGTTAGCATTTTTTACCAATAAAGTATTTTTTAAACCTAAAAATAGAACTACCATATGACCCAGCAATCCCACTACTGGACATATACCCTGAGAAAACCATAATTCAAAAAGAGTCATGTACCACAATGTTCATTGCAGCACTATTTACAATAGCCAGGACATGGAAGCATCCTAAGTGTCCATCGACAGATGAATGGATAAAGAAGATGTGGCACATATATACAATGGAATATTACTCAGCCATAAAAAGAAACAAAACTGAATTGTTTGTAATGATGTGGATGGACCTAGAGTCTGTCATACAGAGTGAAGTAAGTCAGAAAGAGAAAAACAAACACCAGTAGCTAATGCATATATATGGAATCTAAAAAACTGGTACTGATGAACCTAGTGGCAGGGCAGAAATAAAGATACAGACGTAGAGAATGGACTTGAGGACACAGTCGGGGGAGGGGAAGCTGGGACGAAGTGAGAGAGTAGCATTGACATACACACACTACCAAATGTAAAATGGACGGCTAGTGGGAAGCAGCCACATAGCACAAGGAGATCAGCTCGATGCTTTGTGATGACCTAGAAGGATGGGATAGGGAGGGTGGGAGGGAGGCTCAAGAGGGAGGGGATATGGGGATATATGTATACTTATAGCTGATTCACTTTGTTGTACAGCATTGTAAAGCAATTATACTCCAATAAAGATATTAAAAATATTTTTTAGTTAAGGTATGTACATTTTTTAGACATAATGCTGTTGCACACTTAATAGACTACAGTGTAGTATAAACATAACTTTTATATGCACTGGGAAACAAAAAAATTCATGTGACTTGCTTTATTTTGATATTCAGTTTATTGCTGTGGTCTGAAACCAAACCTGCAATATCTCTGAGATATGCCTGTAGTAAGTCTTGATGTCAGGTAGCATCAGTCTTGCAACTTTGTTCTTCTCCTTCAGTATTGTGTTAGCTATTCTGGATCTTATGCCTTTCCATGTAAACTTCATACTCAGCTTGTCAATATGCACAAAATACTTTGCAGGCATTTTGATTGGGATTGCACTGAATCTATAGATCAATTTGGGAAGAGCTGACATCTTGACAGTACTGAGTCTTCCTATCCATGAAAAAGGAATATTTCTCCATTTATTTAGTTCTTCCCTGATTTTGTTCATCAGAGTTTAATAGTTTTCTTCACATAGATCTTACACATATTTTGTTAGATTTATACCTTAGTATTTCATTTTGGGGGGTGTCAGTATAATGGTATTATATTTTTAATCTCAAATTCTACATGTTCATTGGTGGTATAGAGGAAAGCAATTGACTTTTGTATATTAACCATGTATCCTGTACCTTGCTGTAGTTGCTTACTCTAGGAGTTTTTTGGATTTTCTACATAGATGATCATGTCATTGTTGGAGGAGGTCATCAAGAAGATGTGACTGCTAGTTGACCCAGGCAATCAGAGGCTCCTTAACCTCTCCCCCATCCTCGGAATTTATGTTCCACCTACTATTTCCATACCAGCAGCCGTTTTGAGGATGCAGCCTTGAGAGAGTAATGTGTTGTTGAGACCATCTGGACTGGATGTGTGACGAATCCCGTTAAAGCCTCTTTATAAACTTTTAAGATTCTGGCGGGAGGATGCAAAGATCTACTTGTCTTGCGACTGACGAAGATAAGCCTCATATGTAAGTTCCGTTGTTTATTAAAACTGTCACCTACTAGCCTACTAGCCTGGAGTGGTCTGCCTCTTTCTTCAGTCTCTCCTTGCCCTCTCTGTATGGGGGCCAGTTTTAAATTTCAACCAGTGAAGTCCTGACTTTGCAAATGAACAGTCATCTGTGAACAAATATAGTTTTTTTCCCTTCCTAATCTGCATGCCTTTTATTTCCTTTTCATGTCTTATTGTATTAGGTAGAACTTCCAGTATGATGTTGAAAAGCAATGGTGAGAGGAGACATCCTTGTCTTGTTCCTGATCTTAATGGAAAGCTCTGAGTTTCTGACCATTAAGTGAGTTAGCTATGATAGTTTTTATCATGACTGGGTATTGTTTTTTGTCAAATGGTTTTTCTGCATCTATTGATATGCTCATGTGATTTTCTTCTTTAGCTTGTTAATATGATGTATTACATTAATTGATTTTCAGATGTTGAGCCAACCAACCTTGTATACCTGGGATAAATCCCACTTGGTACTGGTGTGTAATTCTTTTCATACATCGTTGTATTTGATTTGCTAATATTTTGTTGAGGAATTTGCGTGGTATGAGGATCTTCATGAGAGACATTGGTCTTGTTTTCTTTTATCCTGTATTTTCTTTGTCAAGTTTTGGTATTGGGGTAATGGTAGCCTCATAAAATGAGTTACCATTTTATGAGAATTAGAAGTATACCCTTCTAATTCTATATTGTGAAAGATATTGTAGAGAATTGATATAGTTTCTCCTTAAATGTGGTAGAACCCATCTGGGCCTGGTGCTTTTCATTCTAGAGGGTTATTAATTATTGACTCAATTTCTTTAATATAGGCATATTCAAATTGTCTATTTCTTCTTGCATGAGTTTTGGCAGATTGTGACTTTCAAAAGGAGTTAGTCCATTTTATCTAGATTATCAAATTAGTTGGCATATAGTTGTTCATAGTATTCCTTTATTATAGTTTTAATGTGTTCTGTAGTGATGTCCCCTATTTCATATCTCATATTAGTAATTCGTGTCCTAACTCTTTTTTTCTTAGTTGGCACAGCTGGAGACGTTTTGATATTGATCTTCTCAAAGAACCAGCTCTTGGTTTCATTGATTTTTACTATTGATTTCCTGTTTTCAACTTCATTCTGCTTTTTTATGATTTCTTTTCTTTTGCTTACTATGGATTTAATTTGCTCTTCTTTTTCTAGTTTCCTAAGGTGGAAGCTTGGATTATTAATTTTAGATCTTTTGTCTCCTCATAGATGTATTCAGTGCTATAAATTTCCCTCTAAGCACTGCTTTCCTTATACCCCACAGATTTTTGATAAATTGTGTTTTCATTTTCATTTCATTCAAAATATTTAGGAATTTCTCTTGAGATTTCTTCTTTGACCCATATGATATATAGAAATGTATCATTTGACCTCCAAGAACTTGGGGAATTTTTTCAGCTATCTTCTGATACTCATTTCTAGTTTAATTCCATTGTGATCTGAGAGCAGACATTGGTGTTATTTTAAATTTATTAAGTGTGTTTTATCGCCCAGAATGTGGTCTATCTTGGTGAATGTTCCAGGTTAGTTTGAGGAAAAAGTGTATTCTGCTGTTGTTGGACGAAGTGTTCTGTAGATGTCCATTATATCCAGTTGATCCATGGTGTTACTGAGTTCAGCTATATCCTTACTGACTTTCTGCCTGCTGGATCTGTCCATTTCTGATAGAGGAGTGTGGAAGTCTCCAATTGCGCTAGTTGATTCATCTGCTTCTCCTTGAAGTTTGATCAGTTTTTACCTCATGTAGTTCGATGATACATTGTTATGTGCATTCATGTTACGGATTGTTATGTCTTCTTGGAGAATTAACCCCTTTATCATTATGTAATTACCTTTCTTTATCCCTGATTAATGTTCCTCACTTTGACATTTCCTCTGTCTGAAATTAATAGTTACTCCAACTTTCTTTTGATTAGTGTTAACATATTATGTTTTTCTCCATTTATTGACTTTTACTTTGTGTGTCTTTATATTTAAAATGAAAACAACATATCTTACAGACAGCATACAGTTGAGTCATGTTTTTGATCATGTTTGATCCATCTGACAATCTCTGTCTTGGTGCATTTAGACCACTAACATTCAAATTGATGTAGTTAGATTAATATTATCATATTTGTTACTGTTTTCTATTTGTTGCTTATGTTCTTTGTTCCTGTTTTTGTCTTCCACTCTCTTTCTGCCTTTGAGATTTTAATTGAGTGTTTTATTTATTTAAAATTTTTTCTTTTAATTTTATGTACTGTTTACTGTTTTTTTTTAAGTTTTAATTTTTTTAATTGAAGTATAGAGGATTTACAATGTTGTGTTAGTTTCTGGTGTGCAGCAAAGTGATTCGGTTATTTATATATATATATATTCTTTTCATATTCTTTTCTATTATGGTCTATTACTGGATATTGAATATAGTTCCCTGGTCTATACAGTAGGACCTTGTTGTTTATCTATTTTATATATAGTAGTTTGTATCTGCTAATCCCAAACTCCTAATTTATCCTTCCCCTACCCCATTTCCCCTTTGGTAACCATAAGTTTGTTTTCTATGTCTGTGAGTCTGTTTCTGTTTCATAAATCAGTTCATTTGTGTCATATTTTAGGTTCCAAGTGTAAGTGATATCATATGGTATTTGTCTTTCTCTTTCTGACTTACTTGACTTAGTATGATAATCTCTAGGTCTATCCATGTTGTGGTAAATGGCATTATTTCATTCTTTTTTATGGTTAAGTAGTATTCCATTGTATATATATACCACATCTTCTTTATCCATTCATCTGTTGATGAACGTTTAGGTTGTTTCCTTGTCTTGGCTATTGGAAATAGTGCTGATATGAACATTGGTGTACATGTATCTTTTTGAATTATAGTTTTCTCCGGGTATATGCCCAGGAGTGGGATTGCTAGATCATATGGCAACTCTATTTTCACTTTTTGAGGGGCCTCTATACTGGTTTCTGTAGTGGCTGCACCAATTTACATTTCCACCAACAGTGTAGGAGGAGTCCGTTTTCTCCACACCCTCTCCAGCATTTGTTATTTGTAGACTTTTATTGATGGCCATTCTGACTGGTGTGAGGTGATGCCTCATTGTACTTTTGATTTGCATTTCTCTAATAATTAGTGATGTTGAGCATCTTTTCATGAGCCTATTGGTCATCTGTATATCTTGTTTGGAGAAATGTCTGTTTAGGTCTTTTGCCCATTTTTTGATTGGGTTGTTTGTTTTTGCTGTTGTTGTTATTGAGATGTATGAGCTGTTTGCATATTTTGGAAATTAAGCCCTTGTTGGTCGCATTGTTTGCTAATATTTTCTCCCATTCCGTAGGTTGTCTTTTCGTTTTGTTTATGATTTCCTTTACTGTGTAAAAGCTTGTAAGTTTGATTAGGTCCCATTTGTTCATTTTTGATTTTATTTCTATTGCCTTGGGAGACTGACCCATGAAACTACTTGTACTATTTATGTCAGAGAATGTTTTGCCCGTGTTCTCATCTAGGAGTTTTATGGCATCACTTCTTATATTTAAGTCTTTAAGCCATTTTGAATTTATTTTTGTACATGGTGTTAGGAGTGTTCTACCTTCATTGATTTACGTGTGGCTCTCCAGCTTTCCCAGCACCACTTGCTGAAGAGACTTTTCTCCTTTTATATTTTTGCCTCCTTTGTCGAAGATTAATTGACCTTAGGTGTGTGGGTAATTGAGCATTACATATGGTTTCATTTTCTCTTGTTTCATAGCATTTCAGTAATACTTCTTTTATTATTTTCTTTAGCGGTTGCCCTGGAGTTTGCAATATACATTTACAACTAATACATGTCCACTTTCAAATAACACTGTACCACCTCATAGGTTGTGTGAGTACCTTATAACAATAGCAAAATAATTCTGATTCCTCCCTCCTGTTCCATGTATCATTGCTGTCATTCATTTCACTTATATATAAACATACAGAAGCATCTATCTGTCTTTTTATCTACCTATCTATATCATGTACACAAGCATACAAAATCAAATACATTGTTAATATTATTGTTTTGAAAAAGCTGTTATCTATTAGATCAATTAAGAATTAAAAAAACAAGTTTTAGTTTTATCTTTGCTTAATCCTTCTTCAATGCTTTTCCTTTCTTTATGTAGATCTGAGTTTTTGACTTATATTATTTTCCTTCTCTCTAAAGAAGTTCTTTTAACATTCCTTGAAAGACAGGTGTCCTGACAGCAAATTCCCTTCGTTTTGTTTGTCTGATAGAGTCTTTATTTCTCTTTCACTTCTTAAGGATAGTTTGCAGGGCACAGAATTCTAGGTTGGTGGGTTTTTTCCTCCACACACTAAATACTTCACTCTTCTCTCTTTTTGCCTGCGTGGTTTCTGAAAATATGCTGGATGTATTCTTTGTTCCTCTATAGGTAAGGTGTTTTTTCACCATAAAAGTTGCAGGGGCTCAGCGCTGTTTGTAAAAGCTAGTCGATGTGAAAGCTTCTTCCCACAGAAGGATAAAGACTGTTTCCCATAGAGAAAATGTATTTGTCTTACAGAGTGGTAAGACAAAAGTTTATACAGATTGTGCTTTCATGGTGTGGAACACGTCCATAGGACTTGGAGTAACTAGGGCCATGTTTGAGACACCTGGAAACCAACATTTTGAAGCATGGCATCAAAAGTGGAAAGATGGTCTGAGATTGTAGGCAAAATAAGAGTGAAATCTTTGCCAGTCGCATGCCAAGGCCTGCTTAACCCTTAGTAAGAATATTTGTTTTAAAAGACAGATGCAAAAATTTTTAGGGCACAGTGCTTTTTCAGGATGTGGAATGTACATCAAGTGAGTGAAGTGGGTAGTGATTTATTTCACAGTTGTCTATCACCACTGTTTCCAGGCTACTTTGAGTCTCTGCAAAACAGGTGTGAGAATGTAATCAATGGCCTTGTCAAGCTGCAAGCCAAGAAGAGGCTCCTGAGCAACCGGAAGCCTTTTGGATCAGGCTACCAGCACAGAGTTTTTCCAGCAGTGTTTTTCCATCAAGGAGAGATCTACTTTATATGTGATAGAAGCAGACATGTGTCCCTGGAACCCGTAAATCTAGCAACTGTAATTGCTAAGTGAGGTTGCGCTCAGTTTAGAAGGTGGCTTCTAAAGCCTGCAATATGCTCAGTGGTCCTAGGCGGAATGAGAGTGAAATCCTTGCAGACTGCGTGCCTAGGCTTGTTTCACCTGTAGTAAAAGCATTTGTTTTCACAAGAATTTTTAGGGACAGTGGTCTTTTGGTGTATGGAAGGTAACCGAAGTGACTGAAGAAGGTAGTGATTTATTTCACAGACTTACAACATGAGTGTTTTTTACAGACTTCTTTGAGTCTTCCTCAAAACAGGTTTACTACCTGAGAATATAAGCAATGGCATCCTCAACCTGCATCTGATGAAGAGTTTCCCATGGTAACTATAATACTTCTTTTCGAGATATCCTTTAAAGCTGTGCTCAGCTCTGAGTGTAAAGCAAGTAAGTCTGAAGTAAGGAAAGTCCTGTTTCCCACAGAGATAATGTACATATCTTACAGAGTAAAAGGAGCTGTTAGAGGCTCTGTGTTCAGAGGGAAAATGAGAGTGAAATTCTTCCAGACTTCATATGAGGGCTTGTTCCCTCCATAGTAAAAGTATGTGTTTTTCACAAGTTAGGTGAAAGAATTTTTAGGCACAGTGTTCTTTCAGTGTTCATAACTGACCCCAAGTGACTGAAGCAGGTAGTGTTTCATTTCACAGATAAGAATGCACTGTGTTTTTTTATTGAATGGCCGTTGTATTTGTCTATGACGCGTGAAGTATGTTGTTAAGAGATCTGTAATACTTCTCTTTGGAGAGGTACCTCAAAGCTGCTCTCAGCTCTACTGTGTAAACCCCAATAGGTGTGAAGTCCTTTCACACTGTGGAATTGTCCAGATTTCCATAAGAAAGTGTACTTGTCATACACATATACGGACTAAGTTTGATACATATTTTTCTTCCATGATTTGGAGTAGCTAGTGAAATGCTTCAGAGACTGACAAACCAATCCTTTGTATAGTTGCATGGAAAGCTGAGAGAAGCTCTGTGTTCAGAGGTGAAGTGAGAGTGAAATTCTTGCAGATTACATGTCAAGGCTTCTTCCCCCTTCAAAAAAACTCTGTGATTTTCACAAGATGGACTAAGGAATTTTTGGCACACTGTTGTTACACTGTATGGAACTTACTGCAAGTGACTGAAGACGGTAGTAATTTAATTCTCGGACATATATAACAAGTGTTTTACAGGGCACTTTGAGTCTTTCCTCAAAACAGGTTACTAACTGAGAATATAATCACTGGCCTTGTCAACCCACATGCAATGAAGTGTCTCCCATCACAACCAGAACCGCTTTGCACCAGGCTACCATACCAGTACAAAGTTTCTCCAACAGTGTTGTTTCCACGAAGGAAAATTATACGTTGTATGTGATAGAGGCAGAGACGTGTTCCCTAAACCTGTAAATCTAGCAACTGTCGTTGCTAAGTGAGGTTGAGCTCAACTAAGTGTGCTCAATGCGATTGGACGGTAAAGCCTTTCTTCAGAAGCCATAGTTAAACATGATTCTCATGGAAGGAATGTAGCCAACTGTTTTTTTTACCATGAGAAAGAAATCCTACGCACTCCATTCTTTCATTGTGTGGAAGATATATGTGAATTGTCATGCATGAAGTATATTGTTTAAGAGATCTGTAATACTGGTCTTTGGAGAGGTACTTTAAAGCTGTGGCAATTGGTGTGAAGGTCTTTCACACTGTGGAACAGGCCTGACTTCTATATAGAAAATATATGTATCATACAGAGTAGAAGGACGAGGTTTTATACAGATTGTTCTTTCAGTGTTTGGAAATTGTTCCCAGGATTTGGAGTAGCTAGTTAAATGTTTGAGAGACCTGTAAACCAACCCTTTGAAAATTGGCATCAAAAACGGCGAGATGCTCCATGTTCAGAGGCCGAATGAGAGTGAGGCTGTATGCCAAGGCCTCTTTCCCCCATAGTAAAAGTATGTGTTTTTCACAAGTTAGAGGAAAGAACTCTTAGGCACAGTGTTCTTTCAGTGTTGGGAACTGACCCCAAGTGACTGAAGCAGGTAGTGTTTTATTTCATAGCTGTCTAACACTGTTGTTTTACAGGTAATTTGAGTCTTTTCTCAATACAGGTTACTAACTGAGAATATAATCAATGGCCTTGTCAACATGCATACGATGAAGAGCCTCCCATCACAACCAGAAGAACTTTGTACCTGGCTACCAGTATAAAATTTCTCCGACAGTGTCTTTTCATGAAGGAACGTTATACCTTGTATGTGATAGAGGCAGAGATATGTTCCCTAAACTTGTAAATCTAGCAACTTTATTTGCTAAGTCCTGTTGACCTCAACTAAGTGTGCTCAACGTGATTGGAAGGCAAAGGCTTTCAGAGGGCAGAATTAAACGTGATTCTTACGGAAGGAATGTAGCCAATTGTTTCTTACCATAAGAAAGAACTTCTGTGCACTGCATTCTTTTATTGAGTGGAAGATGTTTTGAAGTGTGATGCATGAATTATATTGTTTAAGAGATCTATAATACTGCCCTTTTGAGATGTACTTTAAAGTTTTGCTCAGCTCTATGTGTATATGCCAATAGGTGTAATAACCTACAGTGGAAGAGAATGTAAAAAAATATGTGTGTGTGTAGAATCACTTTGCTCTACACCTGAAACTAACACAATATTGTAAATCAACTATATTTCAATAAATAGTAAGCTAATAATAAAAACTAAAAAAAACGGATTAATAAAGAGTCAATACCTGTCCTTCTCAAACTATTCTTAAAAAATTGGAAAGAACATTTCCAAACTCATTCTATGAGGCCAATGTTATGCTGATATCAGAACCAAAAACACTTCAAAAAAAGAAAATTACAGGTCAAACATAAATATAAAAATCCTCAACAAAATATTAACGAACTGAATTCAACAATATATTAAGTGGATCTTACATCATGATTAAGTGGGATTTATTTCAGGGATGCAAGGAAGGTGAAATATCCTCAAATCAATCAATGTGATACAGCACATTAACACCCTGAAGCATGAAAATCATATCATCGTCTAAATAGAAGCAGAAAACTTTTTGATAAAATTCTATATCCATTTATGGTAAAACATATCAATAAAATGGGTATAGAGGGAACATAATAAGGGCCATTTGTGACAAACCCAGAGCCAACATTATACTCAATAGTGAAAATCTGAAAAATATCCTGTAATGTCAGGAACAAGACAAGGATGTCCACGCTTGCCACTCCTACGTAACATAGTATTGGAAGACCTAGCCACAAGAAAAAGAAATAAAAGGCATCCAAATGGGAAGGGAAGAAGTAAAACTGTCACTGTTTGCAGATGCATAGGAAAAGAATAAAGTGCATAGGAATAAATTTAACCAAGGAGGTGAAGGTACTGTTCTCTGAAAAATATAAGACCCTGAAGCAAATTGAAGATGATACAAATAAATGGAAAGAGATCTGTGTTCATGGATTGTAAGAATTAACATAGTTAAAATGTCCATACTATCCAAAGCAATCTACAGATTTAATGCATTTCCTGTCAAAATACCCATGACATTTTTCTCAGAACTAGAACGAACAATCCAAAACTTTATACATAAATACAAAAGACCCCAGATAACCAAAGCAGTCTTCAAAAAAGAATGCTCCCTGGCTTCAAACTATACTACAAAGCCCAGTAATCAAAACAGTATGGTACTGGCGCGCACACACACACACACACACACACACACACACCACAGATCAGTGAAACAAAATAGACAACCTAGAAATAAACCCATGCATACATTGTCAGTTAATCTATGACAAAGGAGGCAAAAATATATAGTGGGGAAAAGACAGCCTCTTTAATAAATGGTGTTGGGAAAACCAGACAGCTACATGCAAAAGAATCTAACTGGACTACTTTCTCACATCATACACAAAAATAAACTCAAAATGAATGGAAGACTTAAATGTATGACCTGAAGCTCCAAGAAAAAAACATGGGCAATAACCTCTTTGACACTGGTCTTAGCAACATTTTTTGGATATGTCTCCTCAAGCTAGGGCAACAAAAGCAAAAAAACAGGTGGGACCAAATCTAACTAAAAAGGTTTTGCACAGTGAAGGAACATCTTTATTACTTTTAAAAATAAACACATCACTACATGCGTTACAGAATATGTATCACTTTCAACCATTTGAAAAGTCAACCTACTGAGTGGGAGAAGATACTTGCAAATGATATGTCAGATGAGGAATTAATATTCCAAAATATATAAAGAACTCATACAACTCAATATAAAAAATCTGATTAAAAAATTGGGAAGATGACCTGAATAGGCATATTTTCAAAGAAGACATACAGATGGCCAACAGGCACATGAAAAGATTATCAACATTTTACTGAACTTAGATTGGGTCTGCTCACCAAATGCACAGCAAAGCCAGTCTGCTGACACTGAGTTGTATTGAAGGAAGGTACAGCTTTTATTGTAAGGTGCCAAGCAAGGAGTTCAGGTCTTTTGAGCATGAGCTGCCCATTCTCCTTGCTTGGTTCCCTGCAATAAATGCTTTACTTTCCTTAACCACAACCCAGTGTCATAAGACTGACTTTGCTGAGTGTCAGGTGAGTGGACCCAAGTCCAGGTTCAGTAACAAATATCACTACTCATTAGGGAAATGCAAATCAAAACCACGGGATAGCACCTCATACCTGGTAGAATGTCTATTGTCAAAAAAACTACAAATAACAAGTGTTGAAGTGGATGTGGAGAAAAGGCACCCTAGTACACTGCGATGGGAATGTAAATTGGTACAGCCAATATGGAAAACTTTATGGCAGTTCCTCAAAAAATTAAAAATAGAACTACCATACAATCCAGCAATTACACTCCTGGGTATTTATTTGAAGAAAATGAAAACACTATTTCAAAAAGATATATGCACCTGAATGTTTACAGCAGTACAATACTCAAGATGTGGAAGCATCCTAAGTGTTCATCAGCAGATAAATGGATAAAGAAAATGTGGTATGTATACACAATGGAATATTACTCAGCCTTAAAAAAGAATGAAATCTTGCCATTTGTGACAACATGGATGAACCTGGAGGATATAAGCCTTAGGGAAGTAAATCAAAGACAAATACTGTATATTTTCACTTATATGTGGAATTTAAAAAAGCCAAAGCAAATGAACAAATATAACGAGAGAAAATTACTCAGATACAGATAATAAACTACTGGTTGCCAGAGAGGAGGGGCGGGGGAAGAGGTAAAATAGGTGAAGGGAATTAAGATATACAAACTACAAGTTATAAAATAAATAAGTCAATGGGATGTAATGTACAGCACAGGGACTATAGTCAATATTTTATAATTTGTATGGTTCATAATCTATAAAAATATTGAATCACTGTGTTGTACACCTGAAACTAATGTAATATTTTACGTGAACTACAATTTAAAAAAATTAAGTGAAATGGTAAGATACTTGTAATAAAAGGTGTTTCTAACAACCTGCTTGCCAGAGGCATTCAGTAGAGTATTCTTTCAGTGAATGGAAATGATTCCTGTTCACTAAGGCATGGAGTGATATGGTTAGAATCTTGTAATAAAGGTATTTCTAACAGGCTACTTTGCCTTATGCATTAGGTACAGATTTCTTTCAGCGAAAGAAAGTGAAACCCACTATATAATGACTGTAAAGAATTGTTTCAAAAACTGAACTAAAGATTTTTCTATAGAGGTGTTCGCAGGTGTGTTAACCATGGTACTCTTTCAGTATATGCAAGTGAAATCCATTCTTTAATTCATGTAGTATAGTGTTACCAAGACTCGTCATAGTTTCTAACAAGTTAATTGCCAGATGTGTTTGATACAGTGTTCTTTCCGTGATTGGAAGTGATAGTCATTCTGTAACACATATACTGAATTGTTTGCAATACTTGAAGTAAAGATGGTTATAACAAGCCACTTGCAAGTTGCACCACAAGCACAATTTGTTTTTTGGTTCATGGAAGTGATACTCATTCTGTAATGCATGTCCTGATTGTTTAAGAGACATAATAAAAGTGTTCCTAAAAAGGTATTTGCAAGCGATACTCAGCACAGTATTCTTTCATTGAATAAATTGATATTCTTCCATAATGCATGGAGTGAAGTGTTTAAGAAACTTGTAGTCAAGGAGTTTCTAACAAGCTGCTTGCAAAATGCATTTGCTACAGTGTTATTTCAGTGAATGAAACTGATACCTGTTGTGTATTGCATTTGAGAACTGTTTAGAGGACTTACAATAAAACTGTTTCTGAAAACACTTGCAAGCTGTGTTCAGTGCAGTTTCTTTCATTGAATGGAAGTGATACTTATTCTGTAACGCATGTAGTGATGTATTTATTTTTAAAAGTAATAAAGATGTTCCTTTCAGCCTACTAGGAAGCTTTGTTCAGCAGTTTCTTTCAGTGAATGGAAGTGATACCCATTCACTAAGGAATGCTGTGTGTGTTTTAAGTTCTTGTAAGAAAGGTGTTTCTAAAAAGACACTTGCAAACCATGTTTATCACGGAGTTTATTCATTGGATAGGAGTGATATTCTGTGATACATTTAGTGAGGTGTTTAAGAGACTAGTAATGAAAGTTTTTCTAACAAACTATTTGCAAGCTGCTTTCAGCATGGTATTCTTTCAGGGATGGAAATAGATCCTGTAGTGCATATAGTGGAGTATTTATGTGACTTGTAATAAAATTGTTTCTAACAAGGACTTGTAACAACAGTGTTTCTTAAAAGCCACTTGCAATATGTGTTCTGCATAATATTCTCTCAGTGAATGGAAATGATGTCCTTTCTGTAATGCATGTACTAAAGTGTTTAAGAAACTGTAATAAACGTGTTTCTAGCAAGCTACTTGCAAGATGTGTTCAGTTTAGTTTTCTTTCAGTGAATGGAAGTGAATCCCATTCTTTACTGCATATTGTAAAGTGTTTAAGAGACTAATAACAGTGTTTCTAATAAGTCACTTGAAAACTGCATTCAGCAAGTGTTCTCTCAGAGAAAGGAAGTGATACTATTCTGTAATGCACGTAGCAAAGTGTTTAAGAAATTTGTGGTTTCTAACAAGCTTCATGCAAGCTATATTTAGCACATTATTCAGTGAATTGATGTGATACCCATTCTGTAATGCATGTAATGAAATGTTTAAAGTCTTGTATAAAGGCATTTTTCTAGCAGCAGGATGTTTTCAGCAGTGTTCTTCAGTGAATGAAAGTGATACCACACGTGTAATGCATGTTGTAATATGTATAAGAGACTTGTAAGAAATTATTCTCTAAAACACTTACAAGCTGCTTACTGCACATTGTTCTTCCGGTGAATAAGACTGATAACCATTCTGTAATAAATGTAGTAAAGTTTTTAAGAGATTTGCCTCAGGCATGGGTTGTCTGGTTAACCAGCTCTTTGCCCTAGGCATTTGGACTTGCCCTCATCACTGGACTGGTAAACCAGCTGGCCATCTGAAGCTTCCTGATCACCAAATTATTTGCCTTGAGTGCCAGGCTGCCTGGTTGACCAGCTGTTCTTCCAGGGCATCCCAAAGTTGACCATGGGCTCCAGGGTGCCAGATGACCAGCAGTTCTTCCCAAGCATCCCAGACTTAGAGTTGACAAGCTGTCTGTCCCTGGTGTTATGTACTTGGCCTCAGATGCTATGCTTTTGAGTCGACCAATTGTCCATCCCAGCCTTGGCCTTCAATGTAGGATCACCAATTCAACCAGATGTCAATTTTGGGCATCCCTGAGTTGGCCTCAGTTGCCAGGCTGCTGTGTTGACCAGCCTACCATTTGGGGTGTCCTGGATTTGGCCTCAGAGAGTTCTTCTGGATTGACCAAGTGTCCATCCCTAGCATCCTGGACTTGAGCTGTGGCACCACGCTGCCGAGTAGACCACTTGTCCATCTTGGACTTGACCTCCAGTGTTGGGCTGCCAGGTCAACAGGGTGTCCTAGACTTGGCCTCCAGATTCAGGCTAATGAGTTGACCAACTGTCTATCTGAGGCATCCTGAGCTTGGCCTCAGAAGCCAGGAAGTCAGGCCAACCAGCTCTCCATCTTAGGTGTCCTGGAATTGGCCTCCGGTGTCAGGCTGCAATGTCAAATAGCTATCTTTCCCAAGCTTCACAGGCATCCAACACTTGGTCTTGAGCTCTGGACTTTTGGATCAACCAGCTGTCCATCCTGGAATCCTGGACTTGGTCTTAGGTGCCTGTTTCCAGGTTGACCAGCTGTCATTCTGGTGCATCCTAGACTTGGCCTAATGTGCTAGGCTGCTGGATTGTCCATCGTGGATGTCCCAAACTTGGTTTCAGGTGTCGGGCGGCTAAGTCAACCAACTGTCTATCCCAAGTGTCCTGGTTTTGGCCATGTGAGCCAGACTTCCAGATCAACCAACTCTTTGTCTGATGCATTCTAATTTGGCCTTGTGCACTGGCTTTCTGAGTTAATGAGCTGTCCTTCCTCTCTGCCCCAGAATTGGCCTTCCTTAAGTGCCAAGCTGCTGGGTTGACCAGCTATCCATCCTGTTTCCTGGTCTTGTCCTCAGGAACCATGCTTCTGGGTTAACAAGCTGTTTGTCCCAGCTGTCAAAATCCTGGCCTCAGGCATCATGCTTCCAAGTCAACCAACTTTCTGTTCATCTCACATCTGGTCTCAGTGTTGGGATGCTGGGTTGACCTGCTGTCAATCTCAGGTGTCCTGGGCATCCCAGACTTGGCCTTGGGTGCCAGGATACTGGGACAACTTTGGGCACCAAGCTGCTGGGTAGTTCAGCTTTTTTTCAGGCATCCTGAACTTGGCCTCAGGCGCCAGGTCTCAGGTTGCCCAGCTTGGGCATTCCATAGTTGACCTCACCACCAGGTTACCAGGTAAACCAACTGTCTGTCCCAGGCTTCCTGGCAGTCTTGGACTTGGTCTATAGTGCCAGGCAGCTAAGATCTCCAGCTCTGTGTCTCAAACATCCCCGGCTTGGCCTTTGGTGACAAGCTTGGGTTGACCAGCAATTTGTCTCATGCATTGTGGAAATCCCAAACTTTGCCTCAAGCACCAGGCTGCCAGGCCAATGAGCTGTCCATTCTGGTGGTCCTAGACTTGGCCTCTGCCTTCAGGCTGCTGGGTTGGACAGCTGTCCATCCTGGGCATCCTGGACAACCCTGAGTGGGCCTTAGGTGCCAGAGTGCCAGCATGACCAGGTATCTTTCCTGGGCCTCCCAGATTTGGCCTCTGGCACTGAGCTACTGGGTCAGCAAGCAAATAATACTGGGTATCCTGAGTGTCTGAGACTCGGCATCAGGTCAGGCTACTGGATTGACCAGCTGTCCTTTCAGGATGTCCTGGACTGTTTGAGAGTCCCAGACTTGGCCTTGAATGCTGAGCTGCCAGGTTGATCATCTGTGCATCCCATGGCATTCCAGACTTGGCCTCAGACCCTGGGCTGTCAAGTTGACAAGCTGTCCCTCATAAGCATCACAGTCTTGGACTCCTGTATCGAGCTGCATTGACCAGTAGTCTGAGGTGCCCCGGACTGGGCCTCTGGTGCTGTTCTGTCGGGTTGACCAACTGTGAATTCTGTGGCATAGGGAGATTGGTCTCAGACACCCAGCTACCAGGTGAAACCAGTTGTTTGTCCCAAGCATCACACATGTGGTACAGTGTTGGGCTGCTGGATCAACCCGGTACCTATCTGGGGTGTCTCAGACGTGGCCTCAGATGTGAAGAGTTGACCAGCTGTCCATTTGAAGTATCCCAGACTTGGCCTCCAGTGTTAGGCTGCCAGGTCAACAAGCTCTCCTTCCTGAGCACCCTAGTGTCTTGGATTTGGTTGGCAGGTTCACCAGCTCTTTGACCTGGACATCCCAAACTTGGCCTCAGGTGCTGGTCTGCCAGGTAACTAGCTGTCCTGTTTGGGCATACTGGATTTGGCTTTAAGTGTCAAGTTTCTGGATCAACCACATGTCAGTCCTGGGCATCCCATGTATCCCTGGCTTGGCCTTGGGTGCTAGACTGTCAGGTAAACCAGCTGACAACCTTAGGAGTCCTAGACTTGGCATCAGGCACTGGGCTGTTGGGTTGACTTGGGTGTCCCGTGTGTCTTGGAGGGTCCCAGACTTGGCCTTGGGCACTGAGCTGCCAGGTCGAGTTATCACTGGCATCTCAGGCTTCCTCAACTTGGTCTTGGATACTGTACTACTGGGTCAACCAGTCATCCATCCCAAGTGTCCTGGACTTGGCCTCTAGTGCCAGACTTTAGTTGACCACCTGTATGTCTTGGGCCTCCCAGACTTTATCTTGAGTGTTGGGATACTGAATCATCCAGTTCTTTGTCCCAGGTGTCCTAGACTTGGCCTTGGGCACTGAGCTGCTGTGTCTACCAGCTGTTTTCCCTAGGCCTCCCAGATTTGGACTTGGGCGTTGGTCTTCTGTGTTGAAGAGCTGTTCGTCCTGGGCATCCCAGACTTGGCCTTGGTCACCTCGTTGCTGGGTTGGCCAGCTGTCTTTCCAGGGTGTCCCAGACTTGGCCTTTTGTGCCAGGCTGCCATGTCAACCAGCTGTCTGTCCCAGGCATCCTGGACTTGACCTCTAATGCCAATGTGCGAGGAGACCACTGTCCTTTCTGGGAATCCTGGAGTTGGCCTCAGGCATTAAGCTGTCGTGTTGACTTGTCTGACGCAATCATCCTAGATTTGGCCTCTAGCACCTGGCTGCCAGGTCAATCACGCATCTTTCCAAGGTGTCCCAGCCTTAGCCTTGGCCCTGGGCTGCCTGCTCAACCAACTTTTTGTCCCAGACTTGCCCTCTGGAATCGGGCTGCTGTTTTGACCAGTAGTTTGTCCCGGGCATCCCATATTTGGCATCAGGTGATGAGCATCCAGGCCAACCAGCTGCCAGGCACCCTGCACTTGCCTTAGGTAACAGTCTGCTGAATCAAACAGCTGTCTGTCCCAGGCATTCCGGATGTCTTGGACTTGGCCTCAGGCATGGGGCTGCCCAGTCAAACAGATATGTATCCTGGTCATTCAAAACTTTCCTTGGGTGCCTGTCTGCTGGGTAGACCACCTTTCTGGTCCCAGGAGTCACGAATTGGCCTCAGGCACTGAGATACCAGATGGACCAGCTATTCATTCTGATCTTGGACTTGGCCTTGGGCACTGGGTTGGCCAGTTGCCTGTTCTGAGTGTCCCTGTCTTGGCACTGGCACCAGACCGGGGGGCCAACAGTCATCCTAGTCATCCTGGAATTGGCCTCACAAGACAGGTTGCTGGTTTAACCAGCTGCTCATCCTGGGCATCCTAAAATTGACCTCAGGTGCTGGACTGCCGGGTTGAACACCTGTCCATTTGGGCATCCTGGACTTGGCCTTGGGCACCAGGATACCGGCCTGTCTAACCATCAGTCTTGGACATCCCAAACTTAGCCTCTGGATTCAGGTTGCCATGTCAACTAGTAGTTTGCTTTAGACATTCCATACTTGGCCTGGGGCTCTGGGTAACCAAGTCAACCAGCTGTCCATCCTGGGCCTTCTGAACTTTACGTCAAATGCCAGGCTGCCAGGTCTACCAGCTGTTTGTTCTGGGTACCCTAGGCTTGGCTAGAGTTTCCAGGCTGCTGAATAGACTGGGCTGTTCATTCTGAACCTCCTGGGTGTCCCAGACTTGGCCCTAGACTTCAGATTGCTGGGTCAGCCAGCTGTCCACCCAGAGGATCCCACCTAGGGTGCTGGGCTGCTGGATCAATCAGTTGTTTGTACCAGTTTTCCCAGACTTGGTCTTGGGTACTAGGCTGCTGGGTCGGCGAGTTATCCATCCTGAGCTCGGCCCTGGGTGCCAGGTTTCCAAGTGACCAGCAGTTTGACGTGGGCTCCTGAGCATCCAAGACTTGGCCTCAGGCACTGGGCTGCCAGGTGAATCAGCTGTTTCTCTTGGGTGTCTTGGGCATCCTGGACTTGGCCTTGGGCACTGGTCTGCTGGGTTGACTAGCTGTTTATCGGTCCAATTGCAGTCCAATTCTGCTGAAGTCCATTTGTTTTATATTTTGTTGTTTGTGCCTTTGGTGTCATATTTAAGAAACCATTGCTAAATCCAAGGACATAAAGATTGGCCCCTATGTTTGTTTGTTTGTTTTCTTTCCCCTAAGGGTTTTGGAATTTTAGCTCTTGGATCCATTTTGAGTTAATTTTTGCATATGGTGTGAGATAAGGTTCCAACTCCACTTGTTTGCATGTTGAAAACTGGGATAACCAGTTTTCCCAATGCTATTTGTAGAAAGACTGTTTTTCCTTCATTGGGTGGTCTTAATGCCTTTGTTGAAAAATCCACTGGCATGGGTTTAATTTTTAAGTCTCAATTTCTATTCCATTGATCCTGCAGCTTGACTGAATTCGTTTGCTAGCTCTAACAGTTGTGTGTACGTGTGTGAATTTTTTAGGATTTTCTACATATAAACTTTTGTCATCTGTAAATAATTTTACCCCCTACTTTCCAATTTGGATGCTTTTTGCTTTGCTTGCCTAATTGCTCTGGCCAGAGCCTCCAATGAAATGAATGTTGAATAGAAGTGGTAAAGGTGGATGTCTTTGTCTTATTTCTGATCTTAGGAAGAAAGCTTTCAGTCTTTCACAACTGAACATGATGCTAGTTGTGGGGTTTTATACATGCCCTCTATCATGTTGAGGATGTTCCCTTTTATTTCTACTTATTGAGTCCTCTTATTCTGAAAGGGTGTTGGCTTTTGTCAAATGCCTTTTCTTCATCAGTTGAGATGATCATGTGGATTTCCGCCCCCCTTCATTCTACTAATGTGGTATAGATTGCATTTCATATATCGAGCAGTACTTTAACCCCTGGGATAAATCCCACTTGACCATTATGCATAATCTTTTAATATGCTGCTGGATTCTGTTTGCTAGTGTTTATCAAGGATTTTTGCACCTATACTCATGGGGGATATTGGTCTCTAGTTTTTTCTTGTGAGATCTTTGTCTAGCTTTTGTATTAGTGTAATGTTGCTCTCACAGAAATCGTAAGTGTTCCCTCCTCTTCTACTTATTGGAAGAGTGTAAAAATTGGTGTTAGTTTTTCTTTAAATGTTTGGTAGGATTCACTGGTTTTTTTAAAATTTATTTATTTATTTATTTATTTTTGGTTGTGTTGGGTCTTCGTTTCTGTGCGAGGGCTTTCTCTAGTTGTGGCAAGCAGGGGCCACTCTTCATCACGGTGCACGGGCCTCTCACTATCGCGGCCTCTCTTGTTGCGGAACACAGGCTCCAGACGCACAGGCTCAGTAGTTGTGGCTCACGGGCCTAGTTGCTCTGCAGCATATGGGATCTTCCCAGACCAGGGCTCGAACCCGTGTCCCCTGCACTGGCAGGCAGCTTCTCAACCACTGTGCCACCAGGGCAGCCCTCATCTGTTTTGTAATTTGTGTGCTTGTAAGAATTTTCCCATTTCATCTAGAGCAACTTGTAGGTGTGTAATTGTTCACAGTTTCTTATAAACTCTTTTATTTCTGTGGGGTTGGTAGTGCTGTCCCAACTTTGTTTCTGACTTTAGTTACTTGAGTCTTCTCTACTTTTTTCTTAATCAGTCTAGCTAAAGGTCCATCAAATTTTTCATTTTTTCAGAGAAACAACTTTTAGTTTGTTGATTTTCTCTATTGCTGTGTTGTTCCCTATTCTATTCATCTCGGCTCTAATATTTATTTTTTAGGTTTACTTTGCTCTTTTTCTGGTTCACAAAGGGCATCTTCTAACTGACTCCTGGCAATAGCTAGCCTCAGGATCACCCTCTCCAGGGTGAGCTAAAAACTTACAGACTGGAGTGGCCCAGGCCAGAGAGGCATTGTGCTCCCAACATGACAGCCCAGGCCACCTCCAGGCTTGTTTCACCACTGAACCTCTTCTGGCTGGGTATGACACCTAACAGTTGACAGGCTGACCTGGACTCCCGTGGACCTTCTTACTGCCTTAGTTGCCTTCTGCTCTATGGGAACTAGAAGGCTAGTTAACTTTAGCTGAGGAGCACTGCCAATGGGCACAGTACCCTGCCTGCTGCTAGATATTGCCCTCTGTACACTTCTCTCATTCCTTGACAGTTACCAGTCGTTGTCATCTGTGCCCACAGGCATCCCAGAGCACTCACCCACCCAACGGGTCTGACAACTTCAGTTCTAACTTCACGACTTACAGCACCTGCCTATTACCCTCCCAGGGGTCCTGGCCCTGCCTCCCACCACGTTCTCAGGCTAGATTCCATCATCAAGGCCAACTGAGAGTGATGGACTTACCTACCCCCCTCCCCCAGTAGAGGAGAGACCCCACTTAACATACCTTGCTCTTCACCAGGTGAGGGGCAGCTGAGTCCCACTGATGTTGTCTGGTGCCACTGCAAGTGCCAGGCACCAAGGACTTTATGAGGCCACAGGAGATGGGGTCAGTGGGAAGGGAATAGTTCAGAGGACGTGAGAGGGTGATTGATTTTTTTGTATAAAAGGTAAAAAAAAGAAAAGGTTTACTATTGTTGTAAATAGCAAAAGCTGCACTGGAACATTATATTAAAATCCCATTTCTACTATAGCCCGGGAGTTGTGGTTTTGTTCTTTCATTTCTTGTGTTTAAAAAGAGATAGACACTCTCACTCTTCAATAAGTCTTGAGGGCCATCAGTTTATTGTATGTGGGAGAAGTAGGAGGGGCCAGCTACCCTTCTCTGAAGGACACGCCCAAGTCCATCTTTCACAGAGACGTTTGTTTCAGTATCATTAAACTGGGCAAGGAGCTGAGAAAGCCCCTCAGAACTCGGGGGGCTTGGAGGTTGAAGGTACTTTCACAGGCATAGCAACAACCACTGAAAACTGGGCATCTTTAAAAGTAACTCTTGCCAGGACCATTTCCTGCCCCAGGACAATGGCTGCTTTTCTACACTCTGGAGAGAGCTTTCTGCTTCTCTTGCTGAGGTATCTTTTGACCACCAATTAGGAAACTGTAGGTCAAACTCTGGAATTCTATAAGCCCTAAGTGGGGAAAATGGTAAAAAAAAAAAAAAAAAAAAAAAAAAAAGGAAAGGAAAAAGCCAGAGGAAGATTATTTGCAAACAGACTGAGGGCAGGCAGGATTTTTCATCATCCCTCCCCACCAAGGTCAGCACTTTACCTAAATTTGAATACTCCTCTGACTTCAGAATTCCTTTTCCTACTTATTTCTTATCCAGGGGAAAGATTTGTGATGCAGAGTTTAGGCCTCTAGCTGGGTGTCATTCTATAAGCATCCCTGCAATGCCCTGTATAATTGTTTTAACCCAGAAATGCCCTAGATGGCCCCCAGTCCACCATCAGGTACACGGATCAGGTACATCAGGTCACTCCTTTCTGGCTGGGGCCTGATGAATGTACTTTGATTATGTCAAGGGGATGTCAACCTTTCATGTCGGAAGGGCTGAAAGATGCAGCCTGATAAGCAGGGGAGGAGGTGTACCACCAGGACCAACAATCCATGGGCAGCACAGACACAGCTCTACCAATTAAACACTAGAGTGCTTCCAATCTGGGTGGGAAACACACACTGCCCTGCACTCACCTGAGTGCCCTCCTGGGGCTTCCCCCAGGATTGGAAGCTAAAGGGCTAATGCCAGGCACAGGGAGGGAGCCCCTGGGACCCTTTACAGACTTCAGCCTGCACCCTGTCACCTATGTTCAGTAACATCCCCTAAGTATACAGCCTACAAAGGCAAGAGACAGATGAAATGCAGGGCAGTTCCGAGTTACTCTTTCCTCTGGGACGGCTCTGTCACTCAGACACAGAGCAGGGCTCACCTCTGCCAGGCCCCAAGTGACTTGTGCAAGTGACTGTTGAACGCAAGTGGAAGTGCAAGAAGCGGACACAGAATAGAGCAAAATGGAGCAAATGATGGTTGAACTACAGATAGCGATTGCAAAGGAGTTGATTATTGATGGCTTAGTGGGATTTGGATGGTGCAGAATGTGCAAGGGAAGATTGATAAGTTGACAGAAACGTGCTAAAGAGTACTTGTTTTGCAGTGAGTGCGCAAGCACTGACTGTTAAATGGCACTCAGTGGCTGTACAGGAGGGGAAGCTGGAGGAATAGTGAAGAGCAGTTGATAACATGGCCCCAGGGAGTATTCAGTGACTGTTGCAGTGGGCGCAACAAGACTTTGTTGAATAGCACACAGTGGGTGTGTGAGAATAGAAAATGTGATGGTGAGCATGGGAGGAGCAATTGTTAAATGCTGCAAGAGTGTGCTGGAGTGAAAGTGGGACGCACACGCATAGATTGGCTGTTGAACTGCACATGGCGAGTGTGTAAACAGTGACTGAGTGGCAAAGAGGTGTGCAAAGTGTGAAGTCAAATGGGAATGACAGTCACCGGCTTTTGAATCGCACAGTGAGTGAGCAAGGAGACACTGGTCAATGTCCTAAGAAGCGGGCACTGGATGAAGCAGAGTGACCAGTGAATATGCGGGGAGTGATTACAATGGTCCATTTTATGGGCCAGTGTGGTCAGGTCATGGTGCACAGTTGTTTGGCTGAATGCCAGCGTCTGGCTGTTGCTGTGAACTCAACAGACTTTAAGCAGATTGCCTTCCATAATGTAGGTGGGCCTCATCGAATCAGTTGAAGATCTTAAGAGCAAAGGACCTAGGTTTCCCAAAGAAGCACTTCTGCCTCTAGACTGCAACACAGAAACCCTGCCTGAGTTTCCAGCCTTCAGACTCAAGACCGCAAGGTCAACTCTTCCCTGGGTCTCCAGGCTATCCTGCAGATTTAACAATCAACAGCCCTTAACACCTCTCTTTCTACACATATTCTATTGGTCCCATTTCTCTGGAGAATCCTGAAACTCTTGACTATTGGGTGTAATATAGGTGTGCAAGAAGTGGAAACTGGATAGTACATACAAGTGCAAAGAGCCTGCAATGACAAAAAATTCTGGACGGGGCAGAATGAGTGCACAAAGAGTCGTTGCTGAATCAAACACTGTTTGCAAAGTGACTTTAGATGGTGGATAGTGGGTGTTCAATGAGTTGAAGTAGTATATGGTGCAGAACAGGTGTGTGAAGTGTGGAAGAGGCCCAGGTTCCAGCTGGCCTTTTGGGCCCTACCTGGCCTGCAGGGAGACCTTGGGCAAGGCCCTCTCCCTCACTGGGTATGCAGCTGCTAGGGTGGGCTTAGAGTCTCTGAAGGGTAAAGGTGGTGCTGTAGCAAGCAGGAGGGGGATAAACTCACTGGTGCTTTGCCTTGCCCTACTGCCAGCAGGGCCCAAGTGGCACGTCAACGATGTACCTATGACACTTGGGGGGCTTGCATGAAGGACAGCACATGAGGCCTAGAGTCCTGACCAACAGACATCTTTGGCTCAGGATCCTGCTGGGGAGGAGGTGAGCACAGGTGGTTCTAGTGTGGGAGAGAGACACAGGCCTTTGGTCTTGGGGCTGCCTTGGACCCCAGTGTCTCCACCTTACACTGAGGGTCTTGCTCCAGTGGGAGATGTGTGGACTCACGCAGGGATGTGGTGCTACTGCAGAGGGGGCCCTGCCAGACGAGCCAGCTGCCCTGCACTGCTGGGGATGGGAGGCCTGTCAGCTTGGATGCTGGCCTCTGCTGCGGGAAGGCTGGGGGAGTGGGGGGAGAAGAAAACCTAGCCACATGCCACCCCCACTCCTGAGTCCCCAGCACATTCCCAGCCTCCTTGCCGTGGGTCCAAATGGCCAACACCTCCCCATGCACCACCCCTCACCGGATCCAGTTCCCAGTCCTGGCTGGGCCTCACGAAGACAAGGAGCCTGGACCCTCTGGACAGGCATCAGAGCCCCAGGGATGCCAACAGACAGCCAGGACATGTCAGACCCCGAAGAGCAGGAATTGTGCCTGGGACGCCGAGGTGACGGTTCAACAGGGAGGTGACACATCCCAGGCCACAAAGGAGGACAGAGCTTTATTTCCAGAAGGGACCCTCGCACAGGGTGACTGCCTTCCACACTGGTGCCTCCAGGGTCCCCCAAGGATATGCTGCACCCGATCCCTGCAGCATGCACTAAAGCGATGTGGTGGCGGCCACAGCCTCCTCCAGCTGCTGTAGGAGTTCCTCTGGCCGTGGTGAGAATGCACTGGTGTCCACTCTCTGGAAGTCAGGGTGGGCCACCACGGACTCCAGCACCTCAGCTATGCGGCCAATGTCAAAAGCAGCCTGCTGGGGGTCCAGCCTGGTGCCCTTGCCGCCCTCCACCTTGCCAGGACCCATCCCCTTCGCCAGGAGGAGAAGCCTCCTTTCAGCAACGACCTTGAGGAAGTGATAAAATTCCTCGAAATTAATCCCGGAGCAGGACTTCATGATGACCTGGGCCAGAAAGGAACAACCAGTGAGCTGCCGCTCACTCACAGCTCTCGGCAAGTTCTGCTGACCCTGCGTCGAATCTAGGCTACAAAGGGCCCTGAGACACAGTCCAGTCCTCGAGGGTGGAGACACCTGGGGGCCAGCCAGTGATCAAATGGGCCTGAGTCCTGCAGCCTGGAAGCCCCAGAACCCTCACTCACATAGGTAGGCCTGGTTGCCACCAGGCCCCCAAAACTACAGATCTGACCTTAGAGACCACCCCCTCCCTTAAGACTGCAGGCTGTCCTGGGGCTTTGCCATACCCTTCCCCCACTGATGCCCTGGGCCAGGTGAGCACCCTCTTGCCCTTGACTGTGGTCCTGGTCCAGGTGAGCCCCCTACCAATCCCCCCACTATAGCCCTGGTGAGCCTCATCCTGTGCCCCCCTCCTGCTCAGACCAGTTGTCCCACCTGGCAGTGGTGGTGCCAGTCGGGCATGCTGTCCCTCCACTCAGTGATCTCCTGCTGCACGGCACAGAGCTCTTGCTGCAGGAAATGCCACATGTTGGCCAGGTTACAGCCGTTGACCCAGTTGTGGTTGATGGAGATGGTGTCCTCCTGGAAGGGGTAGGGCACAGGCTGTCCCCGTTAGCCCACAGGGGGAACCGTCCCCTCCCCATCCTGAGGTCCTCTCAGCCTTCCTCAGCTCGGAGGAGCTGCTTCCATCTCCCAATGGGAGCCAGCAGAGAAGAGGGAGCTGGGATGACTTGAATCCACAATTAGCCCAGAATGGGGCTCCGTAAGGGCTGGGACGACACCACAGTGTGTGGACCCCTTGCCCCCTGTTGCCCAGGGAAGCAACATGGGAGGGAGGGAAAGAGGCTGGGGGCCCTCAGCAGTGCTGCATGCAGGGAACAAACATAGCCACATGTAGTACCAGCCTTGCCCGTGGCCTGCCCCCTCCCATACCCAGGCTCTCCCAGAGGGACAGCCTGCCCGCTCTATGGGATCAGGGCGGGTGGGCTCGGCCCTCTCTCTGCAGGAACGCATTTAGGAAGGTGCTGAGGGCAAGAAGAGCTGCTGAGCAGGCCAAGGGGCACAGGTGAATGGGGGTAAGAGTGAGCTCAGTGGAGCCCTGTGGCCTGTCTCCCTGACCCATCTGGGCCACAGCACATGGGGTAGGGAGTGACCAGCATACCAGGTTGTGGACTTGATGGTGCCACCCACTGGGCACAAACACCATCTCGCCTGCCTCCTGTGTGACCTCCAGTGGTGGGCTACAGTGATCTTGCATGGGGTGTAGGCGGCTATCCAGGAGTGTGGGGGAGGTCACGTCGTAGGGCAGGCTACCGTGGCAATCCCGCAGGGCTTCTTCTTGCCCCGGTGGGAAGAAGAACCACTTTTTCCTCCCGCAGATGTTGACAGACCAGCTGAAGGAGCGGAAAATGTCAGCATGGAACGGCGACCTGTGCAAGAGCTTCTGTTGGTGCTGTGTGGCTTGGATGTGGGCTTTGCTTCTTCTGAGTAGACTGGCCAGGCTCAGAGGCCTCAGTGGTCCCCAGCTCTCACACCTGGCCTGTGAGCCAGGTGGGAGGGCCAAACCTCCCCCACCCCAGAACATCACACAGGAGGTGCATGAGCTCTTTCCACAGAAGAAAGAGGTAAGTGGGCTTAGAAATGACAGACCTGGCAGCCGACTCCATTACCTGGCTAACAGGAATCTCTGAGAGGCTCTGGGCAAGAGGTGACACACCAGCATGAAGGTTCAGGAGTGACCAGGGACAGGGTGTAGGGTGGTGGGTGGGAGTAGACAGGCGGTTACCAGGTGCCGGTGGGCCCCATGTAGATGAAGCGGTAGTCATCCACGTCCAGGGCATCCCAGTACTCGTTGAGCCAGTCAGATGAGAAGTATATGGGCAGGGTGAACACGCCCTCCGCCGAGGAGTCCCTTTAGAAAATGGCATGACGCTACAGCAGAAGTGGCTACAAGCCAACCTCCTGGCACCCACGTCCTGAGTGCATGAAATATCATGAGAGCTTTGAAATTATGTGAATGACCCTGACCTGCCTTCCGGAGTCAGCACCAACCACCAGAAGTGGGGCCACCTCAGACCACCCAGCCATAGTCCAGCCGCCAGATGACCACAGCCCCAAGTGGCCCTAGCTGATCCCTGCCCAAACGACTGAACCAGAGTTGTAAGCAGATGAAATGGCTTTGGGGGTGCTGTGACACAGCCTAGACAACTTGTACAGGCAGTGAGACCTAGATGTTCCTGGCCGCTCCCACACCCATTCCAGGATTTCAGCTTCTGGCTGAGCTGGGGTTTAAATGCATCATCTGCATCGTGCTGGTTTCCCGAATTTAGGGGCCTCCTCCACTTTTTTAACCACACCAGTGACCTTGATTCTGCTGAGCAGATTCAAAGCCACAAGCCCAGGCATGAGGATAGCCCAGGTACACGGAGGTCCTTTTCAACCCCTCACTCCCCTGGATCCATCCCCACAACCCCAACCAATGGGCTCCCAAACAGAGGAGCATTCCAAACCAGCCCAAGGGAGAGTGCAGTTCTACCAACAACATGGTCGCACAACACTCTTGGTCAGAGGCCATGACAGGGGAGAGCCTTAGTAGTACCAAACCACCAGTAGTTCCCCAAAACACCATGCAGGTCCCTCCGCTGCCATGCCTTTGTACAGTGACAGACTCCTGCTTATCGTTCAAAACCCTGCTCAGATATCACCTCCCCTGTGGCTACCCCTGCACGCCTGATCCAGGCCTTCCTTTGTTCTTTTTATTTTGGGGTTGCCAAGGAAAACACAAGACACTTCCTCAAGACTGAATTTCAAATAAACAGTGAACAAGTTTCTAGGATAAGTATGCCCCTTGTAATACCTGGGACATACTTATACCCAAGAAACTACTCGTTGCTTATCTGAAGCACAAATTCACAGTGCACGAGTGTCTGAATCTATGAGTCCATCTGTGCTGTTGGAATATGAGTCCATGAAGTCTAGGACCAGAGTCTGGTTGCATCTTAATGACTGTCTGCCGGGTCAGGTCTCTCTGACAAGTAAGAAGCTGTATGGCAGACAGTACCAAGGGCAAACTTTGAGCAGGATGCTGGTGCCCTTCATGTACTCTTGGATTGCTCTTGGGAATCACAAGGGCCTGAATTTTTTTTTTTTTTTTTTTTGCGTTTTAGTTCCTGCATCAGCAAAACAAGAATTCCACTGTTCACTCATTCATTAAATGAGCACCTGATCTGTGCCAGGGCCCTGTGCTAGATGGCGGGGGTCTGACTAGGACCTCCTCTCTGCTTGTGAAAAGCACACCCCTGGCAGGGCTACAAAACCTGAGGACCACCTCAGAGAGTGGGAAGGCCAGCAGAAGGGGTGGGGCTGCCCACAAGAGCTAGGCGTTTCTCAGAGCACATCCTTTGAGCTCCCCAGGTGGAAGAAGCATGTGGTGAGTGGCAACAGATCTCGGAAGGCCTTATTAAAGAGTTGGCATTGCTTGTTAGTGATGGAGATTTTAAATGGGTGGGGCACAGTCCTGCTGGAAAGCTCACTTGGACTTTAGCAGTGGGGTGCAGGACTTGAGGCGGGGCAGCTAGTCTGGAGACTGGCAACAGCCAAGGTGGATGATAGCAGGCCTGACTTGGAGAAGTAGGTCTGGACAGGGGAGGCTGGCCCCAGGGGCATCTGAGAGGACAGGCAAAGGCTGGATGCTGCCAGTTAGATGGAGGTGAAGCTGACAAGCATGGTTCTCGGCAAATGTGACAAAGATGAGGTGGGTGACCATAGCCCATCTGTGCCTCTGCCAGGCCCACATTCCTCATAGCAACCAAGCCTGTGCAGGCATGGTGAGATGGCCATGATTGGAGAGAATGACACTTCCCACCAGGCCGAGGAAAGCGGGTTAAATTCCGAACTGGGGAAAAGATGAGTTCCTCCGTGTGCAGCCAGGGCTCACTCAGAACTGAAAAGCAGTGCTGTGGCCAGTGCTCCAGGCTCCTTTACCTGCACAGATGCCAGTCTTTGAGATAGAGACAGCCCCGTGAAGAGGAGTAGTTTCCCTGAATATACTCTTTCCAGTAGCTGATGTAGTCTCTGAGGGGCATGTGTTCTTTGGGGTTGGAGTTGTATTCCCGGACCCCACAATTTGCAACAGGTACAACCACGTCTCCTGAAAGGAAAGGGTCAGGGACAAGACTTTTCTGAGAGTCCTCCAGCCTGTCAGTCCTCCCTGACCCTGTCCGCCCTCCAACTCATTGCTACACCGTCTCCAGGTGAATTCTTCTGGGGAGTGACTCATGCCTTGCCTCCCTCAAGCCCTCTGTGGCTGTCCTCACTTGCGCCCTCCCTCACAGTCCGACCTAAGAGTCTAGTCCTGTGTTTGCACTCCATGCTGTTCTTGCCCGGGGCACTCGCGCTGTCCTTACCATAGTTCTGAAGCAGATAATCGAAGTTGGGCTTTCCGCTGGGTGTCACCCAGAGCCTCCTGCTGCCCCAGCCCTCGGTGAAGGCGCTGGAGAAAACACAGGGTAAGTTAGGGAGCAGGTAACCCTTGAAGAAGTCGGCGTAGGAAAAGGAGTCCGGCTTCTCGATGAAGTCCACGCGGTCCAGTTTCGGGCAGACCCTGCGGGGGAGACACCCCTCGAGGCCTCGGAAGTGGCTCTCGGCGAACACGCGCGCCTCCCTGTCCATCCCGGGCCAGGTTCGGCGTCCCTGGCGTGCGGGATGCGTGGGGTGGGAGTCTGCCGGGGGAATCTGGAGGGTTGCCGGGAACAGGGCGGGGCTCGGGGGGGGGGGTGTGGGTCGGAGGAGCTGCCGGGCACAAGGAGGGCTGCGGGGCGGTCACAGAGGCTGCGCGGAGTCGGAGGGGCTGCTGGGGACGGAATGCTCCTGGAGGCCCAGAATCCGGCTTCCGGATTCCCACTTCTCTGCTCTTTAAACAGGGAGGTGAAAAAGGAAGTATTTGCTAAACCTACTTCCGGAGTACACGCTCTGAGCACCCGCGGCTCACAGCCCCGCGCCGGCCAGAGCGAAACCGGCGAGGTACAGACAGACAGACACTCATAGCCGCGGTCGCCCCGGAGCACTCGAGCGGAACCTAGAGCCCGCGGTCTAAGTTCCTGCCCGAGCCTGAAACACGGTGAGCCAGTTCTTGGGCGCATGCTCGCTGCCCGCTACGGCCCTCACCCGGCGCAGGCACAGGAACGGCCCACGGCACAGTCCTCCCAGCTCCCGGTCCCCCGCCCCCCGCGGCTTCAGAGATTGTTGAACGGTGTCGGCCTCGGGTCTTGTCGGCTTCGCGCCTCCCCCGCGACTCAGGTAAGGCGTGTCTCCAGTCTGCAGCTGGGCCTGTGCTCTTCCGTCAGGGTCCCTCCTAACGCTACCGCCGAAGTGAGGACTCCTCCTCTTTCCAATGCTCCAAGGACTACGGAAGGTGGTGGGATGTGGGCTGGGCTAACAGAGAGGCACAAGGGCCAAAGGTGGGGTCTTGAGGGTTGCTGGGTGTCTAAGGGGATGCTGGGTACCTGGAGGGGATGCTGGGGGACTAGGGCGATGGTGGAGGCCTAGGGGGATGATGAGGACTTGGAAGGAATGCTCTAACTTGCCTGTGATGGTGGGACCTGGTGGGGACGCTCGGAGACTAGGGAGGTGCTGAGGGCCTAGGGCGATGCTGGGGACCCGGAGGAAATGCTGTGGACTAGGAGAGGATGGTGGGACCTGAAGGGCATGGTGGGGACCTGGAGGCATGCTGGGGGTCGAGAGCGATGGTGGGGACCTGGAGGGGATGCTGGGGGAATAGGGTGGGTCTGAAGTGAAGGTGTGGGGGGATCAAGTGTGGGGATATGAGGCTGTGCACACCAGCAGACCTGAAATGGGGGACATCAAAGAGGAACTTGGGTGGGGGTGACACGTCAGGGTCTCAGCATGTTGGAGAAATAGATGTCCTTCCTACCCACATCAATATGGAAAGGAAGAAAACAGTTTCATTACTGTATGAGCAGATTACATGCATGTAAGGCATCTTCAAGAGAGTACAGAGCTGGGCAGAACGTCACACATTTTACACACAAGGAAGTAGAAGAATGAACTGTTAAGACCTCTCTCATCTCCTTGAGGGAAAAATAGATGCACCTGTGTAGTCTGCAGCTGATGAGAGACTCCTGCCTCAGTTCTGGAGCTCCATGTTTACTTCTCTGAGTCAGCAGGTGGTGACTGTGCCCTGTAAAACCTGAACACTGAGTTTGTTTCATTCCTGACGAAAGGAAACACTCAAAGGGCAGGGAAGGGGCAACTTCTAACCCTTTGTTAAACAGTGAAGATGTAATCTCGTTTATTTACCCTTATAGATGGCATAAGTGAGATCCTGGGGATATGAGGGCTCTGAGCTTTGGAGCGGGGCTTGAGGGAGGACTCTTTCCAAGGGGTATGAAGCTTATGCAGAAGGTGAACAGTGAGGACGGGAAGTGGGGAAAGGCAGAGATGGGGAGGACTAGGAAGAAAGTGAGTTAGGGAGAGTCTGAAGTCCAGGTATAGGAGGGGTCTAAAGTGGGAGCTGAGAACATGGGCAAGATGTTGGAGTGGAGAGTTCGTTGCAAGCAGAGCAATGTGAGGGGTTGTGTGATTCTGTGTGCACTGTGCTCCCTTCCCAGTCCGTCTCATTGTACCTCATATGGTCAAGCTGTGGAATTCTTCATTGGGCCAGTGTTGGGCAGAAAGTTAGAATGCACTGGGAAGTTAAAATGGAGAAAAAGAGTCACCCTTGAGCATTTTTTTGTTTCTTGATATAGAGTTATCCTTCCAGGCATGCACTCATTCATTCATTTTTTTTCTCTTTATCCCTCCCTGTACACACACACACGCATACACACAAACACAGTCTCTCTTTCTATTTTATATGTATGTAAGTTTATATATGTAAGCTTTTGCTGCTTTTAACTTTTTAAAAAAGATTAACAGATGTCAATTTCTTGCCACATATTGACCAGATGTTCCTTAATTATTTGGTTTTAGTTGTGGTGAGTGCAGATCATGGAAGGCAAATAGAAAAAGTGTGGGAAGCAGAATGTTCATAATTGTCTAAAGAACTGGGAAATATGGCTCAAAGTTTGCCTCACAGGGGAAATATGAAGTTCAGATAGACATTGCCTGGGAAGAATCCCAGGATTCCAGCTTCTGAAGCTCTGTGGTTGAGACTAAGTTTCATAAGAAAGGGGACGCTTTAGGCCAGCAGGTCCACATGCTCCCCAGGATTGTTGGGGCAACTGAACCAGTAACTCAGGGTAGGAGAGAAGGTCTCCTTTCTTGAGCATTTGCCCTGGGCCAGGCATTTTGTCCTGTATTTCCCCTAGTTCACATGATGGCTCGCTGGTGTTGACAGTATTATCACAACTGTACGCATGAGGCCCTGACATAACTAGTGAGAACAGGGGACTGGAACACAGGTCTGTGTCCCTCCAAGGCCACTAGACAGCAGCCCTGGCATCACTTGGGAACTGGTGGGAAATGCACATTCTTGGGCCCCACCCAGACCTGACTCAGAATCTGGGAGCAGGGTACTGCTCTAAGCCTTGTCACATCTCAGTGACACACCCCACAGAGGGCCAGAAAGAAAAATGGCAGGAGTGGAGTTTAAAAGTTAGCATTTTGTAGGAGATGCAGTGGGAATAACATAAAATCCTAGTTGTCTGCTCTGAGAGGTTAGAAAGATAGCACGTACCATGTGAATAGGCTATGTTACTGCAATTAAACAAACACCCCCAAACCTCCCCGGTTGAAAGTGGGAGCCTCTGAGGAGCAGGAGGTGAAGGTAATGGAAAAGACTGGCCACCGGTGCCTGGAGACACTGCTCCCAGTGTTCTGACTCTAAGCCTTCTTGTGGTCAGGAGTTATTGGAAGGTGTATAAAATGTTGCTTGGTCTGTTACTTTGGAAATTAACTAAAAATAGGATGTTTACTTGATACTGAGTCTACTCCAGGACACAGTTCTGATGGAAGTGCTAAAAGAGATCCATTATACTAATTGCAGTGTGTTAATAAGTTCAGTCCCTGTGACCATTCATTTCTTCCCCAGGAGCATCACTGTGTGGATTAGTCTCAAAGACTCTTGAGGTACCTTGCCATGACCTCTTCTCCATAATTCAGCAGGCATGTTGTGTTTTCACTGGAAGATGTGGGTTCCAGTTTACAGCAGGTGAGGACCAAATAAGAACTCCGTGAACTTAGCATAGAGTGAAAACCTAGTTCAGCAGATAGAGGGAAGAAAACTGTCCACAGTGGACACAGCTAATGATTTCACATCATGTGATTTGCGGTTCACTCAACACATATTTAGTGGGTTCCTGTGATGCACCAGCATTGTGCACAAGGCACCCTCCTTGTAACGTTTGCCTTCTCCATTGTTTTGACTGAGTTGGTCAACATGTAAGCACATTCAGAGGCTTTTTGGAATTATGGTGAGTGCTGTGGTTGGTGAGTGCTGTGGTTGGTGAAGGGGCAAGGATGCCACTGGACAGAGACCTGGAGAGTGAGGCGGAGTTGGCCGTTCGGAGTCCCAGGAGCAGCAGGTGGGGAGCCTGAGACAGGAACAGAGCAGTGCAGGGAGAGGGTATGGGCTGGGCGGTGAGGCTGTAGTTAGGTAGTAAAGCCTACATGACCTGGGTGGCGACTTTGGACTTTACTCGAGGTACATGGGGAAGGATTTCAGCAGAAGAATGATATTTTCTAATTTTGTTTTATGACTGTCACATTGGCTGCTGGCTAGAGAACGGGTAGTCGGGGGCAAAGTGAAACAAGGAGGTCAGGTGGGAAGTTGTCCAGGAGAGTAATGACAGTGTTGCATAGTCGTGTGGCTGGGGGGATGGGGGGCGGTGCAGACGGCAGATGTGAGATACAACTGCCAAAACTTGCTGACAGATTGAGAGGGATGAGGAAGAGGGGATCCAGGAGAACTCACCTGGCAGTGCCTTCACTGAAATGCAGGAGCAGATGGAGGGGCTTGCTCAATTGCAGATGCCTGCTAGATGGTCAGGTGGAGATGCCCAGGCAGCACTCAAGTCGCAGAGAGTCTGGGCTGGAGAGGAAAGGTTGGCAGGCCAGGCAACAGCTGGAAGGTGATATTTAATGCCGTGAAACTGTGTTGACTCACTTAGAGAGTATTGATTAAGCGGACCAAGGTTGTGGCAGGGTCATTCCAGCATTTAGCGGTCAGGTGGAAGAGGAAGAATCAGCAGAGGAGACTGAAGACGGGCCCCAGGGGGTGGGAGACCAGGGGAGCATGGTATCCAGGAAACCAAGATGTAATGTGTCTCAGGAGATGGGCAGGTGTGTTGGACAGAGGTTAGAACAGATGTGGGCTTTGCATTTGGCCACCTGGAGACCTGGACAGAGAAGTGTCAGTGAGTGGCGGGGACAGGAGCCTGTCTGGAGGGGGAGATTCCTGGCTGGTGGCTGGGGAGCAAGCACAGGGAAGCATTTGGAGTCTCTTGGAGGAGCAGTAAGCGGAGAAGACTGCGGGGATGTGGGGAGGGCGTCTGTTTTAAGATGGTCTTAGAGCGTGAGTGTAAACTGATGAGATGATCTAGGACGGGTTGGTAAACTATGGCCCATGGGCCAAGTCTGGCTGCCACCTGTTTTATAAGTGAAGTTTTATTGGAACGGCCACACCCCTTTGTTTCTGTATTGTCACTGGCTGCTTCTACTCTACAGTGGCAGAATAGTTTAAGGGAGACCATGTGCTCACAAAGCCTAAAATACTTACTACCTGGCCCTTAGGAAAAAAAAGCATGCCCTTTCCTAGTGTCGAAGGGATGGAGACCAGACTAGAATCTGGTCTTTGAGGGAAGGAGTGGGGACACTGCTTCCCACAAACTGCGCACGGAGACCAGAGGAAAGGCAAAACACCCAGGGACAGATGTGGTATCAGAGTCCTCAGCTGAGGGAGAGGGAGGGTGTGGGTGGGGTCATTCTAATGCACACGGGAATGTTGTTCTCACTTTGGCCCTTCCACTTAATCCTCATTTATTTTGGTCTGTTGGGAAAGCTGCCATGGAAATCCGTGGTAGGAAAAATTGTGGCCACAGGTTTTTCCTTTTGCTTTTTCCTTGGTATTTGTCAAACCTGAGTACTTTTCTCATATTTCTTGTATTAGTACAATCATGAGAAGTGTTTTCGTTCTTAATTTTTGTTTCCTCTAACTTTTCTCTCTTTTTGAATTTTAGAATAATTCAGAGCTGATATTGTCCTTGGGTCTTTTAGTTATTTTCATGGTTAAACAGAGGCCCAGAAGATGAAATAGCTTTTCCACAGTCATAAAGTTTGTCTCAGAGCTGGAGTTGGAACTATAGCAGGGTTCCTTGGATGCTGTAATGCCAGACTCAGTAATTCTTTGGGGAATTTGTGCATAATCTCACTCAGTGCTCAAGGAATACCTCTCAGAGTACACATTGAGGAATGACAGCTCGGGTCAGGCAGTTGTTAATATAACTTCAATTTTCATGCTAAATCAAGGTCTCAAAGTATGGGGAATAGCGGTAAACAAGATATGGCCCCTCCTTAACTCTCTTGGGGGTGGTTTATGGCAGACAGGGGGTGGCCAAGCGGCAGGAGGCTCTTTTCAGCCAGGAGGACCAGAGTCTAGCTGGTTTCAGGGGCTGACCCGAGCTGTGAGCACACTGCAGTGACTGAGGCCAGAGGTACGTTGCCTCTGACATTTGTCTTGGACGTGGAAACACTGAAAACCATGGTTGACGGGGTTCGTAGTCCCTAATGCTGAGAGTAAACACTTTCCTGTGATTCACACCTGAGTAACTGCTGAGTGGCCTCACGGCAGGACGGCGCTAGCAGGTTGTGCACGTGGCTCGCCGGGGACCTCACAGCTCGTGGGGGACTGCAGGTGTGTCAGTCATAAAAGCTGAAGGCCTACACATCCTTGCTTCCCTGTCCTGTGAGAAGCCCTAGTCCAGCGACACTCTGTAGTCTGTTTTATGTCTGTTTCAGGGTGGTCAGGTGAGTGTCCTTCTTACTAGGGAGAAAGGTCTGATGAAGGCACTTGGGCCTTACAGTTCCTTTTGTCCAGAGTGAACCGTTGTTACAGAGGAAAGGCACCCTCCCAGCTGCTCTGCCCCGCGCAGGGAGCTTCCACACAATCCCACTGCGTGCAGGGAGCTCACAGGGAAAGCCCCTAAAGAAGACGACACCAGTCTTCTGTACAGGAGGTCAGTTTTCAACACCTGAGATCTTCGTTAGCTTTCCAGCGACATAAGAGCACGGGTTTCCTGGATCCTTCACAGAGCCCTGCTGAGTTGGGAGTCTGAGATTGTTTGTTTGTAGTGTTGAGATTCCCCTTGGTCTGGCATTCATCATCATGTTGCCTAAGAAGATGGATTCTTGGGTTTGTGTCTCCTTGGGGAAGTTTCTGACCCCATAAGCCTCAGGCTCCTCTGTGACTCAGAATGGTCATTCCTACTGACGCACAAGAAGGTGGCACCAGACCTGAGAGTGGAAAGTCTCTGCTTCTTCCTGCTCCAGCCCTGCTACATTCTTCAAGTAGGAGGCTTGCCTTCCTTATAGTCTTAATCTGCAGTAGTCTCTTCTAGAATGTTCTTTACCACTTACTGTTTTTGCAGTTCAGTGCAAGTATCTGCAGTCTAATTGTTGCTTATCTTTAACTGTATATGTTCTATCTCCTTATCCCTGTACCCTCTGGTCCCTGCACTGTATTGTATCTCCTTAAATATGTAGGTCCTAAGGCTATTACTTTTTCAGAATTGACACTCAGAGAAAACACTTGAAGATGCTAATACTCCTGAAAGAGTATTAGCCAAGCTATCAGTGGACTTTTAGAGCTTCTGCCATGATAGAGTTGTGCTCATTCGTTTGTTGAATGAAGTGAGTTGGAGATGATCTCTGTGGTCCCTCCAGCGCTGACATCATTTTGTTGTGATGACAAAATTCTCATGCTTAATATGGCAGCTTTCTTTTAGGTTTGTCCTAATTTTAGGTATTAGTAATTAGCAGAGCTGGTAAACTGGACTGATTTGTAGTACTGAGTAACAGGGCTTGATTGGCACATATGCATATCTGGGAAGTTTGGGTCAGCCCTTGCTACTGTGATTAAGAGAAGTTCTAGAGCGTACTTGGGAAGTACTTCAATCTGATTAACATAGGAGTTAAATTTATTTCTCTTATAATGGAATCAAGTTGTTTGGCACTTCAATTTTGTGTACACTAGGCACATTCTTCCTTCTTTTTTTCTCCTCTTTTTCACTGTCATGTTTGTTTTTGTGACCAGGTGCTGTCTATAGCCAACTCCGATCAGGTGGTGAAAACTAATGAGACCAAATGACAGATTCTGGGTATGGTGATGTTTTAGCAGTCGTTAAAGAAGTGGAGTCAAGAGTAGACTCTTCACATGCCTAATAGATGAGCTGAGTTAGTTCTGTAAATATTCGTAGTATTCACAATGATTGTAATAACACCTGTAGCATATATTGGGTGCCAAGTACTCTTCTAAGCACCTTTCACGTTATCAGTTCAGTTAAGCCTTACAGCTGCAGTGTGGGATAGGTACAATTATTATCCCACTGACAGATCAGGAAGTGGAGGCAGTGGGGCTGAGTAGCCAGGGGTCCCACACAGATGAGTGGGAATACCTGCCAGTGTCCGTATGAAAGGTTTGTGCTGTAGTCTTCCAGCTGTGCTGCTACCTGAGGCAGTGATTTCAGATGTTTTTGCAAGTGTAATGCCCAGCTGAAATTTAGTTTTGGTATATCTTTCATATGTACATTTATTATTAATTTTTAATAAAATTTTATATTATTACTAAATATGTAGTAAATCCTTAATTGAAGTATTAATGAAGAAAAGTGAACAGATCATGACAGAAAATGCACAAATCTTGAATTATCAGAAAATTAATACACCCAGGGCAAGAAGTAGAACATAACCAGCACCACAGAGTCAAGGCCTCCTTTCTCCCCAGTCATAACCACCGTTCTGCCTCCTGTTTAAAATGAATTAAAGTTTGGGGAAAGTTTTCATTCCCATAAGTCAAATAGAAACATCCTAGGGTGTTATGAATTGATAGAGTCGATTTGTAGAGTCCGCTTCCTAAATCTTTAGCTTAATAGAGGTTCTCATATGAAGAACCACGCAAAGTAGAATGATCTCTGTGTTGCACATCACTGTTGGGGATTGTGAAGGGTCTGAGACTTTATTGCGGGTTGAAGAGTGAGCCTGTCATAGTTTTGTAGGTGTGGCAGAAGAGAGGAGGCCCTCTGTCAGAGAGAAAGGGCCCGTTGTGCATGGCATAGCAGGATTCACATGTGCATCTGTTCCCCTTGCCCCCTACCTTCTGAGGGCACAGGTGGATGCTGCATATACCATGGGTTTGTGTCACAGCTTATGAGGGGATTGCTAGCAAATCTGCCCAACATTTGCCTCCAAGGGGACACTGACCTATTATCCTGGTCAGGAAACGGGTCTTCTTTCAACCAGGAGGGAGACACTGTCCACAGTTACAAGGAAGATAGTCTGGGACAGTTTTTGGTACATAAAATGTTATGTCAGTTTTTGACATAAAATGTGGAGAAGCACCATGAAGAATTGCCTCCATAATGTCCATACCTTGTATGTGCAGTATGTAATTAAGCAGTAGGATGAGACCAGCCTGAGCACTGACCTCAGCTATGCTGAGGGTCACAGCTGGGCAGATACCATAAACCACGAGTGTCTGTTCTATTCATTCAGTCACAGAGTGTTTCCTGAGTTAGGATTATGAATAAAATAGTCATTGCCCTTTGAGAGCTTGCAGTCAAATAACAAGTGGTCATCCTACCATTTAACAGGTATAGTAAGTGTGCATAAGTTCCATACAGCCTCACAAGGGAGAGAGAGGGTGGGAGAGGCCGAGGGCTGGATGGGGCCTCTCTTACTCTGGAAAGAAGATTGCAGTGGCAGTGGGGGGGTGGTGGTGGTATTTTGGAGTACCAAAGGCAGGAGACCAATTAGACTGCCACTATAGTCCACTTAAGACTTCCTTACATTCCTTATCACGCCTACAACCCTATGAGCTTTGGGGTTTTGTTTGCATTAACATATTTCATATTTGATGATACATTGCCTAATCTCAAATCACTTTGTTTCTTCATAATTAGGAATCTCAATTCAATTCAGGTTCTTCAGGTGCAGGTACTGCCTTTTTTTTTTTTTGCTCTTCAGGCTTGTGGTGCTTGATGTGGCGTCTAGTACAGTAATTACACTGAAGAGTCTGAGTCTTTAGAATATAACTCAATGAGGAAGTTTATAGAATTCCAGTGGACTCTAAGCTCCATGAGCCAAGGACTATGTCATTGTTGTTTCTTTTGTACTTGCAGCCCAGCATGGCATGGTGGGGGCTTAAAACTTGTTAACCAAATGCAGAGAATCCCTGTACCCATTCTGTGAAAGTCCACACGTTTCAATATTTTTAGAGATAATATTATGTCTTCTCCTATTTTTATAAGTGAAATCATGTCATAGTTAAACTCGTGTGTGTGTGTGTGTGTGTGTGCGCGCGCACGCGTGCGTGCATGCAAGAGAGAACGAGGATTTGAGGAAGGAGGGAAGGAAGGAAGGAAAGAAAGGAAAGAAGGAGGAGAAAGGAAAGAAGAAATGCCATATTACAGGTGGACCTCTAATTGGAAGAACATTGGACTAGGCATTACCCTGCCTGGTTCTAGCCATGTTAATATCATGAACTTGTGGTTTGACCTTGTACAAAGTCCTCATCTTTTCTTGGCCTTATATTCTTCATCTGTACAATGAGAAGGTTGGACTAAGTGTTCTACAAGGGTTGTTTCAAATCTGTCATTCATGACTTTTTAAAATGCATCGATAGGGAATTCCCTGGCAGTCCAGTGGTTAGGACTTCACACTCTCACTGCCGAGGGCCTGGGTTCAGTCCCTGGTCGGGGAACTAAGATCACACAAGCCGTGCAGCGTGTCCAAAAAAAAAGTGCATTGATAAGTGCAAATGGTACGTAAGAATAGTACACCTTTGTTATGTATAACTATATAAAACTATATATAAAATATATATATATAATTATATAATTATGTAGAACCCTATAAAATTAGTTGGGATTACAAGAATAGAAAAGGTTGTCTGTAGGATTATTTTGTATATGAAACTAAGTAAATTTATAAAAATTTCAAAAGGAGAATGTTAGTTTAGAAACCTGTAGAGTGTGTAGTTTATAGGGGTCATCACAGCTGATGGTGTTCCTATGGAGAATCCTTGAGTGGTCGTTTCCAGTGATTTTCTTCTTTCAGTCACATCAGCTGTGGACCCTGGTCCCAATGGGGGTGCTCTGGTGAGTGAAGAGCCCCTGGGGACCTTGATGCTTTGGGTCAAGCACAAGTCTGGCCCCAGCCCTTACCTCTCTGCTGAGTAGGGCAAGGTCTTCATCCTGCCTATCACAGGTGGTGTGAGAGTCCTTGCTAGGTGAGGACTTGGCCATGTGCTGGAGTCTCCAGTGTGCTTGGAATCCAGACCATACCCTTGCTGTCAGTGTCCTAGTGTCTCTAGTCCAAGTGTGATGTCCTATTTTAAGCTCATCTGTCCACTAATTTGTCCCCCTCTCCTTCAGAGGCAGAGTGACCTTGGCCGTGGTACAAACCAACCTAGGAACCAGATGAGCAGAGACATCTGCGTCCACACCTGGCCATGCTCCTATTATTTAGAACTTGAGAAGCAATGGGTCCCTGGCAAACTTTCATTAACTTCTCTCTCGCTAAAATTTATGACTGATAAAACTGGAGAAATTCTTGTCAACTTTCCCCTTTCTAGTATAATTGAGATCAAGAAGGAAGCTTCTCATTTTATCTTCAGTTCTATTACCATCCTGGAAAAGGACCACAACAAGCACTGGTTCAGTTCCTTGCAGCCTAGTCGAAATGTCGTTTTCAGCATCATCGAGCATTTCTGGAGAGAGATGCTGTTGTCCCAGTCAGGAGCTGCTGTTGAGGAATCATCCTCCCCCATGACCAAGGGGAAGGAGTTGACTGGTCTGATGGCCTGTACCCAGAAGCGTCTGGAAGACACAGCCAGAGTCCTCCACCATCAGGGCGAGCAGCTTGACAGTATCTCGAGAGGCCTGGACAAGATGGAATCTGACCTGGATGTGGCTGACAGGTAAACAAACACTCTAATCCTAACCTGACCTTTGGATGGCTGTGGTATAGTATCTTTTCCATCATCCTGTATTTATTACACACTCAGCCCTCTGAAAACACAAGCTGTGCCCCTGTTGTGGACAGTTACACTGGGCTGACTGCTGTGGGCGTGCAAGTAATGAGGGCCAGCGTTCGCTAAGTGCAGTATGTGCCAAGGACCGTTTTAAGTGTTGAAGGGGGATTACCTCACTGAATCAGCAGACAAGCCAAGAAGAGTGTGTTGTTCTTCGTTTTACCCATGGGGAAACTGAGGCTGAGAGGCCGGGTAGTTTGTTCAAGATCACACACACTAAGTCTGTTAGCGTAGTTTATCTTGATTTCTTTTCCACAGCTGTAGAGCAGCAAGGTTTGAGCCAAAGCATTTTGGCTTCAGAAGCTGCCATCTTAGCCACTAGCAACTCTCAAACCTTCAGTCTTAGGGGCCACCCCACCCACCTTAAAAGCTGAGGACCCAGAGAACTTTTGTTCATGTGGCTGGTGTATACCGATATGTACCATATTTTGTGAAAACTAAGAAGTTAAGTAATTATTTATTTAAAAAGTACAATGGTCAATCCATGACCTAGTAACGTAAATAACAGTTTTGTAATGAAAAATAACTTTCATAAAGCAAAACGTGTAGTGAGAAGAGTGGCACTGTTTGAGATTCTTGTACCTCTCTTTAAAGTAAAGTTTAGCAGAAAACAGCTGGATTCTCATGCCGGCTTCTGCAGTCAGTCTGCTGTGATATCACAAGTCACATGGTCTCTGGAAACTCCACTCTACGCTCATGAGAGAATGAGAGGAAAAAGCCAAATAGCCAAATAGTGTTGTGGTGTTGTATGAGGTGACTTTGACCTCCCAGACTCCTTTGGAGGCTCTCAAAAACCACATTTGGAGAAGCGCTGCACTGACTATAAGACATATAAAGTAAGTCAGGGATCTTAGAGTCTAGTAGGAATAACCTCTCCCCCGTGTCTGGAATGGTTGCTTGAGAGCTCAGGATGAGGTGGCAGCCTCTCGGTGATAGGCCCTGAGTGTGGGCCCCCCCGTCTCAGACCAGGGCTGCATGGCTGCTGTTTGTGAGACCCCTTGCCTCTGAGTGACCCCACTCTGCAGTTACCACCTGTTGCTATTTCTAAGCACTATGTGGTAAAGGTCATCGTGCTAGAGCTACAGGGAACAGGGCCCTGCATCTTAGTCTTAGAGGGGGTGCTTATGGTGGTTGAGACGTAAGATCACCAGACCTTTGTGAGTTTTCCTCATGGGAACATGGCTAGACATTTTTCCACCGTCCCTTGCAGTTTGGGGTTTATATGACTGAGTTGTGGCAGAAGTGACGTAGGTCACTTGCAGGCCTAGTCTCTAAAAGCCCTGCTACCCAATCTCTAGTACTGTCTTCCCCTTTACCTGCTGGAATCCTCCAGGACTCGAAGGCCCTAGGACAGAAGCATTAGTTAGAGTTTAGGGCCTCAAATGGCTTCCCAGAGCAGAACGCTGACCCCAGCCCTCAGTTGGACTACAGTGTGAGCAAGAAATAATCCTCTACTGGGGCTAGGCCCTTAAGGTTTCGGGAGTTGTTTGTTATAGCAGTCAGCCCTCGCAGAATAACACAACATTGCTGTAGGAAATTGAGACACCTATTAAATATCTTCAATACATAACAGGACATAGAGACCAGAGATTTAGAAGAATGTTCATTTGCACTGGAAATCAAAGAAATGCACACTAAAATAATGGAAATCTAGGTGTTTTTTTTGTTTTTTGTTCTTTTTTTTTGGCGGTATGTGGGCCTCTCACTGTTGTGGCCTCTCCCGTTGCGGAGCACTGGCTCCGGACGCACAGGCCCAGCGGCCATGGCTCACGGGCCCAGCCGCTCCGCGGCATGTGGGATCTTCCCAGACCGGGGCACGAACCCGTGTCCCCTGCATCGGCAGGCGGACTCTCAACCACTGCGCCACCAGGGAAGCCCTATAAGGTTTTTTTTTAATATGCCAAATAATATTATAGGAAAAACATTGAGTTAAAATATGAAAACCTGAACAGGAAGGGTGCATGCAGGGCACCATACTATGTAGCTCTGTGGTGAGTTATCCAGAGAGCAGCTGACTGGTGTTCCTGGAGTGGTCTTGTGGTTCATGATGCTCTTTGGCGTGGGTCCTTTCAAGCCGATTGTGGTAGGCCCTCAGTGAGCTCTCTAATTTGTCCATCAGAGCTGGGGCAATTTCCTGTATTATTTCTTTGATAATTTTTCCCCCTCAGTTTCTAAAATGTGTTCCTTTTGGAACTCCCCCTTTTTTTGTTATCTGACTTCCTGAACTGATCTTCTAATATTGTTCTCATTTTTCTTTCTCCTCATCCTTTTGTTCTGCTTTTATTTCTTGAATTTTATCTTCCTACCTTCTATTTCTGTTATCATGTTTTTAATTTCCAAGACTTATTTTTTGTTTTCCAATGTTCCTTTTGAATAGCAGCCTATTATTGTTTCATGGACACCCTATTCTCTTATCTCTTGGGTTGTTACGGATAGCCTTGTCTTGGTATGTTATGTCTTGTATGGGAAGGCCTGGGTGGACTGTGCAATTTTTGGTTCTGCTGAAAAGGGCTGTGGTCTTTTGAGAGCAGTGTTTGAGAGCAGTGCTCTGTGGTCCGAGAATATCTGGTCTCTCTTCCCATGACAGTCCTGGATTTATGCAGTTCTAGTGTTTTCAGTAGTCTTCACAAAATGTGGTCTCTCCTCTCTCTCTCTCTGTTTCTCTGTCCCTCCGTCCCTCCTTCCCTCTCTGTCTCCCTTTCTATCTCCCTGGTCCCCTCCCTCTTTCTCTTTCTGTGCTGAGAGTGAAAGGTGAGTTTTCTGAATTCTGAGGTTTTTGGAATCTCTAATCTGATTAGACTTAAAGCGACTAATAACTCTTATTTCAAGTGGTATAGAAGGCACTGATGATGTGGCAATGGTGATATGTAAAATAATCGTCATGGGATACTCGTAATCAAATATTTTAAAAAGGCTCTGAGTGACCATGTATTTGATACCTAATAACATTTTTGTCAAACTAATGAGTAGTGAGATTGGCTGGCTGCTCTAACTCTACTGGACAAAGTGTGGAAAGGAAAGGATGAGTTCAGAGTGCCCCATAATGACCTGAACATTTCTGTATCTGCCTTGAAAGAAAACCTTAGCTCCCGTAGCTGCAGCACTGAGATTTCTGAAAATCAGATCTGGAGGGTCATCCTGTGAGTGACTAAATTACAATGTAAATTGAAATCCCAACTTTGCACGGTGTCTGTTGTTAAACTGAGGGTATTGATAGGGGAGAAATGGGATCCTGAAAGTTGGAATGTAGACATATGGGAAGATCCTGATGAAACTGAGAAAATAGAACCCCTAAATTCTGATGAGTCTTCTTTGCCAGTAGAAGCAGCCCTTCCTCCCCTATCTGAGGCGATTAACCACACTTTGCCTGAGGAAGCTGTAATGGCCTCCCCTGAGATAATTGCTTTGCAAGACGGTGCAGATTTCCTTCAAGACCCACCCTCACCACCCCCCTTTGCTTCCAGGTATATTGTTAGAGTTAAGTCTCAGCACATCCCAGAAGATGAGGCATAAAGTGTGGCCCATGAAGAGGTGCACTGCACTCTGAAAGAACTGCATGATTTTTCCAATTTATACAGGCAGAAATCCGGAGGGTATGTGTGAGAATGGTTATCTTGGGTGTGGGGTGATGGTGAGAGGAATATGAAGTTGGATGGGGCTGACTTTACTGAAATGGACTCACTAAGCAGAGATCCTGGATTTGGTACCATGTCTCGAGGAGTTAGAAAGGCCCTAACAGTTTGGTTGGTTGGCTGAGATGTGGACTAAAAGGTGGCCTACACTAAATGGAGTTTGAAATATCAGAACTGCCTTGGTGTACTCCAGAGGAAGGATCCAAGACTGAGGAAGATTGGAATGGTAGAATAGATTTATTATGTGAGATCTCCTCACCCATCCTGGCAGGGTCCAGGAAGACACACTTTTTACCATGACTGTGAGAAATAAATTTTTAAGGGGAGCCCCAGCATCCTTGAGCTGTGTGATTGCTCTTCTCTGTAGGCCAGAAATTACAGTGGGAAGTGGCTGCCACTGAGCTGGGATCCTTAAATGCAGCAGGGATAATTGGATCCTGGGGTGGCAGGGCTAAGTGGTAGCACTTAATGACCAAAGACAATTGGGGTTGTCTTTGGACAGTAGAGTCAAAGCAGCAATCAGAATAGTCTGACTCCCAGAGACCTATGGCATTAGCTAGTTGGTCATGTGCCCCTAGAAGAGAAATAGTTGGGCAGTGTGCTCAATTCTTACTTGATCTGTTAAGCAGAAGAGTTCTAGGTCATGTGAACAAGCATCTAACCTGAATTAAAAAAGAAAAAAATGTCACGGCTCCTTAATTGATTTCTAGATTTGAACCGGTTTACACACCCAGAACCCCTTGAATGATGGGGAAGGTGGGTCCCTTGTGGAAGGACCCCAGTGTGCTACCAAATTTTGTACTGTTAATCTTTCTCCCAGCCTTCCCCAGAGAGACATATGGCATTTTACCAGGGTGACCGTGCATTGGGGAAAAGGAAGTCAGATTTTTCAGGGACTACTGGACACTGGCTCCAAACTGACACTGATTCTAGGAGACCCAAAACATCACTGTGGCTCACCTAGGGGGTTATGGAGGTCGTGATCAGTAGAGTTTTAGCTCAGGTTCATCTCACAGGGAGATGGCCCCTGAACCCATCCTATGGTAATTTTTCCTAGTCCTGGAGTATATAATTGGAATAGACATACTCAGTAACTGGCAGAATCCCCACACTGGTTCCCTGACCTCTGGAATGAGAGAGATTCTGGTGGGAAAGACCAAGTAAAAGTCACTAGAACTTCTTCTACCTAGAAAAATAGTATACCAAAAGCAATTTTGCATTCCTGGAGGGATTACAGAGATGAGTACCACCTTCAAGGACTTGAAGGATGCATGGATAGTGAGTCCTACCCCATCTCCATTCAGCTCACCTATTTGTGCAGAAAAACGATGGATCTTTCAGGACAGTGGTTTATCTTAAACTTAACCAGGTGGTGACTATAATTGCAGTTGCTACTCCAGTTGTAGTTTTACTGCTTGAGCAAATTAACACATCCTGTGGTACGTGGTGTGCAGCACCTGATCTGGTAAGTGCTTTTTTTCCATCCCTGTTAGTAAAGACCACCAGAAGCAGTTTCTATCAGCTGACAAGGCCAGCAATACACCTTCACTGTCCTACTTCAAGGGTATACCAACTTTTCAGCCCTATGTCATAATTTAGTTCACAAAGATCTTGATGCCTTTCTCTTCCACAAGATAGCATGCTATTAATGCTGATTGGACTGAGTAAGAAGTAGCAACTACTCTAGACTCATAAGACATTTGCATATCAGAGGATGGGAAATCTGACAGAAATTCAAGGGCCTTCTACTTCAGTGAAATTTTTAGAAGTCCAATGGTGTATGGCTCATTGAAGTATCTCTTCTATGGTGAAGGTTAAGTTGTTGTATCTGGCTCTTCCTACAACCAGAAAGGAGGCACAGTGCTTCTTAGTGTTTTGGAAGCAGCATATTCCTCATTTGGGTGTGTTACTCTGGCACATTTACCAAGTGACTCGAAAGCTGCTGGTTTTGAGTAGGGCCTAGAGCAAGAGAAGGCTCTGAAACAGATCCAGATTGCCACAGAGCTGCGCTGTCACTTGGGCCATATGATCCAGTGGTGTATGATGGGTCAGTGGCAGATAGGGGTGCTCTTTGGAGCCTTTTGCAGACCTCTATAGGGAATCACAGTGCTCACCCTTAGGATTTTGGAGCAAAGCCCTGCTATCCTCTGCAGATAACTACTTTCCTTTTGAGAAACAGTTCTTGTCCTGCTACTAGGCCTTAGTAGAGACTGAACACTTTGGACTTTTCAGCTTCCAGAACTGTAAGAAATAAATATTTGTTGCTTAAGCTACCCAGTCTGTGGCAGCCCAAGCTGACTGATAATACTCTGGAAATCTAATTCTCCTATGCCTCAGGGGTTGCTGGGTTTTGCTTGCTGTGGGTTGGAACTGACTTTTTGTGACTTTTCCAAATTATTTTTGCAAAGCGTGTATTCCTTGTTAAGTGTGGTCACTGAAGTTCTGAAGATGGAAAAAGTAAATGGGTCTTGTTTCTCTCAATTCCCTCCTGGCTGGGAAGCCACTTCAGCTCATGGTGGTAGAAAACTCTGTGCCAGCCTCTCAGCAATCAGAAGCCCCAGTCAGACTCACAGTCCCAGTTTTTGGAGGAAAAGTCTTTATTGCCTCCCCCCGGCTCCAACAGGCCATACTAAGAATACTTGCGGCTGTCCCACAGCTTCCAGCTATGGATTTGTGGGATGGGGGTTGGTAGCTGCTACTGCTTGAAAGCAGAAGTTGATTGAAATTTATTGGTCTCTCCATCAAACTCACTGCTGGATGCTGCCGATGTTCTCCTTGACCTAGAGTTCCAAAATAGTTGCTTCAGACAGTTCTGCCAGTTCCTTCCTTTTGCTGGAGGGACAGATTCCTGCAGCTTCCTATTTCACCATCTTCCCTGCTGCCACTAACTCTATGGCCTTTATGAATAGATGGCCGCCCTTCATGTACCATTTCATTCTGGGGCAAATTTCATGGAGGTTTGCTCTTTTTCTGCATTTAGCAGTTTTCAAGGTAATGACTTTGTTCTTTATCATCCTCAAAAGATGTTCAATTAGGGCTTTCCTGGTGGCACAGTGGTTGAGAGTCCACCTGCCGATGCAGGGGACATGGGTTTGTGCCCCGGTCCGGGAAGATCCCACATGCCGCGGAGCGGCTGGGCCCGTGAGCCATGGCCCCTGAGCCTGCACGTCCGGAGCCTGTGCTCCGCAACGGGAGAGGCCACAACAGTGAGAGGCCTGTATGCCGAAGGAAAAAAAAAAAAAGTTCAATTATTATTATTATTATTATTATTTTTTTTTTTCTTTTTTTTGCGGTAGGCGGGCCTCTCACTGTCGTGGCCTCTCCCCTTGCAGAGCACAGGCTCCGGATGCGCAGGCTCAGCAGCCATGGCTCACGGGCCTAGCCGCTCTGCGGCATGTGGGATCTTCCCAGACCGGGGCACGAACCCGTGTCCCCTGCATCGGCAGGCGGACTCTCAACCACTGCGCCACCAGGGAAGCCCCAATTATTATTTTTAATATCCTTTTGAATCCTTGGATTTAAAAATATTTGAGTTTCAATCCGTTGCAATTAGTATCTTATTGAACTTTAAACTGTTCCATCTTTGAGCATGTTGTGACATTTTTAATCCAATAATTTAGCAAGGAGTAATGTCTAGGATTGTAAACCTTAAATTATATAATATCATGGGTTCCTGGACAGTTCCTGTGACCATTTTTTACACTTTAAATAGAACTATGTTGGGTGAATGGTCTGCAGACAAATACCAGGTAAAGTCCATGTTACAGAGCAGAAGCAAGGGGTGGCGCAGAACGTCACAGTGACTGGAGCAAGTCTTGTCAGTGAGATTGGCATCCAGAGGCTTTCTTTGCAGCTGCCTCTTGGGAGGGAGTCAAGAGCCCTGCTTCCCTAATGCTCATTCAACAGCCATGCCGTTCTTTAATCAGATATTGACCACTTCCTCACATTCTGTGGTAAAATAAGGACTACCTAGTGAATTTTTAGAAAACAAAGCTTATTTACATATATTAAAATTCTGGATTAGACACTTCCTACTTTTTGGTATTATGTATGTCAACCAAGAAAAGAGGCACAGCTAAAATAAACAAAAGAATTTATTTGGTGTCTTAGAACCATTACCTCAGTTGTTTGTCAAGAATTGTGATTGGAAGATATAATTACAATTTACGTTTTATTGGGTTTCTAAGCACTTTGCATAGGATACTAGGAAATCTATTGTTGGAATGTCCAGATTTTATCTTGGAAATGTGGCCACAGCAGTCATGTGGTCAGCCATCTGCCTTTGCCCAGTACAAGAGTAAAATTTGGTTCCTGCTATATCAGCATAAGGTGGAGTTCAAATCCAAAATGCAGTCTGTTCTGTTCAGTTAAGCACACAGGTTCACACATGTCTCTTTAAATGAAACGAGGACATGTTAGTAACGCAGACTTGATCGCAGTTTGCTGGAATCTACTTGGTGAAATAATTGGTCTGATTCTGTGTTCACTGGGGTCTGTGAGTAAGTATTGTCTCAGTCTTTATATGTTGGAAAATGCCTTTATTTTACTGACACTCTGAATGATAATTTGGCTCTTCACAGTTGAGCCAAATTTAGCTCAACATTTTGAAGATGTTTTTCCATTGTCCTCTTTGCATATGTTATTGCTAAAGAGAATTTACTGTTTCTTTGTGACTAATGTTTTTTTTCCCCTATTTTAGATGTTTTTTTACTCCACTGTGTCTGTGTAGATATTTTAGAACAGCTTTCTAATTTACATACCACAAAATTCACTCATTTTATATGAAAAATGATTTTTAGTAAATTTACAGAGTTGGACAAACATCACTATAGTTCAGTTTTAGGACATATCCATCACCCCCAAAAGTTGCCTCAAGCCCATTTGCTGTCACTCTCTGTTCTCACCCTAGCCCAGGTCACCACTAATCTATCTATTCTCTTTCTGTATTGTATAGGGTATTATCTTATGGGACTCTGGACATTATCTTCTGTTTTAGCAGATCTTCCTTTGACACATTGCCCCGGGGAGCAAGACGCTGATTCTTCTTACTGCCATGTGGGGATGAGAGTCCAGATTCTCCTCTTGGCCCTAGTTTATGCCTTGAGATGGAAAAGGGCACCTGTTGCTACTGGCTGGGAGTGGAATGTCAGGTTTCCCCATAGGTCTCTGCTAATACCACCCTGATTGGGAGAATGAGGGCTGTCTTGTTACCTGCTCCTGGCCTATGTTGACCTGTAAGGTTCCCCTCATTACTGCTGGCTCCTCACATGGCCTTCTCTGACACTGCCCCAGTTAGGAAGAAGTACCCCTCAGTGCAGGTAGGAGAGGGTCCATGTCTGCGCTCCTCAGGTGGTGTTTGCTGGTGAGGGTGGGAGTGGGCTGCACTTCTTTCTGGGGAGTTTGGCTGCAGTAGAGCTGTTATTGACTAAACGTTCTCTGTCTTGACAGCGTCCCCTTTTCTATAGGGTAGGGAGAGCAGGCTTTTCTTTATTTAATTAGTGTCTGTTTATCCAGGTTTCTGGCTTCTTCAGGACTCAGTTCAGAATATAGTAAATAAAAAGAGAACTCGCTTCCTCAAAGTTTCGGAAGTCCTGAGACCTAACAGCCTGACCTTTTCTCTCCACTCTCCATAATCTTATGTGTGTTTCATATGTAATATCCAGGGTTTTAAACTGTATTTAGTGGGGAGAACAGGGAGAAGCGTATCTACTCTATCTAGGCCTCGAATTGGAAGGCCTTCAATTGATCTTGTCTTGTATCCGGCCAACTTTCTGAATTTGTTTATTAGTCCTAGTGGCTTCTGTGTGGATCTGTAGGATTTTCCACCTGCAGAATCATGTCTTCTGTGAATAAAGATTGTTTTACTTTTTTGCTTCTAATCTTGATGCCTTTGATTTCTATTTCTTACCTAATTGTACTATCTAGAGTTTGTGATACAGTGTTGGCTGGAAGTGGTGAGTGCAGACATCCTTCACTTGTTCCCAGTGTTAGGGGAGAAAGCATTGTCTTTCACTATTAAGTTTGATGTTACCTGTAGGTTTCTAATATCAGATTGAGGAAGTTCACTTCTATATCTGGTTCATTTAGTGTTTTTATTAAGAATGAATATTGGGTTTTATCAAATGCATTTTCACCATCTATTGAGATGGTCATGTGGTTTTTGTCCTTGATTCTGTTAATACAGTGTAGTACATTAATTGATTTTCAGAAACTAAACCTTTCAGATATTTTTGTTCTTGTGATAAGTCCCACTTGGTCATGGTACATAGTCCTTTTGGGTTTGGTTTGGTAACTTTGTTGGGGATTTTGTGTCTGTAGTCACAAGATTTATTGGTCTGTAGTTCTCTTTCTTGTGATGTGTTTATCTAACTTTGGTTTGGGTAATACTGTCCCTCATCTGTAGTTTCTGGAGAAATTTGTGAAGAATTGGTATTATTTCTTCTTTAAATCTTAATAGAATTTACCACTGATGCCAACTGGGCCTGAGTTTTTTGTGTGTGTGGAATATAATTACCAATTCATTTCTTTACTTGAATAGGTATATTCAAATTTTCCTTTTCTTCTTGAGTCAGTTTAGTAGTTTGTGGTGTTCTAGGAATTTTAAATGTTATCTAAATTGTCTAATGTTGTAGCGTAAAGTTGCTTGTGGCTTCCTTTATAATCCTTTTCATTTATGTAAGGTCTGTATTAATGTTCTGCTTTCATTCCCAATTTTAGTAATATTTCTAAAGATTATTTATTTATTTATTTATTTAGGCTGTGCTGGGTCTTAGTTGTGGCACGCAGGATCTTCACTGTGGCGTGTGGGATCTTTTAGTTGTGGCATGAGGGCTCCTTAGTTGCAGCATGTGAACTCTTAGTTGTGGCATGCATGTGGGATCTAGTCCCCCAACCAGGGGTCGAACCTGGGGCCTCTGCATTGGGAGCGTGGAGTCTTACCTACTGGACCACCAGGGAAGTCCTGATTTTAGTAATTTTTGTGTTCTTTCTTCTTGGTTGGTCCAACTGAAAAGTTTGTCAATTTTGTGGATATTTTCTAATAATTAATTTTTTTTTTTTTTTTTTTTGCGGTACGCGGGCCTCTCACTGTTGTGGCCTCTCCCGTTGCGGAGCACAGGCTCCGGACGCGCAGGCTCAGCGGCCATGGCTCACGGGCCCAGCTGCTCCGGGGCATGTGGGATCTTCCCGGACTGGGGCACAAACCCGTGTCCCCTGCATCGGCAGGCGGACACTCAACCACTGCGCCCTAATAATTAATTTTTGTTTTCAAAGATTTTTCTTTTATATTTCTCTTTTCCATCTCATTGATTTCCTCCCCTCTTTAATTTGCTCTTCTATTTTCTTGTTTCTTAATGTGAAAGCTTATGTTTTTGATTTGAGATCTTCTTTTGTAATACAGGTTTTATGGTTATAAGTTTCCCTCTAATTACTGTTTTAGCTGCATCCCCTAAATTTTGGTATGCAGTATTTTTATTTTTATGTAGCTCAGGCCATTTTCTAATTGTCCTCAGGATTCTTTCTTTAACCTATTGGTTATTTGGAAGTGGGTTAATTTCCAAATATTTGTGGTCTTTTGAAATTCCGTTCTGTTGATTTCTATTTCATTCCATCATGGTCAGGGAACAAAGACACTTTGCATTATTTAAATCTTTTTAAATTTATTGAGACCTGTTTTATGACTTAGCAAGGAGCTGGCAAATGACAGTGGACTAAATTCATCCCACCTCCTATTTTTACAAATGAAGTTTTATTGGGACACAGCCATGCCCATTCATTTGTGGTTGTTTTCCTGGTCTAATGGAAGAGTTGCATATTTGTAACAGAGACAGTTGGTCCTCAAAGCCTAAAATATTTATTGTTTGGCCCTTTGTATAAAAAGTTTTCTGACCCATGGTCTAGCATAGCATCTATGTGGGAGAATGTTCCATTTATACTTGAGAAGAGTGTACATCCCAGTGTTGTCGGATGAAGCGTTATTTAGATACCAGTTAGATGGAATTGGTTGATAATGTTCAAGTGTTCTGTATCTTTGATGGTTTTTTCAGTCCATTTTGAGAGTAGGGCATTGAAATCTCCAACTATTATTGTTGAATTGTCTATTTCTCCTTCAATTCTGTCAATTTTTTCATAATGTATTTTGTGATTCTATTGTTAGGTGTGTATATATTCATAATTATTGTTTCTTCATAATGAATTGACCCTTTTATCATTATAAAATGACTCTCTTCATCTGTATTAATTAAAAAAATTTTTTTATTTTGTCTAATAACAATAGTATAACTCTGTACCTCCCTTATGATCACTGTTTGCGTGGTGTACCTTTTCTCTTTTTATTTGCAGTCTATATCTTTGAACTTAAAATGTGTCACTTATAAACAACATGTAGTCTGATCTTTTTTTTTTAATCCAGGGTGACAACTTCTGACTTTTGATTACAATGTTATTCATTTACATTTATTCTAATTATTGGTATGGTTGAATTTACTTCTGTGACTTTGCTATGTGTTTTCTATATGTCTGTAGCTTTTTTTCTTCCTGTTTCTCCTTTACCACCTCTGTGTGTTCATTAGATTTTTTTCTAGTGTACTATTTAAATTATTTCATTAGTATTTTAAAAATTATTTTCTTAATTGTTATGTTAGATATTACAGTGTACATCTTATGATCTATTTCAGATTAATGCCAATTTAATGTACTCCATTATAGCTTCATTCCTTCCCCTACCTTTGTGCCATTGTCATATATCGTACGTCTATATATATTCTAAACGCAATAAAACAGTACTGTAATTATTACTTTGTACAGTTGTATATTTTAAAGAAATTAAGAGAAGAAAGAAAAATATAGAATATTTTATTCTAATCCAAATACTGCTTTCAGTACACATCATTTCTACCTGTGGACTTGAGTTACCATCTGTTGTCACACTCCTAACCCCCTTTTATGCCATTATTTGTCATATATATTATATCTTTATATGTTATAAGCCTCAGTATAATTTAAAATTATTATTTTATGCAATTATCTTTTAAATCAGTTAGGAAAAGTAAACAAAATACTTATATTCTCTAATTACCTGCACGACCTCATTACCAGTGCTTTTTGTTTCTTTGTGTGGATTTGAGTTTCCTTCTGGGGGTGTCATTTCTTTTCAGCCCATCCTTTAAAGACATCCTTTAGTCTTTTTTTCAGGAAACAGGCCTGCTAGCAGTGAAGTTTCTCAGCATTTATATGTTTGGTAATGTATTTTCCCTGATAGTTTTATGGTGTAGAATTCTCTACTGGCAGTTTTATTTCTCTCAGAACTTGGCTTTTGTCATCCCATTACCTTCTGGTGCTCAAGGTTTATGATAGAGGTCAACTGTTAATATTATTATGATTCCCTTATTCATGATAAATCATTTTTCTGTTGCTGCTTTCACAGTTTTCTCTCTGTCTTTGGCTTTCAGTGGTTTAACTAGGATGTATCTTACTATCGTTTTACTTTGAGAAATTCCATTTGGTTCTTTTTTATATAATTTCTCTCTGTGATTTGATAGTCTCTGATGAATCATTGTCACCATACTTTTCTTTACTCTTTTTAACATGGTTTTCTTTAACTCTTGAACATTTATAATTACTTCTTTGACATCTTCACCTCTTAAGTCCAGTATATGAGTGCTCTCAGAAATGGATTCTGTTGACTTTTTTTTCTACTCCTGTGTATGAGTCACATTTTTCTGTTTCCTTGCATATCTCATACTTCTTTGTAGAAAACTTGGCATTTTAAATAATACATTGTTGCAACTCTGGATTCTGATCTCCCTCCTTGCCACAGGATGGTGGTGTTGGTGGTTGTTTTTATTTGTTTACTCATTTTAGTAACTTGCCTGAACTAATTCTGTGGAGTGTGTTTCCACTGTCATGTGCAGCTTTTTTATTTTGGGTTTTTTTTTATGTTTTAATTTTTAAGCATGGCTTGGTTCCTGGTGGTTGTCCCTGCATCAGCATAGCTTAGTGGTCAGCTACTGATTAGTCGGAGGTTATGTTTAAGTGCCTTGTGCTGACAAGGCTCTACCCTTTGCCATTGGATCTCTGTGTAGATTTGGGGAATACTTTCAAAATTCAGGTACTTTAGAAGTCTGCCCAATTTTTTTAACTTTGTTTCTGATTTTAAACAGAAGACATTGACTTTTTCAACATGAGGCATACTGTTACATGTACGTTTTTTATGCATACATACATGTATGCTTTTATAGATGTCCTTTATCAGATGGAGGAAATTTCCTTCTAGCTTGCTGGGGTTTTAACGTGAATGAGTACTGAATTTCATCAGAATCTTTTTTTTCATCTTTTGTGATGACCATACAGTTTTCCTTTTGTTTTTCTACCAATGAAATAAGTTGCAGTGATTAATTTTCAAATGTTAAACCAACTTCAGTTTCCTGGAATTAATATCACTTAATCATGATATTATATTCTTTTTTTATATATTATTAGATTTGACTTAATATTTTCACGGAACTCTATATCTGTGTTACTGGAGGTTATTGTTATGTACGTATTTCCTTGTAATGTCCTCATCAGGTTTAGGTATAGGAGTTATATTGGTCTTGTGAACTAAATGGGCAAAACATTCACTCTTGTTCTATTCTTTGAAAGAGTTGGTATACAGTTATGATGATTTCCTCTCTATATATTTGGCAGAATTCATCAGTGAAACCACTTGGACCACAGTTTTCTCTATGGCAAGATTTTAAATTACAGATTCAATTTCCTTGTGAGGCTATTCTTATTATTAAACTATTTCTTGCCTCAGTTTTGAAATTTTGGGTTTTTCAAGTGTTTTGTGTATTTCATGTAAGTTGTCCCATTTATTAGTATAGAGTTGAGTATAAAATTCCCCATAAACCTTTCAAAGGCTAAATGATCTGTGATGATGCCCCTTTTTTTATTCCTGATATTGGTAATTTGCATTTTCTTTATTTTTTTCTTTATTATTTCTTGCTAGGGGTTTAATTTTTAAAATTACTTCAAAGAACCAACTTCTGGCTTTGTTAATATTTTGTATTTTTTCTGTTTTCCATTTCATTGATTTTTTAAAAAATAAATTTATTTATTTATTTATTTATGGCTGCACTGGGTCTTTGTTGCTGCATACAGGCTTTCTCTAGTTGCAGCGAACAGGAGCTACTCTTCATTGCGGTGTGTGGGCTTCTCATTGTGGTGGCTTGTCTTGTTGCAGAGCACGGGCTCTAGGCGTGTGGGCTTCAGTAGTTGTGGCACATGGGCTCAATAGTTGTGGCTCACGGGCTCCAGAGCGCAAGGCTCAGTAGTTGTGGCGCACGCAGGCATAGTTGCTCCGCAGCACGTGGGATCTTCCCAGACCAGAGTTCAAACCTGCCTTGGCAGGCAGATTCTTAACCACTGTGCCACCAGGGAAGCCCCCATTTCATTGATTCCTACTTTTCCTTTCTTCTACTTACTCTGAGTACAATCTGTAACTTTTTGAGGTAGAGAATTAGATCACTGATTTTAAACCTTCCTAAGAAGTTTTCAAATACATGCATTGATAGATATGAATTTCCCTCTTATGACTGCTCTATTTGCATCCCTCTGTTTTTTTGTGTATCATGTTTTTAGTTTCATTCACTTCAAATATTTTCTAAGTTCCTTTATTTTAGAATTGTGTTTAGTTTCCAAATATTTGAGGATTTTCTAGTTAACTTTTTGTTATTGATTTCTAGTTTCATTTCTTTGAGGACAAAGGATATGCTTTATATTATTTCAATACTTGAAATTTATTGAGACTTGTTATACTTTTTTTTCTTACCGTTTTATTGATATATAACTGCCCTACCATACTGTGTAAGATTGAGGTCCAGTATAATGATTTGACTTATATACATTATGAAATGATTACTACAGTAAGTTTAGTGAACATCCATTGTCTGTGATAGATACAAAATAGAACAGAAAAAATTTTTTTTCCTTGGGATAAGAACTTTCAGGATTTACTCTCTTATCAACTTTCATGTATAACATACGTCAGTGTTAATTAAATTAATCATGTTGTATACATTACATCCCTAGTACTTAATCTTATTATTGGAAGTTTGTACCTTTTGACTACCTTCATCCAATTTCCCCTTCCTCCAGTCTCCACCTCCAGTAACCACAAAACTGATCTCCTTTTTTTTATTAGTTTGTTTCTTTTTTTTTCTTTTTAAAGATTTTTATTTATTTTAATTGACGTATAATTGATCTACAATGTTTCAGTTGTACAGCGAAGTGATTCGGTTATACATATATATGTGTATATATATTCTTTTCCAGATTCTTTTCCATTATAGGTTATTACAAGATACTGAATATAGTTCCCTGTACTATACAGTAGGTCCTTGTTGGTTATCTGTTTTATATATGGTAGTGTATATCTTTTAATCCCAAATTCCTAATCTATCCACCCCACCTTCCCCTTAGGTAACCATAAATTTGTTCTCTTTTGTCTGTGACGCTGTTTCTGTTTTGTAAATAAGTTCATCTGTATCAGTTTTTGAAGTGTAATTTACCTACAGCACTATATTAGTTCCAGGTGCACAACATAAGTGTTTTGAAATTTCTGTACATTACAAAACAATCACCACGATAAGTCTAGTTACTGTCTGTCACCATTCAAAGATATTACATTATTATTGACTATATTCCCCATGCTGAATTTCATCCCTTTGACTCATTTATTTTGTGCCTGGAACTTTGTACCTCTTAATCTTCCTCATCTGTTTTACTCACCCTCCTCTCCCTTCTGGCAACCACCTGCTTGTTCTCTGTATCTTTGACTCTGTTTCTGATTTGTTATGTTTGTTCATTTGTTTTGTTTTAGATTCCACATATAAGTGAAATCATACAGTATTTGGCTTTCTCTGACTTACTTCACATTGCATAGTACCCTTCAAGTCCATCCATGTTGTTGCAAATGGCAAGATTTCAATCTTTTTTATGGTTTCCATTGTATATATAAATATATATAAATATATATATATATATATATATATATATATATATATACACACTACATATTTATGCATTCATCTGTCAGTGGGCACTTAGGTTGCTTCTGTAGTTTGGCTGTTGTGATTAATGCTTCATTGAAAATAGAGGTGCATATATCTTTTTGAATTAGTGTTTTTGTTTTCCTCAGAAAAATACCCAGGAGTGGAATTGCTGGAACTCATGGTAGTTCTAGTTTTAATTTTTTGAGGAATGTCCATAATGTTTTCCATAGTTTTCTTTTTTACATTCCCACCAGCAGTGTTCCAGAGTTCCCCTTTATCCATTTCTTTGCCAGCATTTCTTATTTGTTGTCTTTTTGATAACAGCCAACTGACAGATGTGAAGTGATATCTCACTGTAATTTTGATTTGCATTTCCCTGATAATTAGTGATATTGAGCATCTTTTCATGTGTATGTTGGCCATCTGTATGTCTTCTTTGGAAAAAATGCCTGTTCAGGTCGTCGGCCCATTTTTTTAATTGGGTTGTTTAGTTTTTTTTGATGTTGAGTTGTATGAGGTCTTTGTATATTTTAGATAGTAACCCTGTACATGTATATTGTTCGCAAGTGTCTTATTTTTCTTATGTTTCCCTTGCCTGTGGAGACATATCCAAAAAATATTGCTAAGACTGATGTCAAAGGGTGTACTGCCTGTGTTTTCTTTTAGGAGTTTTATGGTTTCAGGTCTTAAATTTAACTCTTTAATCCATTTTGAGTCTATTTTTGTGTATGGTGTGAGAAAGTAGTCCAGTTTGATTCTTTTGCATGTAGCTGTCCAGTTTTCCCAACACTATTTATTGAAGAGGCTGTCTTTTCCGGGTTGTATATTCTTGCCTTCTTTATTGTAGATTAATGGACCATATAAGTGTGACTTTATTTCTGGGCTGTCTGTTCTGTCCCATTGATCTTTGTGTCTGTTTTTGTGCCAGTATCTTACTTTTTTGATTACTGTAGCTTTGTAGTATAGTTTGAAATCAGAGCATGATACCTCCCACTTTGTTCTTCTTTCTCAGGATTGCTTTGGCTATTCTGCGTCTTTTGTGTTTCCATACAAATTTTAGGATTTTTTTTCTAGTTTTGTGAAAAATGCCACTGGTATTTTGATAAGAATTGCTTTGAATCTGTAGATTGCCTTGGATAGTATGATCATTTTAATAATATTAATTCTTCCAATCCATGAGCATGGTATCTTTCCATTTGTTTTTGTCACCTTTGATTTCTTTCATCAGTGTCTTATAGTTTTCCAAATATAGGTCTTTAACTGCCTTAGTTAGATTTATTCCTAGGTATTTCATTCTTTTTGATGTAATTGTTAATGGGATTATTTTTTAATTTCTCTGATAGTTTGTTATTAGTGTATAGAAATGCAACAGATTTCTGCATATTAATCTTGTATCCTGAAATTTTACTGAATTCATTGATGAGTTCTAGTAGTTTTTTGGTGGCATCTTTCGGATTTTCTACATATAGTATCGTGACATTTACAAGCAGTGACAGTTTTAATTTTTCATTTCCAATCTGGATTCCTTTTATTTCTCTTTCTTGTCTAATTGCTATGACTAGGACTTCCAATACTATGTTGCATAAAAGTGGCAAGAGTGGGCATTTTTGTCTTATTCCTGATCTTAAAGAAAATGCTTTCAGCTTTTCACTGTTGAGTATGATGTTGGCTGTAGGTTTGTCATATGTGGTGTTTATTATGTTGAGGTATGTTCCCTCTAGACCCAATGTTGAACATTTTTATCATAAATCGATGATGAATTTTATCAGAAGCTTTTTCTGCGTCTTTTGAGATCATATAATTCTTATTCTTCAGTTTGTTAATGTGGTGTATCACATTGATTGCTATGCAGATATTGAACCATTCTTGCATCCCTGGGATAGATCCCACCTGATCATGGTGTGTCATCCTTTTAATGTATTGTTGAATTTGCTTTGCAGATATTTTGTGGAGGATTTTTGCTTCTATGTTCATCAGTGATATTTGCCTGTAATTTTCTTTTTTTGTAGTGTCTGTCTGGTTTGGTATCAAGGTGGTGCTGGCTTTGTAGAATGAGTTGGGAAGCATTCTTTCCTGTTTAATTTTTTGGAATACTTTGAGAAGGATAGGCATTAGTTCCTTTTTAAATGTTCTGTGGAATTCACCTGTGAAGCCCACTGGTCCTGGACTTTTGTTTGTTGGGAGTTTTTAAATTAATAATTATAATTAGTCTGTTCGTATTTCTTCCTGACTCAATCTTGGAAGATTGTACATTTCTAGGAATTTATCCATTTCTTCTAGATTGTCCGTCTTATTGGCATGTAATTGTTTGTAGTAATCTCTTATAGTCCTCTGTATTTCTGACGTTTCATTTGTAACTTCTTTTTCATTTCTGATTTTGTTTATTTGGGTCCTCTCTCTTTTTTTCCTTGATGAGTCTGGCTAAAGATTTATCTTTTCAAAGAACCAGCTCTAAGTTTCATTGATCTTTTCTATTGTTTTTTTAGTCTCTATTTCATTAATTTCCACTCTGATATTTATGACTTCTTTCCTTCTAACTTTGGGTTTTGTTTGTTTTTCATTTTCTGCCTCCTTCAGATGTAAGGTTAGGTTGTATTTTAGATTTTTCTTGTTTCCTGAGGTACGCATATATCACTATAAATTTCCTTCTTAGCACTGCTTTTGCTGTGTCTTACAGATTTTGGATTGTATGTTTCCATTTTCTTTTGTCTCCAAGTATTTTTTTATTTCCTCTGATTTCTTCTATGACGCCATTGGGTTTTACTAGCATATTGTTTAGCCTCCATGTGTTTGTGTTTTTTGCAGTTTTTTTTCTTATGGTTGATTTCTTGTCTCATAGTACTGTGGTATGAGACTAGAGTTATCTTAAACTGTCCTCATTTTAAAAAATTTCTCTTTCTTTTTTCTGTTCAACTTGGGTGATTTCAACTACTCTATCTTCCAGATCACCTGTCTGTTCCTCTGTATCATCTAATCTGTTGATTCCTTCTAGTGTATTTTTTAGTTTCAGTTACTATTTGGTTCTTCTTTATATTTTCTATCTCTTCTTAAACTTCTCACTGTGGCCATTCATTCTTTCCCTGAGTTTGTTGAGCTTCTTTATGATCATTACCTTGAACTCTTTACTGGGTAGGTTGCTTATCTCCACTTCACTTAGTTCTTCTCCTGGGATTTTATCTTTTCCTTCGTTTGGAACATGCTCCTTTGTCACCTCCTTTTGTTTACCTAATTTTCTGTGTTTATTTCTATGAATTAGTTAGGTTGGTTACGTTTTTGATCTTGGAGAAGTAGGCTTGTGTAGGGGACATCCTATGGTGCCCAGCAGCACCAGAGTTTTATGATCGAGTGATGCCCCTGTGGGCATGTTGGTAGGCAGGGCTATCCCTGTCCCAGTTGGCTACCAGGCCTTGCCTCATGCAGAGGCTGTTGGCCACTGGTGAGCAAGGCTAGGTCCCAGAGCGGCCAACTGAGTGGCCCTGGGGTTTTCTGAGGCTTATCTCAGCCTGCTGGTGGGTTGTACCTGGTCCTGGTGCAGTTGACTCTGGGGCCTGGGGGGCCTTGGACTGCTGTCTGCAGGTGCTGGCAAGTCCCGGTACTGGTACCGGCTTGCTAGTATGTGGAGCAAAGACCTTGAAACTCCTGGGGCTGGTGCCAGCCCGTTTGTGGGTGAGCTGGGTCCCAGTATGGTCGGTTGTAGGGCCTGAGGTCCCGGGGCTGGTTCCAGTCCATTGGTGGGTGGTGTCAGGTCCTTGTGTGGCTGACTACAGGGCCGTGGGTCCAGGACTGGTCTCAGCCTGCTGGTAGTCAGGGTCATTTCCTCACGTAAGTGGCTTGTCAGTGTGGGAGGTCCCAGGACTGTGGCCAACCTGCTGGTGGGTGGGACCATGTCCCGATGCAGATAGTCTAGACACCAAAATGGCCCTTGCCAGCACCAATGTCCTTGTGGTAGAACCTAAATGGCTCCCATAAATGGCTGCCACCAGCATATGTGTCCCCAGGGGGAGTTCTGGTGGCCTCCTGCCTCTCTGGCAGGCTTCTCCAAGTTCAACAAGTGGGACTGACCTAGGCTTCTTTCAGATTACTCCCTCTGTGCTGGGTCTAAGAGCATGTGAGATTTTGCTTGTGTTGTTTAAGAGCAGAGTTTCTGTTACCTACAGCCCTCTAGCTCTGTCTTATGTAAGTCCCGCTGGCCTTCAAAGTCAGATGTTATGGGAGCTTATCTTCTGGTGTAATACTGGGCTGGGGAGCCCAGTATGGGGCTTGGACCCATCACTCCTTGGGGAGAACCTCTGCAATTGTGATTGTCCTCCCTTTTGTATGTCACCTACCTGGGGATGTGGGTCTTAACTATACTGTGTCTCTGCCCCTCCTATCCATCTCATTGTAGTCCCTTCTTGATAACTTTAGTTGTGGAAAATTTTTGCTTCTAGTCTTCAGGTCCTTCTCATCATTAGTTCCTCTGTAAGTAGTTGTAATTTTGGTGTACCTGTGGGAGGAGGTGAGCTCCAGGTGTTTCTTCTCTGCCATGTTGACCACTCTGTTATATATAATCTTTTTGTTGTTATTGTTTACATTCTGAATATACTTAACAGAGTGCATTCAGCATTTGGATGATGTTTCTGTAAATATCAGTCAGGTTTGAGATGGTTGAATAGTGTTTTTCAAAATTTCTATATTCTTATTAATTACTTTTGTCTTCTTGCTGTATCAATTGTGGAGAGCAGTTTGTTAAAATCTACAACTACAGGTATGATTGTCTATTTCTTCCTTTAGTTTTGCCAGTTTTTGCTTAATGAGTTTTGAAGTTCTGTTATTAGATGCACGCATATTTACTATCATTAAGTCTCTCTTTTGGATTCATCCTCTTATTATTATGCATTGTCCCTCTTTTTCCCCAGTAACACTCCTTGTCTTAAAGTTTACTTTTGGCATGATATCTTTTTACTTTACTTTTCCAATCCCTTTACTTTCAGTGTATCTGTATCTTTATATTTCACATTGCTTCTTGTCGACAAGCTATAACTGTGTCTTGTTATAGACTGACCATCTGCCTTTAAAGGCTGACAATCTGCCTTTTAATTAGAGAATTTAGTCCACTTACATTTAGTATGATTACTAATATGGTTGTGATAATTCCACCATCTTGTTATTTGTTTTCTGTTTATTCCATTTGATCTTTGTTCCTTTGCTTTTCCTTTCCTGCTTCCACTGTTTTCCCCTCTTATTGGCCTTTTAGATGTATCTCTGGATATTATTAGTGGTTAATTTAGAGTTGTCCAATATGGTAGCCACTAGCCACATTAAAATTAAGTTTAAAATTCAATTCATCATTGCATTAGCTACATTTCAGGTGCCCAGTAGCCACATGTCCCCATTACTGGATTAGGCAATACAGATTACTGAAGAAAGTTCTATTAGACAGCTCTCTAGAGATTATGATCAGGATTTATTTTGGTCAAAATTACCCCAGGTCAAGTGTGAAAAGAGCAATATTCTAGTCACAAGATGTGTGTTTTTGTTGTGTGTCTACCTTCTGGTTAGTTTTGTATCTGTAGGCAAATGTCCCACTGCTCTTAGCCTCAGTTTTCTTTTCTAAAATGTGGAGATAATAATTCCTGCTTTTTCTACTTCATGGAGTGCTTGTGGAAAAGAAAAGTATAAAATGGTAACATTCTTTATAAAAGTCAAAACAGTTTTCAAAAAAAAAAATTAACTGATTGACTACTTTCTGTGTTTTGTTTGCTTTTTCAGGCTGCTGACAGAACTGGAGTCTCCTTCTTGGTGGCCCTTTAGCTTCAAGCTTTGGAAGATGCCATCAGAAACAAAGCCCAAGTGGGACGTCTCAATGGCTGCTTCCAAAGCTTTTGGAAAAGAAGGGATAGTGATCAAAATTCCTGCTGTTATTTCCCAAAGAACAGAATCTCACGTTAAACCAGGAAGGCTCACCGTCCTTGTTTCTGGGTTGGAAATCCACCACTCAGATTCTTTGCTCATGCACAGATTTGAAAGAGAAGAAGTAGATGACATCAAGGTTCATACACCTTATGAAATTAGCATCCGCCAGCGGTTCATTGGGAAGCCAGATATAGCTTATCGTTTGATATCTGCCAAGATGCCGGAGGTTATCCCCATTTTGGAAGTGCAGTTCAGCAAGAAGATCGAGTTTTTAGAAGATGCCTTGATGCTCAGAAGCACTAGAACCTCTCCCCTAGCAGAGAAGGGCTACTCAGTCTGGCATGCAGGTGAGTGATCGTCAAAACAGTCTGTGCGCAAGACCTCTAAAGTCACAAACTCAACACACCCATGGTGCGTTGCCATGATGCACCACATAGAGCGACTGCCAGTTTCAGCTCACTAGTGACTACCTATTTGTTTGTAAATAAAAATAATTTCAGACCATTTTCCTTAGTACTTGCCATCTGAATCTCAGATCACTCAGGCTTATCATATACTTGAGAGCTGTGCCTTTTCAAATAGGTCAGAAATGGTTTTGGTGATGCTTTCAGAACAAAGGAAAGCTCCAAGTTAGATGTTTTCACCTCTTTCCTCTGTTTGATTTGAGAACCAACACTTTAGGGTCTTAACTAGCATCATCCCCACCTGCTCTGGTGTGTCTCCAGTCCCTTCCCCGACCCAGCATCACACTCGGTTTTCTTGGCACTTAGTTGAGGTATTCCCAGCCCACCTTCCAGATGTGCATTTGGATATCAGAATTTTTGAAAACTATGCAGCATAGTTTTTGTGTGCTTTTTTTTTTAGCATCCCAAAAGTATTGTGAAACCCTTGCTTTTCTTGGCATTGTGGTTGCAGTATCCTCTTTTAGGTCTCTGTGGGGCATAGAGGGTATAGCTGAGTTTGGCCTGAGGCTCTAGTGTGGGTGGCCGGACATGTGGATATGTCCCCAGGTCCCAGCCTCCTCCCTAGCATAGAATAACTTGGTGGTATCTGACTTCTCAGTTTTGCCATTCTGACGGATGTCAAGTGGTATCTTAAAGGTATTTTTATTTTTTTGATTGATTGTGAGGTGGAGCATCTGACGCCTTTTAGTTGCTTTTTGGTCCCACAGATTTTGCTCTGTGGGTTGCTTGTTCTGGGTTTTTTTGTTTTTTTTTCCTACTGGGCTTTTTTTTTTTCCTCTCTGATTTGCAGGAGTTCATTATTCATTCTAGATATTCATCCCTTGTTGACTTCAGAAGCTACCAATACTTCTCCTAGATTGTCAGCTTCCATTACAGAAATCTTTAATTTTGCTGTGGTCAGATTTACCATTTTTCCCCTTAAGTTTATTTTTGAGCCCTGCTTAAGGCATCCCAAAGTCATAAAATATTCTAATACTAGCATTATAGGTGACATTACTTCTATGTTATAGTGATTTTTCTAACAAGTAGTAGTCTTTTCTTATTAACTTTGATTGCTAGAGTTTGTTTAAAGTAAGAGATATGTTTGTTACTATTCCAGTTCCTTTTCTTTTTTCCTCTTAAGTGATTGATTTCAATTCCAATATGTAATCTGTTTCCCTAACATATGAATATTTTGATGTTATTCTAGATGACTTCAAGTTTCAAAAAGAAATTACTTGATAATGGATCTGGTCCCATAAGTATCAAAATGTTGGAAATGTTAATGTAAAAACTTAATTTAGAAACTTACTTTCTTAATTTAGAAACTTACGTCTCCAGATTTTTCTTTGGCCCCTCATTCAAGGCAGGACTCAGAAGCTGGCCCATAAAAGGGCCAAGAAGGGTACACTGTACCAGCCAACATAAGATCCTGACCAGAAGGGCCCTTCAGGAAAGGCCATTTGCAAGCTCAGCTGGGTAGCCTCTCTGATACCCCAAACCTCTGAGTCCCCCTCACTGCTGTTTTCCTCTGGGAGGAGCCTCAGCAGTGAGAGGAGGGAGGAGGCCCTGGCTGGTGGGACCAGATGCAGAGTACCGTGGGCTGCTGGTCCTGACAGTGCTGTTGGAGAATCCCTCTGTGCCAGGCGTGGTGCCAGGTACCCACAGTCCTGAAAACTATCCTTCTTCTTATGGAGCTCTACCACATTCGTGGGTTTTATGTTAGGCCTGGTGGTTTCAGAGAGAGAACACGGCATAGAATGTTACAAATGAGATGGCAGATGCGAGCATGTCACGTGTGTCACAGAAAGTCACACTGTACAAGTGAGAAGGGTGCACGCTTGCTGTGCCTTGCTGTCATGGAGGGTGGGTCCTGAGGAAGATGGGATGGTAAGCTCTGACTCCAAGCATACAGGTGGCAGATGGGGCTAGAGAGGAGGGAGTGCGTGCCAGGGCCTCTGCAGCCATAATCAGACTGCAGGAAGCTGAGTGAGTGCACATTCTGCAGGGCCACCCATCAGGAAGGGAAAAATGAACCTCTTGTGCACAGGCTGAGGCTGCTGACCAGAGGCTGAACGTCTTTCTCCTCAAGGAAGCTGCAGATATACTTTTTAAGGTTTTTCAGCTGATTGAACCAGGCCCACCAGATTGTCTAGGACAGGCTCCCTTCACTAAAGTCAGCTGACTGAGAGCCTTCACCACGTCTACAAATACCTTCCCAGTAACACCTAGATTAGGGTTGGATTGAATAACTGGGGACTATGGCCTCACCCATCACAGTAACGGATTGTATATGTATGGAATGAGCTGAGCCGCATCTACAGTGACAGATGGGTTTTCATCTCAGTGCTAACTTTAGCCTGTGGGTAGGATCCCTACAGTGTGTCTGAGTCTGCACTGAGCATGAAGTGCCATCCTCCCCTGGTGAAGCCTCCCTGCGTAGGTGAGGCAGGTGTACCTTACAGCTGTGGATTTGGAGAGGTACAGGTGACAAGGAGTCATGTTTGGAAGAAGCCGGCATGCTGAGTTCAGTAAACAAGATGGTATCTCATTTGCTTGGAACTTTAATCCTGCACAAGCCCAGCAATGAGAACTTACTTCTCATTGTTACCTCTCTTGTTGTTGTATCTGTCAGCACCTCTGTTTTTACTGTTCTGCACTGGAAACTACAGAAACAGTGGAGGTAGAAACCATGACTTTGACCTCTCAGAAACATATTTCTCTCCTCGATGAGCTATTTTGGTAAATTGTGTGGCCAGAAGGTGGCGGTCTAGTAACAGGGGACCAGTGTTAGGAACCAGTGTCCTAGAAGAACTTTCCAGAGACCTCTGTAGTAATGTATAGAGTAGACAGGTTGAGGGCCTGGGGTGGCCAGGCCAGGACTGGGGGAGGAAGAGAGTTTCCTGGGCTTCAAGGGCTAGAAATGATACAGGTGGGCAGATCCCACCTTAAGGAAGAGCAGTTGCAAATTGCTGTTTTTCTGCATAGTATCTTTAAAATAATGTTTTAAATTTTAGAATAGTTTCAGACTTGAGAAAAAGTTGTGAGGATAGTACAAAGAGTTCCCATGTCTCCCACACCCAGTTTTCCCTATTCTTGTCATCTTACATTAGTATCGTTCATTGTCACAACTAATGAGCCTGTACTGATACACCTTTATTCACTAAAGTCCATATTTTATTCAGATTTCCTTATGTTTTACTGTTCCAGAATCCCATCCAGGATCCCACATGATATTTCGGCGTTTCATCTCCTTGGACTCTTCTTGACTGTTTCAGTTTCTCAGACTCTCTTTGCTTTGATGATCTTGATGGTCTTCAGGAGTAGTGGTCAGGTTTTTGTAGACTCTTCCCTAGTTGGACTTTGTGTCATGTTGTCTCATGATCCACTGGGGTAATGGGTTTTGGGAGGAAGCCCACAAAGCTCTTATCATATAAGAGCAAGGTCCGTGCATAGCATTTTTAAAGAGTTTTTTGGTACTGATTTTTGTTTTCACTGTTTGCGAACCGTCGCCTTCTGAGAGGGGCCTTCTCTGACCACCTAATTTAAGAGGACTAGTTTCCCATTCACTGATCCTATAGAAATCTTGCCTAGCACTTGCCCTCTGGTGCTGGTACCCTCTGGTTTGCTGTTCAGCTTCCCACACTAGGATGTGTGCTCCAGAATCAGACACAAGTCTGTCTTTTCTCACCCCATCTCCAGCACCCAGGACATGCCCAGGTAACCAGAAGGCACACGCATCTCTGTGTAATGATAAATAAACTTCGGAGGCATTGAAGTCTCTGCATAGGGTCATTAATTTAAGATCATCTTTTGAAATAGTAAAGTTCTGACCCTGGGACACAGCACCATGCTGACCACCAACAGACTCCATGTGGTCACTAGGATATGGGTATCAGGTTGACCACCAACAGACCCCTCCATGTGGTCACTAGGACACAAGCACTGCACTGACTTCAGACAAGCCCCATGTTATTAGTTTATTAGGACACGGTGACCCCCTGACTATCGACAGACCCCGGAGAGCTGCTTGGCCCTCACTCACTTGATCCCGTCCAAGGACCCATGAGTCAGTTGAGACGGCTGTCTCTCTCCATTTCAGCTTTCTCTCTGTTACACTTCCTGCTGTATTGAGGGCATGGGGCATTTTGTGTTTTTTTTCTGAAAGGGCTTCCCACTCTAGTTATATAAGCTGCTGGATCCATCCCTGGGTAGAGTAGGCATTTTCCTGTGTCATCAATGGGGCGTACGGGGCCCAGAGACAGGGAGAAAGATTTGCTCAAGGCTGGACAGGCTTGGAGCGGTTTTTCTGCTCCCAGGTCAGGCCCTGGTGGTCTTTGGTCTGAACTTGCAATGAGGCCAGGAGTGTATGTCTAATGCACAAAGGAGACTGGCGTCCCAGTGCTGCCCCTGCCAGCGCAGTCCTTACTCAGCGTTTCCCTCGATGCCTCCTTGTTCTTGGAAAGTGGAATCATCTGTAAGGTAGCATGTAGCTTGAACAATTTGTGATTATTTTGTTTAACTGAGATAACTAATGACTTTTGAGACAAAAACCATCTTATACTGAACTAAATTAATTTTTTCAGAAGGTATTTCAAAGCATTGAAGTAACTGAGTCAGCAACACAAGTCTCAATGCAGAGTTCGCGGGGGTGGCCGAGTTTTGTATTAGGCAGGATCCTGCTGATCCCACAGCTCGTTGTGAAAAACATCTCTTATTAGTATATTCCAGGAAGAAAAATCCTCAGTTTTGGTTTTCTGGTTGTTTAAGTAATCCCATTTGTTAAACATTCAACAATAGTATGTCTCTAACTGTAACATAGCTGTAGGTGTTGAAATGGAAACCAGAGTGGCAGTGCAGGAGCACAGTGCTGGGCACAAGTGTGAATTAGACATGGGCCGTGCTTTCAGAAAAGCTAGTTGGGGCGATCCCAGTTTGAAAAGATGCTGAAAAAGGTAAATAGCAGTGCAGTACCAAGCAAGTTACTGTCAAAGGTGTGTAAACTGAATGGTACCAGGACAGATGAGGGAAGATTGCTGCTAATGGAAGGGCTGAGTGGAGAACATGGCTCCAAACTTGGGCTAGGGGACATCTGTCTGCATGACATGTGCAGAGCGGGGGCATGGTGGGCAGGAATAGCATGCTGGGGCCAGGGTGCCGGGGTGGCTGGACCAGGAGTCTGCAGGATCAGGAGCAGACTAGGAAGGAGGAGGGTGTAGGCTGAATGGGGAGTTTGCTTTCACCCATTAGGCCATAGAACCACTGTTACCATAGACAAGTGAAGTGCGCTTGGCCATCGTGTCACCACTGATAATGTTTTCACATGAGGTATGTTAGTTGGCCTTTCCTTTAGGCTAATAATATCTAGTAGAACATGTCCTCTGTTGTCTAGTTTAGCTCTGATGGTGTTCTGTTGCTGTTTTAGAAAAGTGCTTCTCATTATGTAACATCTTAGTGACATTTAGATCATGTAAGACCAACCGACAGTGAGTTGTATGCTATGGAAAGTTCTGTGCTAATTAATAAGCCCTTAGGATGTTGGAGCAGGGGCACTTTGGAGATTCCAGGACACAGGTTGTAAAATCAATTTGGTTGGTTGCAACCAGCTTTTATATAAAGAATAGAATAGAAAAGCACATCTGAGTACATGGTGTGTACTAAGGTTTTTGTCTTGTGAAACTTTTTCAGACCTCCAAGGTGCTTGTACGGGTGTAGCAGTTCTGTGTAGGAAGCACTTCGTACAGTGGTGCCCAGTTAAAGGGCACGAAGACTCTCACAAAGGGCCTCCTTCCCAGTGGAGATGGGCGTGGGGAGGGCTCAGGCCCGCAGTGTGGAACCCTCGGGTCTTGCCTCCATGCAGGTTTTGCTTCGCATCAACTGGTTCCTGAACTCACTCCATCTGGCCAGGACCCTTTTCCTCTCTAGGATCCCAAGAAACATGCTTTCTTGTCATCATGTCTTCTTTGCTCAGCTAGGTAATCTCAGGGAGTGTTAACTTGTAAGAAAATTTTTGAGAAATAAGAATAAGAGGATGTTTGTGTACCTGTTGGAGGTGGCTGGTCTCTCCCCGGGGAGGAGGGGCTTGTGCAGTTGGTGTGTCCTGGATTCACCACCTGGGTTCCTGCTGCTCAGGCCCAGCAAGAGCTTTACCCCAAGATGGATTTCCTTTCCTAACAATGCATTTATCAGTTGCTCCAGGCTGCTTGGATGAAAGGCAGCTCCGCTGACTGCCACTAGGGTCCTAGGAAGGAAGTGGGGTGTCCTGCTTTTGCCCTTCCATTTTGCTGAAGCAGAGAAATCTGCTCAAAGGAGTTGGTGCTGGAATCCACACAGCTGGTTCTCACCCCAGTATGCTTTCAGCTTTCCAGCATCCTAATAAGTAAACATGGCTCTATTGACACATCTGAGGTGGTCTGTATTATGGAGAAAAGCAGGTGACAGACTCTAAGCTATGCTCTTTTCTGGGCTTTACAGTGCCAGGGTTGCAGATGGAGGCGGCTCTTTAAATAAAGGATTATCGCTGTTCCTTGCCAAGCTGCTCTTCTGCTTCTTAGCAAGACTACCCAGGCATAGAGGTGTGAATGGAAACACCCCTGAGCAATGCATTGCCACGTGCAGCAGTCTGGCTCACCCCTACCTCAGTACAGCTCCACGTTCAACTTTGCTTGACCTGACTAGCTGACCATTTCATGTGCTCTCTAGAACCACAGTGTTTTGTGGGGTAATCAGATGGTAATGCAGTTCCTAGTAGTGTATTTCATGTACATTTCACCAGGGCTCAACAAGTATTATGTTTCATACTCCAATCTGTTGTCCTCTCAAAAAAAAAAAAATCACTCCTGGATAAAGCATCTTTCTTCTAAAAGCCAGTTATAGAACTAGATCCTGAGTATTTACAGTGTTGCACACTCTGATCAGTGTGGGGTAAGGAAGCAGCCCTGGATTGGGGCAGGTCCCACATTCAGTCAGCTCAGCAGAGGTTCAGAGAGGTGGACTCACCGCTCCCGCAAACACAGAAGCTCTAAACCAGTAGATGCCTGGGAAAGCACTTCGTCAGCCCAGAGAGGTCTGACGGTCTTAAACACCACTTTTTGTAAAGTTCTGCATGCCCTTGCGTTGTTCACACCTTCTAGAAGATGCCACTCTGTTTGACTTTCCATTTCAGCATCTGGGCTGATGGACCGAGCCATGCACTGTGAGCCCTCCTCCGGGAACCAGGAAGGGAGACCACTTCAGCTACAGACGAGCGAACCATTCATTTCCGAGGGGGACAGCCAGGAACTGAGACAGGTAACATGCATTCACAGTGTCATGTCCTCCCCTGCAGGCAACTCACTTCTTTTTCTTGCCTAAAAACAATGCTCCACTGATTTATGCTTGCCTGTCACGTGCACGGAAATGCTGAGACATCCACCTGATTTGCTCAGCTCCCTATAGCTTGAGGAAGGGTGGTGCCCATTCTGAGTCCTTGCGTTTTGTGGCATGCAGACACACATAGCATTCCTGTGCACACACAGTGGTCCTGGCAGCTACCTATGCCTGTTGTACGTGTGTGTATGTCTGTACATGTGGGCTCAGATGCATATGTAGGCTGTGTATGTGCACGATGTGTGTGTCCAGGTGGGCTCTGTACACATACATGTATGCATGTGTGGTGTGTGTACTGTGTGCACACATGTGCAGCACCTGTATGTGTGTGCCATCTGTGTGTGCACTACCTGGGCATGTACAGTTGAGGGCACTTGCTCTCAAGTGCTCAACACAGGTTCTCGCAGAGGCTTGCCACTTTTTGTCCAGGAAGTTGAAATATAAACAATATTTGATAGAAATACTTGCAACTTATCTTCCTACGTTAATGCTGGACAACACAGTGGCCTTTTCTTTTTCCTTTTTTAATAATTATGTAGCAAATACCTAGACGTTATATCATTTCATTCATAAATATTTCAGTATGTAGCTTTAAAAGATAAGAACCGTTTTAAAAAATCAGCACGATACCATACTCACCTTAAAAAAGTAGAAAGTAAATTCCTTGGTATCATCAGACATCAAGCCAGTGCTCACATTTCCCTAGTTACCTCATTTAGGAAAATGTGTTACATGTTTATTCAGATCAGGATCCTCATGAGGCCCGTGTGTTGCATTTAGTGAAGTGCCTTTAATGCATAGCTTTCTTTCCTCTGTCATCTTGTCTTTTTCCTTTGAAGTTTATTTGATGAAAAAACTAAATTGTTCCTCTGTCAAGATTTTGCAGCTTGCATCTTCCTGGCTTGGTTTCCCCAGCTCCCAGCAGGTGGTGAACTGCCTGCTCTCTGCCCTGGTACTCCTGTAGGTCGGTTTGTAGCTCTCGAGGCTCCATCAGATTCAGGCTCCATTTTGGAGAGACTGTTTCATTGGTGGCAACCCACACTTAACATCAAGGCATACAAGAGACTGTATGTCTTTTAAACCTGTTTTTAAATAATTTTATTCTATGTGTCTGCATAGGCATAGACTCCTTTAAGCTCAGCCTTTTCCATTTTGGGAAAAAAGTGTTCATCTTTTGCTATGGGATATTTTAAATGTACATGATTTGTCACTTTTTCCTTCTGATCTAACTTTTAATCACTTTTAGTAATGACACAGAGACATGCCGCTTTCTAGCTGCAACTAGCAAATTCTGCAGGTTACTAATAACTTCTTTTGATAGGCTTAGTGACTCTAGAACACCGCAGATCTTGTCTGCCTTGGGGCTTGAGAAACCCTCATACTATAAAGGCAAACTTAACCTGTTCTCATGAAAGTGGGTAAGAGTGCATATAGGCCTCAGGCTGGTAGGATCTGAGGCCCTCCTCTCCCACCCTCCAGTGAAGGTGTCTGTGGCTGAGATGAACTCTTCTATGTCCCACAGTTGTGTTGAGGCTGAAGCAAGAACATGGGTTTTTCATGGGAAATGTAGGAATTTTATCTGTTAATTCTAGTGGTGGCCATGTAGTTTGAGAGGGTCCTTGCAATTTCAAATAACCAATCTCTTACTACCATGTATATACAATGTGCCCTTCCCCTAAAAGCTGTGATAGAATGGGAGAGGTCAGGATGAATGCCCCAACAGCTGTGAGTAGAATAAAGTTCCTCAGTGACTACTGAGGTCACCATTCTTTCCCATGAAAGTGTGTTTCTTATGTGGTTGGTCCTGACTGTCATCAACAGGTCTTGGTGAGCCCTGTGGCGTCCATGCTGGGAATAGCAGATGCCATGGTCATGAATCAGGATGCTGGCTTCAGGGCAGAGGACACGGTGATCCCTGAGCAGTTAGGCTGGGAAGACCTACCCACAGGAGGGGCAGGGCTTTGTGCTAGTTAGCTGCCTCATTCTCCTTCCCTGCAGGGAGAACCTAACTTCATAAGAGATTGTCCTTTTGAGGTAAAACACATGTTTCATATTTAGAGAAGAATTCTGAGCTGTGTAGTTGAAGCTCAAGCATAGGTAGGAATGAGTTAAATTTCTGGGGAAAATGAACATGCAAGAAAATCTCCCTCCATTCATCTGTGGTTTCTGTTGCAGATGCTATTAAAGTCATTACGTGGAAATGGGTTTTGGTGACTTAAACTGCAGTTGGGGTGCTAGAGAGAGGATTTGCCGTGATTTCCTCAGGGAGCAGCCGTGCTTAGTGCAGTGTGCCAGCTCCCTCTGGGCTGGGCCCCTGGAGCGGGCATGTGGGCTGCGGTTAGGCCCCATCTGCTGCGTAACTGTGGCCGTCCACCATCCGCTGTGGGAGGGCACGTGGTGGAGGAGGCTGGGAGAGGAATCAGAGTCCCTCAGATGGGTTTGGCAGAGTCCCTCAAATCATTCCCAGTGTCTGATGTGCTAACCTTTCCTGCCTCAGAACTCCTGCTCTTTCGTTACTAAGTCTGTGGCTACCATATATTTGATACAACATTTGGAAGTGATAAAACAAAAAGCAGCATGGCTCTGTCCTGAGGACATTGCAGTTTTACGTAAAGTTTCTTCATAACTTCTTAATCTGCACTTCTCTGTCTTGTCCTGAGTTTGGTGTTTTGTCATCCTGCCTCCCTCTTTCACCAGGAAGGAATCAGAATGAAAAGCTGACCCAGGTCTGGTCTCATGTTTTATCAGGCTCTGCCACAGCCCCGGCACTGGGAACAGGAGGGAAGGAAGACTTGCACTGGATGTTCTCATCATTTCCAGTAAAGAGGGATGCACGGAGTGTGGATTCATGGCAAGTTTTTAGGTCATAGTTTTGAACTTTCTGTTTGATTATATTCGGCATTTAGTCTGCCTACTGTATGTGGTATCTTTATAGACAATAAATGCAAAACACAAAAATTAAAAACTGAGGCGATTAATTCAGTTCAGTCAGAAAGTTCGTTTACTGGAAAACCTAGCTCGTCAGCTGGCGTGAGGAGAAGAGTTTATTGAAAAGGCAGCCCTGCGGATGCCTGTGCTGGGGAGAGGAGTGAGGCCCAGGGCTTTTGTCTCTGTGTTGCTTAAGAGCCAAGTTCCACATGTATCTGCACTGGCAAGTCACTGGATCTTTCCTGAAATAATTCTAGGCCGGAAAGGATGCTGCGGTTCTCTACTTGCTGTGAAACTATCTTAAGAAATTAATGTCCTTCTTTTCTTTAACAAATATATATATTCATTTTCACATTCTTTTCCATTATGGTTTATTATAAAATCATCTTATTTTCTTTTTTTAGGAATTATAGAATACATTTCATCTTCAGTAGCTCCACCATTCTGGTCTTTTCCCCTGTACTTTGTTCCCAGTTATTTAAATTTGCCCCAATTCATCTGTCTCCTCTCCTAGTCAGGAAAAAAAAAAAAAAATCTGTCATTTCTTGCATACCTAATCTATGTAAAAGAATTGTGTTTAACAAGTGTTCTTCAGCCTAAACTAAATGTCTGAATCAGTGAATTATTTAGCCGTGGCTTCAGTGAGTTATTTGGAGAACAGCAGATCTGGGTTTCCTTGGGTAATTGTCAGGACAGAGTCATGAGGTAATGAGCAAGGGGTGATATCCATGATGCTTCTCATCAGTTGTGGCAATGGACTAGACCACACTTCAGGAATACAGATTCCAGAACTGATACTTCTTAGGAAGGAGGGGATGGCTAAACTGGTGGGCCCTCAAAAGTAGAAAGGCAGGGGCAATGCACTCCAGCTACAGGACCACCGAACAGTGCCGGGACGGTGTGCAGACACCTTTGTTGCAGTGGGCTCTGTGGAGGGGTCTGGGGACAGAGAGCTGGACATGTCCACTCACTTATCAGTACCTTCATTTAGTCTGGGTTTTGTCCTGTAAGCAGTCTGGAATCATTGAAGATTTTTAAGCAAGGAGTCATGAGATAATTTCAGATGTTTACCCGTTTCCTCAGGTTCTCCTATTGTCCTCTGTTGCCTTCTGAATCTTTTCAGACTGTAGCATTTCATTCGTTAATTATGGGGCACAGTTAGATGGTTAGTGTTTTTATTTGTGGCTTTGATACCAGCCTGGATTATTAGCAATGAGCTAGGCCGTTTATTTAACTATGTGTTACTCTAATTGTGAATTATTAACAAATGTTTCTGACATCACACCCTATGTCACTTCTAAACGTTAAACCATAAAAAGAGCCTTGGTAACCAGGAAAACATACCTAGTAACTTTTGATGTCCACACACAGTGGACATTTCAATAAGAGGTCATATGTCTTGGGATGAGCCCTGGCCTAGGAACCTGGCATCCTGGTGCTGGTCCCAGCACCTCCCTGTCAGCTCTGTAGTCCTGGGAAGGCTGGTTTGCTTCCCTGGCCTCAGTCTCCAGCTCTGAAAAGGGCACTGACTTGTAGCGTATTCCAGTATCTACCGTCTAATGCAGAATCCATCGCAATGAAATGAAAGCTGAGTTACAGAAAAATGTCACGCCTTACTTTTAAATATTCGTTCATGGTTTTCCTGTCTGCTCTGTTGGTTAACTAGGTCACTGGTAATGATGAGCATTACTTTGACAGACAGGAGACAGACACGCGGTGCCCCCACCACTAGCCCAGCCCTGCCTGCTGTGGTTTCATGTGCCTCCCACTGCTGCCTTCTGTAATTGCCTGGGACAACCAGCTCTTCTCCACAGCAGCCTTCAGAACTCCCATTATGTTGGATGTGGTCACCACTCTAGCAGAGGCCCATGTTGTCTGTGGCAGTGGTTGTTCGGAGTGGGAGGACCTGCCAAAGCGTGTGGCTGTGTGTCCTCTGCAGTTGACAGAGAAGGCTATGTGGGCACACCGGCCCTCCCTCACATAGAGGCCATGGTGTAAACCCGAGCTGCATGGAGGTGGCATTTGCCCTTCAGGTCCAAATACCCGTGCAGATGAATCTTGGGGATGTATTCTGTCTCTTCCACTGCCCCTGGGAACTGTGGACAGGGAGGAAGCTGCCAGATAAGGAACTCTAAGATATTGTGCCAAGGGCAGGATTCCAGAATGTACCAGCATCTCAGTGAACAAATTCTAGAGCAGCTGCTTGGCTGTGCAGAAGATAGAATGCCAAGGAGCAAGAAACAGATGCTCAGGCATTTAGACTGGGAGGATGACTTGTTCCCCCTTTGGAACATTTTCCTGTGCTCTTGGTCAGCTTTTAAATGAACCTCAAGTCTTAAAATCAAGTGTTTGATTTGAGTGCCTGGCTATGGAAGGTTACATATATTAGAACCATGTTTTTTATTGTGGTAAAATATATAGAATAAAATCTTGCCATTTTAACTATTTTAAGTGTATAATTTAATATCATTAATTACATTCAAAATATTGTGCAACCATCACCGCTATCTATTTTATTTCCAAAGCTCTTTTATCACCCCAGCAGAAACTCTGTTACCATGAAGCAGTAACTCCACATTTCGCCTCCCCCCAGTCCCTGGTAACCTCTAATCTTCTCTCTGTCTCTATGAATTTGCCTATTTGGGGAACCTCCGATAAGTGTAATCCTTTGGCATCTGGCTTTTTTCACTTAGCATAATGTTTTCAAGGCTGATCCATCTTGTAGCATGAATTGGTACTTCTTTCCTTTTTATAGGTGAATAATATTCTGTTGTATGGTTAAAACATACTTGGTTTATCCATTCATCACTGATGGACACTTGGATTATTTCCACCTTTCAGTTCTTTTGGACATATACCTAAGAGTAGAATTGCTTGGTTATAGGATAATTCTATGTTTAACTTTTTGATGAGCTGCCAAATTATCTCCTTAGCAGCTACACCATTTTACACTCTCACCAGCAATGTATGAGGATTCCAGTTTTTCCACATCCCTGCCAACACTTATTTTCTTTTTTGAAAATTTAAAAATTATTCTAACTATCAAATAGAATAGATAAGGAAGTAAGGGTTGGAGGTAAGGGTCCAACTTCATTCTTTTGCATGTGGCTGTCTAGTTGTCCCAGCACTACTTGTTGAACAGACTATCCTTTCTCCATTGAGTAGACTTGGCACGCTTGTCAAAAATCTGTTGATCTGAGGACTCTTTATTCCATTAGTCTGTTCTTATGCCAGTACCAAGCTGTTTTTATTACTATAACTTTGGGTAGGGTTTAAAATTGGGAAGTGTGAGTTTAATTTCATTCTTCTTTTTCAACTTGTTTTTACTATTCAGGGCCCCTTGCAATTCTATATGAATTTGAGGATTAACTTTTCCATTTCCGAGTAGGGGGGCTGTTGGAAATTTGATAGGGATTACATTGAATCTGTATATCACTTTGAGGAGTATTGCCCTCTTGCCAATATTGTCTTCCAGTCCAGGAACACAAGTTGTCTTTTATTTATTTAGGTAGTCTTTATTCCAGCATGATTTTATAATTTTTAGTCTTTCACCCGCATGGTTTTTTTTTTCCCTAGGTATTTTATTCTTTTGAGTGCTATTATAAATGGGATTATTTTCTTAATTTATTTTTCTGATTCTTCATTGCTGCTGTATGGAAACAACTGATTTTTGTGTGTTGCTCTTGTATCCCGTAACTTTGCTAAATTTGTTAATTAGTTCTTCTAGTTTTCTTGTGGATTCTTCGGGATATTCTATATATATAGGGCCATGTCATATGAAAATAGAGATGGTTTTACTTCTTCTTTTCCAGTTTGGATACCTTTTATTTCTTTTTCTTGCCTACTTGCTCTGTCTAGGACTTCCAGTGCATAGCAGTTCTGTGTAGCAGTGGTGAAAGTAGGCATTCTTGTCTTTTCCTGATCTTAGGGGGAGGGCTTTCAATCTTTCCCCATTGAGTATCCTATTAGCTGAATTTTTCATAAGTCCCTTTTTTTTCAAGTGTTTTAAGTTTTTACTTTATTACAGGCTTTTCTATTTCTAATCATTACAAATGTTTTCAACATTTCATTTATCTGCTCCGTTGTATTCCATTTATATTTCATTATGATTCCCATCTGTCTATCATATATTCAAGTCATGTCTACTATTTTCTTTTTTTATTAATTTTTATTTTATACTGGAGCATAGTTGATGAATAATATTGTGTTAGTCTCAGGTGTACAGCAAAGTGGTTCAGTTACACATAATACATATATCTATTCTTTTTCAAATTCTTTTCGCATTTAGGTTATTACAGAATATTGAGCCGAGTTCCCTGTGCTATATAGTAGGGGTTTGTTGGTTATCTATTTTAAATATAGTAGTGTGTACCTGTCAATCCCAAACTCCCAATCTATCCCTCCCTCCCACCCTTCCCCTCTGGTAACTATAAGTTCATTATCTAAGTCTGTGAGTCTGTTTCTGTTTTGTAAATAAGTTCATTTTATCATTGGGGGGGGGGTTCTGCATATAGCGATATCGTATGATATTTGTCTTTCTCTGACTTACTTCAATTAGTATGATAATCTCCAAGTTCACCCATGTTGCTGCAAATGGCATGATTTCATTCTTTTCGATGGCTGAGTAATATTTCATTGTATTATTTCATAGTAATATTTCATTTCATTGTACCACATCTTCTTTATCCATTCCTCTGTCGATGGACATTTAGGTTGCTTCCACGTCCTGGCTATTGTAAATAGTTCTGCAATGAATGGGGTGCATGTGTCTTTTCAAATTATGGATTTCTCCAGATATATGCCCAGGAGTGAGATTGCTGTATCATATGGTAGCTCTATTTTTAGTTTTTTAAGGAACCTCCATACTGTTCTCCATAGTGGTTGTAGCAATTTACGTTCCCACTAACAGCGTAGGAGGGTTCCCTTTTCTCTACACACTCTCCAGCATTTATTGTTTCTAGATTTTTTGATGATGGCCATTCTGACCGGTGTGAGGTGATACCTCACTGTAGTTTTGATTTACATTTCTCTAATAATTAGCTATGTTGAGCATCTTTTCACGTGCCTCTTGGCCATCTGTATGTCTTCTTTGGGAAATGTCTATTTAGGTCTTCCGTCCATTTTTGGATTGGGTTGTTTGGGGTTTTTTTGATATTGAGCCACATGAGCTGTTGTTTGTAAATTTTGGAGACTAATTCCTTGTTGGTCACATTGTTTGCAAATATTTTCTCCCATTCTGTGGGTTTTTTCGTTCTGTCTATGGTTTCCTTTGTTGTGCGAAACCTTTTGAGTTTCATTAGGTCCCATTTGTTTATTTTTGGGGTTTTTTTCCCATTATTCTAGGAGACAGCTCAAAAAAGATATTGCTGCGATTTATGTCACAGAGTGTTTTGCCTATGTTTTCTGAGTTTATTTTTGTGTATGGTGTTAAATAATGTTCTAATTTCACATGTAACTGACCAGTTTTCCCAGCACCATTTACTGAAGAGACTCTCTTCTCTGCATTGTAGAGTCTTGCTTCCTTTGTCATAGATTAATTGACCATAGGTGCGTGGGTTTAGTTCTGGGTTTTCTATCCTGTTCACACATCGGTCTATATTTCTCTTTTGTGCCAGTGCCATACTGTTTTGATGACTGTAGCTTTGTAGTATAGCCTGAAGTCAGGGAGCCTGATTCCTCCAGCTCCGTTTTTCTTTCTCAGGATTGCTTTGGCTATTCGGGGTCTTTTGTGTTTCCATACAAACTGTAAAATATTTTGTTCTAGTTCTGTGAAAAATGCCATTGGTAATTTGATAGGGATTGCATTGAATCTGCAGGTTGCCTAGGTTAGTATAGTCATTTTGACAATATTGATTCTTCCAATCCAAGAACGTGGTATATCTTTCTGTTTGTATCATCTTTGATTTCCTTCATCAGTGTCGTATAGTTTTCAGAGTACAGGTCTTTTGTCTCCTTAGGTAGGTTTATTCCTAGGTATTTTATTCTTTTTGATGTGACGATAAATGGGATTGTTTCCTTAATTTCTCTTTCTGACCTTTTGTTGTTAGTGTATAGGAATGCGAGAGATTTCCGTGTATTAATTTTGTAACCTGAAACTTTACCAAATTCATTGATGAGCACTAGTAGTTTTCTGGTAGCTGTTTAGGATTTGTTATGTATAGTATTATCTCATCTGCAAACAGTGACAGTTTTACTTCTTTCCTAATTTGGATTCCTTCTATTTCTTTTTCTTCTTTGATTGCCGTGGCTAGGACTTCCAAAACTATGTTCAATAAGAGTGGCGAGAGTGGACATCTTTGTCTTTTTCCTGATCTTAGAGAAAATGCTTTCAGCTTTTCACTGTTGTGTATGATGTTAGCTGTAGGTTTGTCATATATAGCCTTTATTATGTTGAGGTTTGTTCCCTCTATGCCCACTTTCTGTAGAGTTGTGTCATGAATGCGTGTTGAATTTTGTCAAAAACTTTTTCTGCATCTATTGAGATGATCATATGGTTTTTATTCTTCAGTTTGTTGATATGGTGTATCACACTGATTGATTTGAGGCAGTGAAAAATCCTTGCATCCCTGGGATAAATTCCACTTGATCATGGCGCATGATCCTTTTAATGTATTGTTGGATTCAGTTTGCTAGTATTTTGTTGAGGATTTTTGCATCTATGTTCATCAGTGATATTGGTCTGTAATTTTCTTTTGTGGTATCTTTGTCTGGTTTTGGTATCAGGGTGATGGTGGCCTCATAGAATTAGTTTGGGGGTATTCCTTCCTCTACAGTTTTTTGGAATCGTTTCAGAAGGATAAGTTAGGTGCCTTTTATCATGTTGAAGAAGTTCTCTTCTAGTCCCAGTTTTCTGAGTTTTTACCTGAAAGGATGTTGTTGGGTTTGTCGTTGCCATTTCTCCATCAATTGAGTTGATTGTGTTTTTTTTCTCTTTGTTCTAATAATGTGGTATATTGCATTGATTGATCTTCTAAGGGTGAACCACCCTTGTATTCTGAGATAAATCCTACTTGGATTCAGTTTGCTAGTATTTTAGTATGTTGTGGTTTTGTTTTCATTTGTCTCAAAGAATTTACTAATTTCCCTCTTTGACCCACTGGTTGTTTAAGAGTGTGTTGTTTGATTTCTACATACTTGTGACTTTTTTAGTTGTCCAGATTTCCAGTTTCATTTCACTGTGAAGGTACTTTCTATTACTTCAATCTTAAGTTTGAGGTTTATTTTGAGGCCTACCATGTGGTCTGTCCTGGAGGATGTTCTGTGTGCACTTGAGAAGAATGTGGGTTCTGCTGATTTGGATGGAGTATTCCATGTACGTCTGTTGGGTCCAGATGGTCTATAGTGTTGTTCAAGTCTTCTGTTTCCTTATTGATCTTCTATCTGGGTGTCTTATCCATTACCAACATCTTTTTATTAGCTTTTAAAAATAGTTAACAAGTATTAGATGGTTTTTGGTTCAGGCTGGGAAGTTGGTTTTGTGCAGTTTTTAAATGTGAAATTGGACTGTATGCATGAACACAGTGTTGAGGAGGCTGCGTGGCCTTGGGCAGCATATGTCTGTCCATCCCATCTGTGGCATAGGGCTGGGGACTGATTGTTGGAAACATGGTTTCTGGTAGCCAATAAGTACCTTTGCCATGTTAGCCATGTGGCCTTCAGCAGGCTTCACATTTCCCTGAAAAAGTACCACTATCACGTTTTACACAACAGGGTCCTGCCTTGAGGCTTGCATGGGTTTGAAGTGAGAATGAGGCCTGTACCATATGGAGCAGAATTCTGGCACATATTGAGTTCTAAATAAGTGTATCAGTGGGACCCCAACTATCTTTGACCTAGTCAACTGTGAAGAGCCCCAAACTTCATGCATTTTCTGATTGTTTCATATTCTGAGAATGTCCCTGCTGAGGCATTTACTTCCACCTGTAAGATGAACCTTCAGTTTATTGAGCATTTCACTTGGTAGGGATTCCATTGCTCTCTTAGAAACGTGCTTCTCATCATGGGAAGCTCAGTTTATGGTCTGATAGCAGCTTGGCTCCCAGGACCCCTCTCTAGTCCTGGGAGGTGCTTTCCCTGCCCAGACCTTGAGTTAGAGGGGCCCTCTTTGCTGTGGGCCACTGGGGCCATTTGTAACTGGAGGCCAGTCAGCAGACTTCAAGTGAGGGCTAATAGATCCCTGAAGACTCAGCTCTGAGTCTTGCTATGCAGACACAGCCATGGTGCCAGGTTTGTGCTCCTCCACCCTCTGCACTGAGAGAGGGTCATGAGGAAGGGAGCACCGTGGTAGGGGAGCTCCTTAATAGAGAACCCTGTGCCGCCCCTGTTGGTCCACAGAGCATCCTCAGGTCCTCAAGGAATGCAGCAGAGAGGACAGGGTGGGATGCAGGGGTGGTCTGTGAGTGCTGCATGTGACAGGTTGTAGCCTAGAATATTCTTTACAGCCTCCAGAGCTTTGGCTGAGAGGGAGCCAATTTTTCCCTCTTTACCCTCTCTGCAGCATGTTAATAGCCCCAACTGGTAGAATTGCAGACAGCTTGATTTATCCCAGCTCTATTCGTAAATGGTTGCTAGTTTCTCACTGCAAGAAAATTCAGTGTTTCAGCGGGTCAGTTTAATAACAAGATCCAGGCAAACAGTCTAGCTAATACTAACTCACTTTAGGTGCTTAATATTAATATACTCATACTCTAAAGCCTGGAGTTCTATCATGAGGTAGAGCAGAACATTGTTTTTCAGACTATAAGTTGAGGCAACAACTAGCATATTGTAGACATTTTAGAAATATGAAGGCCCATACTTGTATGTACCATGTCCATACACAGTGAAAGCACAAGCCTGGTTGTTTCAGGACCCCCTTGGAGGCACAGCTTACAGCAGAGCTTGGGGCCTCTGATTCCCAGACTTGCACACCTTGATAGCCGGCATGAGGCATACAGTTAAATACATCTGCTTTGGTAAGTGAATCTCCTCTACTGGATGAGCTATTTTTCCATAATTTATTTTCTGTTTTTATAAACAAAATGGAAATGGTTGGAAGGCTAAAATGTCTCCGTATCGGCTCTTATATCAACCCAGACGGTGTCTGTGCCACCTTTCTGAGGTCTGTGGTATTGCAGAGATGGAGGTCACTGTAGCATGTGACCAAAGCAGAAGGTCTTCCTCTTCCAGAGAGGACAGTAACTTCTGCTCTGCCCGGGACCATGTGGTGCCTCCCACTTCCTGCCTGAGTCATCTCGGCTATCCCCCTTGCCGGTTACTGACGCTGTGAGTGAGCCCAGCATCCTGCCTGTGGGGAACCAAGCCTCCTGCTCTGGCTTTGTTGAGTGCCTGTGACCCCTGAACTGAAGAGCACTGAGTGTTTCTGTGGGTTTTTTTCCAAGATGCTGCTCCCAGAGGTATTGGCATGTATGTTTTTATGTCTTAGCTTGTGGTTATGTGCATCATATATTTCTTTGGAGTTAGTTTCTCCTAAAACTCAATGTACTGTTAATCAGGTAATTTCTGTGTAGGTACAAATGTGGCTGGAAAGATGGCTGGCTGCTGGGTTTATTTATTAGTGGAGCAGAAACTTGGGGAAAAGTCCATTTTGACCCTGGTCTTTGACTCAGAGCCCAGCGAAGGCTCATCTGAGAGGCCAGTTGATATTCCAGAGGCTGGAAACATCATACATTGATGACTAGACAGCTTGTCATCCTGGGCCACAGAAGTAACAACTGTTTTTAAGGTTTGGCCAGACTTCATATTCTCCATTCTTTCCATCCCATGTTATATGGAATGCTCACGATGCCATTTAATTACTTCAGTCCCTTTCTTAAAGGAAAAAGACATTGGACCAATATTCCAGAGGTACTAGTAGTTTGAAAGTTTGCTTTCAAAGTAATTTTCTTTGCAGACTTAGTAGCTGTGAAGATCTTGCTTATATTTTTGCGGTATTAATTAATTTCAAGTGCAGTTTTGGCAGACCAACCAAGGGTCTCAACAGGCTGCATAGAATGGGTGCTATTTTTAAGGCCATCATCTCAGTGAAGCTTTTTCCAAATGAAACTCAACAGGAACCAGCCTTTATTTGGACTGTACACTCAGTAAAATGCTCAACTTTTTGTAGGCATGTCAGCAGTTCTTACAAAATAAGTTGTATGTGCCTTTTATTACTGTGCTTATTAAGTGTAGACTCAGGAATGTAGGTGCTCTTGCTTTTGCCACTGTTTCATTTTGGAAAAAGAGGCAGTTGATTCATCCTCTAGAGAAAGATGGCCATGGAAACGTAGGACACATAAGGTCAGTCACACAAAGTGGCCCTTGGTGGAAGTGCTATCATGTGGTGATGTGGTCCTGTGCTACCTGGCACAGTAGCCACTGACTACATGTGGCTACTGAGCACTTAAAAAGCAGTTGGTCCGTGACTTCCCTGGTGGCACAGTGGTTAAGAATCTGCCTGCTAATGCAGGGGACACAGGTTCGAGCCCTGGTCCGGGAGGATCCCACATGCCTCAGAGCAACTAAGCCCGTACACCACAACTACTGAGCCTGTACTCTAGAGCCCATGAGCCACAACTACTGAGCCTGCCTGCCACAACTACTGAAGCCCAGGCACCTAGAACCTGTGCTCTGCAACGAGAGAAGCGACTGCAGTGAGAAGCCCGCGCACCACAATGAAGAGTAGCCCTCACTCGCCACAACTAGAGAAAGCCAGTGTGCAGCAACGAAGACCCAACACAGCCAAAAATAAATAAATAAATAAATAAAATTTATTTAAAAAAAGCAGTTGGTCCAAGTTCATACTAGCTTGCTAGGACTTCATATAAAAAAAGAATATAAAATATCTCATTAATAATTGTTTATATTGCCTTCATGTTGAAATGATAATGTTTTGGGTTGATTGGTTTAAATAAAATATATTATTAAAATTAATTATACTATTTACTTTTTATTAGAAAATTTGAAATTACAGGTATGGCTCTCCCCTAACTGGACATCTTGCCACAGTTGCTCAGGGCTCTAAGAGCTGGCACAGGTTCTGGGGTGTGTGAATGGACTGCCTATCCCTATTGGGAGCCTTTGTGCCATTTTTTAAGGGTCTTATGCAATTTCTTTCAGTGTCTCAGTGATGTGACCTCTGAGTCATGGCCATGACATCTCTTGTCCACGCAACGGTCATGTCAGGGCCGCTCTGGGAGCTGGACCCCAAGAGCTTGAGCAAGTCACCCACCCTTCTCAACCTTATCTGTGAAACAAGAGTTTGATCGAGGATCAACAGGGAATAGTTAGGGCACATTGCAGGGGTCTCATAACCCCTATCCTTATTTAGGATAACTGGGGGATGAGGAAACAGAAAACAAAACCGTGTATGTATATATACTTTAATCCCCAGTTTTACTTTTCTCTGAGAGTGTACGGATGTTGGGATGAGAAAGCAAGATGAAAAGGCCACACAATATTATCAGCAGTGCTTATCTGTTAGGCAGTAATTTGCATTTGAATTTTGGAAGAATTTTATTTTCTCCTCTAAGTTCTGTTTCCTGGTTTTCTATGTGCACTGTTATTATCGGAACAGAACAGGACAGTTGACTGTCTGCATGCACTAAAGGGAATACGTGGCTGCCTTGCTGAAAGCCCATCTCCTGCCATCAGTGCACGTGCAAACAGTGACTGTTTACAGTTCAGGATCTGGTGGTCCTGAAAGACAGCTCAACTGAAAATAAACTTGACCACATTTTGATGTGATTGACAAGGATGTAGAGGTAGCAAAGAGAGCTGCAAGGTCTGTGCGGGCTGATCACTCAACATAGGAGAGAGACCTCCTCGAGGGTGTCAAATCGGATGCAGGTGTGTGACAAAGGGGACATTTTGTGCAAGTTCCTGGTAGAACGGCCTTATTATCACACGAAAATGGAGGTAATGAGGAAGGAATAGTTGACCAGAGAGAACAGCATGGAAGGACCTGCCTAACATAGTGATGAGTGGTGACTTTTTTATTATGCTCTCTGGGCCTCAGCCATATGAGATCATAGAAATGAGAGATGGAAAAGACCTCCTGTATTAGGTCATCCAGCCCATCCCCTCCAGAGCTGACTGACCCCACAGTGTACTTTCCAGAGCTCCGTCCAGTTTTTCAAGTGACTCAACTGATGGAGTTTCCACCAGCTCCCAGAAGGTGCAGAAAGGTGGTGTCTGAGATGGCTAACTTGGATCTGGATTTATTCTTCTTTCTCATGACGAAGATCCCAGTGATGATGCCTTTGTTCGAAGAGAGATGTCGGGTTGAATCCCACCTCTGTCACTAACTTGCGGATGACTGCAGATCACCCCAGCTCGCCTCATCTCCACATCCCCCTCCGAAAGTGGGGGTGCTTTGCTGGGCTCCTTCAGTCTGAGCGTTCTGAGACTTGGCAGTGGCACCTTACGTAGCACTTTATGGTTTTCACAGCTTGTTCACATTTGTGATCTCATTTGAGCCTCACCATTCTTAGGGCAGGAGTTGATCTTATTATCCTCCTGGCCATCTCCCTGCCTTTATTGTTTCTTGTTAATCAGATGAAGCAGTTCTCCCAGGCAGTGGGTGCTGGGCCAGGTGGTCAGGCATTCCTTTTGATTCTAAGCACAGAGCTGCTTCCATTTGACCTCGTGGGTACTATTACGCCTTCTGAGACACCACACGGGTACAGTTTACTCTTGAGGTGTGGCCTCCTTTCCCGGCAGTAGCACTGCTCAGGATTGTCCCAGGCCACCTGTGGAACCTAGAGCTTTCTTGCCTGTGTCACCTGGTGGGACCTCTGGGGGCATGGGGTGGGATTTCAGTGTGGAGTATGATATATTATCAATAGATTGCACTTGGGGTCCTCTGAGGTGGTCACCCAGGCTGTTCACTAGTAACATCCATCCCTGTGTGATAAAGGACTTTGAATGGATCTATAGGCAGGTTAATCCACTGGGAGTTAGTAAGCAGGGCACCAAGGGCTCATCTTAATAATTCAGATTCTGCAGTTCCTTTTTCTTGACCTAACCAATGATCTGAAACTTTCCCTAAAAGAGGAGAGGTATTAACATTTGCTGCAAGTAGTTGGTCATTAAGATTTCTCTTAAAATCATGTCTTTTTGTATCGGCTTGGGGATATTAAATTTTTAAACCCAGGTTCAGTAAGTATGTAATTAAAGTACATTTCACAATGCAACTAGTCCCAATAGAATTGTAATACAATGCTGCTCTTAACTAGTTTATGAAACTGTATGAAGTATGACATGAGTCACAGAAATGGGGATGAGGGACTGCCATCCAGGCTGGTCGGCTCCCTTGGTCTAGCCATGCTGGAGCAGCCCTCCACGCTGTGGGCGCCATCCTCCCCTGTGGCATCACTGTGTGTTTATGGCATTTCTGAGTGTCCTCCACATGTCTGCGCCCACAGATATCTTTTTGCCTCTCCACAGAACCCCGCCGTCTCTCAGTTTTTCTCAGTGGGCCCACGGGGTTATGTTGTGTAACTGCTTCATCACCTTGGGTTATCTGTGCTGTGTTTTGTTCTGCCTTTTGTATTTGTATGCGAAATATTTCAAACATATAGACAAAAAAGTGTTTTGCCTTTCTTCTTAAATTTTGTTTTTCCAGCTTCAGTCTGCAGTTAGGCACTTGGATGCAGAAAGGTAATGAAAACAATGATTGGGTGAGAGCTGGAACTCAGATCTGAGTTGTAGGATCCAGATCCCTGATTCTGCCCTGTGCCGCTACTGTTTGCAGGAATTCCACATGGATGTGGTAACATTCCCAGCAAGGCTGTCAGGGTTGGTGAAACAGCAAACCGTGGGTTGGAAACAGCAGTGCCGCAGGGGTGCATCTCCTGGGGCTGTGTGGTCAGTCTCCTTGCTTACGGCCTGGAGCAGGGCCAGCGAGCAGATACGTCATCTTCCAACAGCTCTAGCTCGCTGAAGGTCAGTGCCAGAAAGTGGCAGAGCTGAGACCCAAACCCAGGGTCAGAGCTGCAAGCTCTGGCTCTGTGCTCAGAGTGTTCATCATTCCCATTGACTTACAAATTTTCTTAAGTACTGTAAAAATAACAGAAAGATATATTGTCTGTTTTTGAGAGTATAAGAAAAGGCACCCCTCCTATCATTTGTGCTTCCCTTGCAGATCCTGAGGAAACTAAAAGATCTCGCATTGGATGCCGAATCAGAGCTGGAGAGACAAGACGAGGCCTTGGATGGCATCGCTGCAGCTGTGGACCGGACAACCTTAACCATTGACAAGCATAATCGACGAGTGAAAAAACTGACCTAGAAGGACAAGAAAGCATAGAGGTGACTGCTTTTGTTGAGAATCACTTCTCTGAGTATGTTGTTCTCAACTCCTGCATGCTTCCTTTGAGATGAAGACCCCAGGAAGTCATTCCAAGCGCCCTGCCCCGGGAGGTGCACAACTGCCTCAGGGTGAAGGGCTGCTGTTGACGGCTGTGAGCAGCTTAGCTTGGGGTGATTGTGGCCGCCACCAAGGGATTATCTTTCAGGGACCTGAAAGTGCAGCTGGAGGAGAGGAGTTCCTGCCTGCAAATACAGCGAGCCACTTCCTCCCAAGGCCCTCTCGGGCTGCTTGTGGAGTCAGGAGCACACACGCATTCACACATGGGCTGAGCCCTACTGAGGTGGCCACGACAGCAAGGCGGCTCTTCATTCTGAGGGTGGGCTGCACCCAGCACTCAGGGACCACTTTGCTTGTCCACAACCCCAGGTCTCCAGTGGCACAACTAGCTGCATTTTCATCCATTTTCCATTCTTGATAAGCATAAAAAGGTCGGTTTAAGTCTCTGTGAAAGAAATCTACTTATTTCTAACCCTCTGCCTAGATGAACACTGCAGGCATATCCTATGTCAGCAAAATCTCTTCTCCAGGATCACATTCAGGTCTGAGCCTGCCTCTCCTACATGGGCTGCTCAGCACAGACCCCACTGCCTTCACTTTGTTCCATTTTTCTTTGGTGGACAGTTCAGTTTCTTTTTGGTTGTATTGTAATTTCTAACCAAAGCATACCTCGAGGTCATCCTATAAGCACCTGAAATATTTTCACTGCTCAGTTTTTAGTCAAACATGAAAATAGTACATACTGCACCTATTTTAAAAAGTGTTAATTTTTGCTTTTTTGCCCCATTTCTACCCGGAAACAAAAGAGAAATGCTAGCTTTAGAATATTTTTGGAAGCTATGCATTGATGCTGCTTTTTGCTTGGTTTTGGGTATCTTAGTGTGTCCCTGGGAGAGCCCCTCATGGGGAGACAGAGGAAAGTAGAGAAGTGGGTGACCTCCCCCCATTCTCACCACACGCCACCTCCAGACTGCTTTGAAATAGCATCCCAAAGAACCTTGCACAGAGGCTCATTTAGACCTTGTAGAGATGTTACTTTGAAGCGCCTTTCCTACAGCCCTCCTGGGATGGCGCCCTCAAGCCCTGTGCTGCCCTGCTGCACCACTCCACTTGCATACTAAGTCCTGGATCGTTTTAAGAATTAATTCACACATGCAGTGTTAGTTTTCTGGGGCTGCCCCAACAGAGTACCACAAACAGGAGGCTTACAACAATAGGAATGCACTTCCGGAGGCCACAAGTCCAGGATCGAGGTGTAGGCAGGCTGTGCTCCTTCTGGAGACTCTAGGAGAGGGTCATTCCTGCCACTTCTAGTTGCTGGTACCTCCATGTATCCCTGAGCTTGTGGCCACATCACCCCAATCTCTGCCTCCATTGTCATGTGGCCATCTTCCTGTGTTTCTGTGTCTCAAATCTCCCTCTCCTCTCTCTCACAAGGATCCATCCTAATCCAAGGTCATCTTATCTTGAGATCCTTACCTTGATGACATCTACAGAGACCCCATTTCCAGATAAGGTCACATTCAGTGGTTCCCAGTGAGTATGAATTTTGGGTCACCTAGGGATGCCTAGCCTTGTCGTAGCTGACCCATTCCAAAAAGACATGGAAAGTAGCACTTTTAGAAAGTAATGTTCATAAGGGTCTTTCAATTCTTCCCTGTTTTGCAATTTGGTATATTATATTCCTAATCTCTGTTTGTCTTACTTGGTTTGTACTTACTAACCTCCAAAATGAGAAGTGGACCTGTTCTTTCAAGGTTTCTCACGCTAATGCAGTATGTGAGCAGTTTGCTCTTGACCTTTCCTGGCACATCAAGTGATGGAGCTCTTGGAGCTCATGCTCATTCCAGGGGGTCTGAGCCCCATGCAGCCCCTTCTAGTGCTTGATGACAGGGAGGTCAGGGAGGACACGGCAGGTGTGAAGATGTGTCAACAAGGACAGTTATTGAGAGCTCATGCCTAGAGGCAGCGGCAGCTGGATCACGTCCCTAGGGAACTTGGAGGGATGCTGGAGGAAAGGCAGCTCGTGCCCTGGGCACAGGGCAAGTGCAGGTGTGCAGGCTGTGCCCAAATACTGTAGCTTCTCACAGCAGCCCATGAAGAGTGAGTTCCCCTGAGGTAGAGTATGTGGTTCTCACCGTGGCCACACACTGGGCTCATGCCAGGAACTCAGAAGATACAAACACACACACACGCGCGCGGGCGCTGATCCCAGACCCCTCAGTCCGAGTCTCTGAGGGTATGTACATTACCCAAATGTTTCTAATGAGCAGAAGGGGAAGATCCGCAGGCCAGGTGACTTACTGCCACCAGACCTGCTCTCTCTCTACATGTAGCTCTAGAGAGCCCTGAACAGCTGAGATGAAAACGAATCTGTCCCACTCATGACGCTGTTCTGAATCCAGGTGGGCACTGCTCAAGAGTTCCCAGTGCAGCCTCCAGCAGCCAGCCTGCCTCTACTTGTCCTGAAAACAGATACCACCCAGCACTCGTGTGGCATCAGGGCCGTACACACCTCGGCTGCTAACAGGCCTCTGGAAAGCAGGGGGCCAGGACTCCGTTGGTGATCCCTCGCCAGGAGCAAGCCCTGAGCTCTCTGGGCCTCACGCTCTCCTAATCCATCACCTGGGGATGCATAAAGCCCAGACACTCTGGGCATGAAGGTGTGTGGTACAGAAGACATTGTACTGTTAGAGGATTATTCTCCGGGCCTTTTCTCTCCCATGAATAGTTAAATTGATAGAGACTATGGTCTGTTTCTATGTGGAGACTTAGAGTGTAAAAAAAAAAAAAAAAAGCCATCAAGGGCCACTTTATGCTATTTTTTTTAACCTTGGCCCCAGAGTTAACTTTTTTAACCTTAACCCCTTCCAGTAGCAGAAAATCCATGTGCCAAACTGTTAGTCACCAAGGCTGAAACAAAATTGCCAGGAACCGTATAACACCAGGCACTGATTCCCACGGCACACTGATTCCCCACCCCAGGTGCACTAATTCCACCTCCCATTGCTCCCTCAACTTACAGTGTACTGACTCTGCCTCCACACTTCAGACATGGGAAGGACACGAAGGGGAACAGATATTTTGATGCTCCTAGAAGCAGTACCAGGGGAAGGAGATGAGCAGGTAAGCTGGTGATCTCTCCTGCCATCCTCAGGCAGCCCAGGTGGTAAGTGCCACGATGGCTAGAACCCAGTGGATCCCATCAGGTGAGTAGACCCTCTGGAGAGTGACAGGAAGGGCACACTGAGCCTGTTGGCATCATCATCGCTGGTGTTTGGATCAGGACCTACTGTGTCTCCTATTTTGTTTTTTACTTTCCTGATGTGGAGTGTGTCCTCTAACATTGACATTGGGTTTATGTGTGGGGTCAGGCTCACCCACATGAGTCCCAAACTCTATTTGCCGCTGTTTAGCCTGTGACTGAGGGAATTATGAGGGGATTATGTTAGTTTGTTGTCACCCCGTAAGGTGTTTGTACTTCCTAAAACATGTAACCCTTTGAGCTCAGTTCTACACTCTGTAAAGGTGGGCAGAATACAAGACCCACATCTGATGCAGCTGTGAGACCAATATTGAGCTGAAATGAAACTGCTTTGACATTTCATCAAACATGGCTGATCCTTTTGTTTGTTTAGGGCAGAAGTCAGGAGACTTTTTCTATAAAGGGTCAGGTAGAAAATACTTCATCTTTCAAGCCGTATGGTGTCTGTTGTGAACAAATGGCTGTGCTATGTTCCAGTAAAACTACCTGTGAGATTAGAATTTCATGTGTCATGTGTCCTGAAATGTTATTCTTGTTTTGATTTTCTTCGTTCAACCATTTGAAAATCAGACATGTCCTTAGCTTGCAGGCCATAGGAGAACAGACCGCAGGGCTTTGTAGTCACCTGCCCAGGTGGGTGTGTGCCTTTTGAGGTTTCACATAAAGATGTCCAGCATTGTCTGTCCTGGAGGGCAACTTACTTCCTTCCTCAGCCCCAAACTCAAGCATGGCCTGAGCTCTTCACATGCCACTGCTGCTGGTGGCCAAAGCTGAGTCTAGCGTTGCGGCTGGGAGGGTTCTGGACATTTTTGCCATAAAAAATAAAAAGGGCATAATGAAAAAGACAAAAATGGCATAATGAAACATGAAAAATTAATGACAAAATCTTTAAAAGATTTTATTGTGGAAAAATGAAAATACTAAAAATATTTTAATGCAATTAAAATGTGTGTAGATTCATGGTTATAGTTGTATTTGGGTATAACTTAGAGGAAGTGATGATGCTTCCTTTCTCAAAGTCAGTCATTAAGGATTCAGGATCTAATGTCAGTTGTAAGTTCTTTACGATATAAAAAAATCTGTTGTCTCTTCAGGTTTTTCTGGAAGTAAAATAACAGATGAAGGATGCTATTTCTTATCAATATATTTCTTGTGTATACCTGGTAGTACATATCTGGACTACATTTAAATGTTCCATCACATGTCCAGTCCTTATATTTAACCAAATCATCTAAGCAAGATCTGTGCCAAATGCCAAAATTCTGGTTACATCATGTACTCCTCTATCAAATAGCAAAAACATTTCACCATTTTCAAGAAACTTACGCTCATCAGGAATCACATAACCATTTATTTTTGTGAAGGATAGGAGGTCCCAGATTCTTCTTTTCCCTCCTTCTAATATTGCATAAGTTTGGTAAAGAAAGCATTAGAGAACAAGCTGCCATATCTAAATTAGCTAAAGAATCGATAATTAATGCTCTCAAAGACTGTTGTGAATTAGTTACTTTACCTTTTATGGCACAATTGCCGTACAGCCAATTAGTTGTGTGACCGAAATGCTTGCAGCAAAGATGCTTACAGCAAACGTACTGGTCATAGGCTACCACCTTGTTTCCTGACTGTGCTCAGCTGTTCAGAGCCTCAAAGCCTGCACTGATGGCACAAAGTCAGTCCTGTTCCTTTTAAAGGCAGAAATGGGGAACTGGAGAGAGAGAGGAGTGAGATGGGAAATGGCAGATACTGGTTTCCACAAGTGATCTTCTCTGGAGGCCCAAAATCACACACACACACATTTTAGGAGAGAGGAAAAAACAAAAGTCAGTCCTTGAGGGCTTCCCTGGTGGCGCAGTGGTTGAGTCCGCCTGCCGATGCAGGGGACGCGGGTTCGTGTCCCGGTCTGGGAAGATCCCACATGGCCGCGAAGCGGCTAGGCCTGTGAGCCATGGCCGCTGAGCCTGCGCGTCCGGAGCCTGTGCTCCGCAACGGGAGAGGCCACGACAGTGAGAGACCCACGCACCGCAGAAAAAAAAAAAAAAAGTCAATCCTTGAGACATTTTCAAATAACACAGGAAACTCAACTATATGCAGTCAGTTGGGGTGGGGGCTCTGGTTTTGGGTTTGATGAAATGGCCTCTTGGAGACAGTTGTATTGATTGGGGCATCAACCCTGGCATGAGACCACACGACAAGCAGGTGCCTCCAAGGCCCCACTGGCCTCACCTGTGAGGAGCCCTCTCCCCTCTCACTGCTCCCAGTTTAATTATTAGCTATGGGTTTGAATAAAACTTGAAGCACTTGCAAATTGTAATCAGTTTTCACATTTGCAACTGATTTCCACAGCCAAATAATATCTCAAGCTTTTGGCACCCATCTGGAAACTTAGAACAGCAGTGGGTTTGCCCAGGAGGTAATTTTCCCTGATTCATTTTGAAAGTGAAAAGTCACAGGGTTGGTCCTTCAGCTAGGGTGGTCCTGCTTCCCAGAAGGACTGCTCAGTCTCATCCCTCAGCTTCCTCAGTGAGAAGTAGACCGGCACAGACAGAGTGGGAAAGGCATAGATTCAGAGACAGCAGGAGCTGCTCGCCAGCCCAGGAGAGCCATTCAGGGGCCACATGCAGTGTCCAGGTGAGGAGACCCAGGCTGCAGGGGTGGGGAGCTATGAGCAGGACCATGGTCAAGGCTGTGTTCTGTGGGCCTGACTCATGTCCTGGGCTCTCGCTGGTTAGGCAACCATGTCCAGGCCTTACCATCATGGGTGGCTACTGTCCTGGGGGGCACTGGTGCTGCACTAGCTGTCCAACATGTTCTCCCACCAGGTCTGAAGCAGCACTTGTTCCTCAGAGCCCTCTGGATTTGACTCTTAACACCTATCACAACCTCTGCCCCTTTGTCTCACCCTGGGGAGGCAGGTGTGAGCTAGGGAATGGGCAACTCACTTCCCCCATCCCTTTGGGAGAGGTCGGAGGGTTAGGGAGATCTAGGGCATGTTTCCTAGAGTGAGTAAAGGGCAGGGTGCAGAAACCCAGCTGTACATGAAGGAGGGTCAGGGCCTCACAGATGTCCCAGAATGCCTCTTCCTCCACACTCTTAGGCTGCTTCCACCCATCAGCAGTGGCTGTTCTGTTCCCATGCCTGGCCCATGGAGCTGGTGCTGAGAGATTGAGGCTGGCCCCTTTTTAGAGGCTCAGGGCAGATGCCTTGGAAAGGGGTGGGAGGTGGGGTGCAGCCATTGGGCTTCCACACCATGGAAGGTGAGGACAAGCAGAGAATGCACAGCCTTGTGAAGTCCCTTGGGTGTAGTTGTTTGGACCTTGCGCTGCATTTTCCAATGGAAATGATGCTCTAGAGAGCAGTTTGTTTCCTAATGTGATGGCAGCATTGAGATGCACAGCATGGGAATGAAGATGATAGGGATGGGTCAGAGGGCAAGGCCAGGGGTCCCATTCCCAAGTGCCCAGTAAGTGGGTCATCTGTGAATCAAACACTCAAATCTGTTCATGTGTGCTTGCCTTGCTCTGAGTGCTTACAGAAACTCCCCAGAGGGGAGCTCTGTTTACATTTCTTATGGACAAGGAAACAAACACCTAACTCCCACCTAGGGTCGACACTCAAGCCTCTGGGGGCTGCTGAGATCCTGACTGCCCAACAGGAGCAAACCCACAGGAAGGACTGTGGGGAGAAGGGAAAGTATCCCAGGTCATTGGTGTGGTCTGGATGAGCCAGGGTTACTTACAGATCCAAACCCACCCATTTATGCCCCACCTCATAGAAAACTGGTTTCTTTTCGGAAGCAGTAGCTGTCTGCTAAACTTTCAGACCACCTTTCTTACCAATTGGCTTGTTCATGTAGGACATTGCCTTGGTGCAGGAGGGTCACAGAGGGGGTTTGCAGCAGTAGCTGGGGAGGCGGTGAGATGCCCTCTGGGACACTCACTGTCCTGATCCCTCCAGCTTAACCCCAAATCAGGAGGTACCTGAACCTGGAGCCTCACTCATTCTGTGTGCTTGCTGGAGTGTGCGGTCATGAGGAAAGACACCATTGCATCTTGTTCAAGCCCACTCTGACCTCTGGGTGCTATGAAGTAAGCACTCTGCCCTCTTGGCATCATAAGCTAGCCTGAGGCTGCTCACAGCTCCACCCACTCTTGCTTGCTCAGCTCTCCCTTGTCACACTGCCCAGCACAGGAACATCATCATGTGTGGGGTCTCCCTGTTACTCTGCCCTCAGGGTCCACAGACCTCAGCATGGGTGGGGTCTCCCCATCACCCAGCCCTTCACTCTTACCAGACCTTACAGCATGGAGTAGGGTCTCCCCATCACCTGGCCTGGCTGCAAACTGTACAAAAGAGCAGATGGAGGTGTATGACCTTCCTGGGGCTGCTATAACAAAATACGACAAACTGGGTATCTTGAAACACCAGAATTTAAGCTCTCACAATTCTGGAGGTCAGAATTCTGAAATCAAGGTGTTGGCAGGGCCCTGCTCTCCTCAGAGGCTCTAGGGGAGAATTCTTTCACCTTTCCACTTTCTGAGGCTATGCCTCTCCATTTCCACTGCATCTTTGCATTACCTCTTCCTCTTCTGTGTGTCTGTCTCAAAATTCCCACTGCCTCTTTCCTATAAGAACACTTGTCAGTGGATTTAGCATCTACCAGGTAATCCCACATGATCTGCTCATCTCAAGATTCTTAACCTAACTGCACATGTAGAGACACTTTTTCCAAGTAGGTCATATTTACAGGTTCCTGGAATTAGGATTGGACATATCTTTTGAGGGCAACAGTTCAGCCTATCATAGTCTGCCTGCTGTTCCTCCTAAATTCACATTCATCCTGCATACAAAATACATTCACTCCATCCCAACATCTCCAAAAGTCTCAACCCATTATATAACAGCTCTTCATCCAAAATCTCATCTAAATATCATCAGCTCTGATTTCATCATCTGAATCATCTAAATCCAGTATTGGTGAGACTCTTGGTATGGTCCATCTGGGGCAAAATTCCTCTCCATCTCTGATCTGTGAAACCAGAAAACAAATTGCTTCCAAAATACAGTGGTGGGACAAGCATGTGATACATGACAGACTGTTCCTACTCCAAAAGGTTGGGGGAGGGGAGGGGGAATGGAAGTTAGGAAGGGTCACCAGAGTTCCTGTTTCCTGTCTGGCATGTGAGGAGCTGGGAAGTCGCTACTCCATCCTAACAACAATTTCAAAACTGAACAAACTGAAAATGAACAACCCTTCTTGGATCAATTAAAGAAGTGAGTTCACAGGGCAAACTTCCTAACTCATTCTAGGAGGCCAGCATTTCCTTAATACAAAACCAGACAAAGGCATTACAAGAAAACTACAGACCAATATTTCTCATGACCATAGATGCAAAAACCCTCAGCAAAATATTAGCAAACCAAATCAACAATGCATAAAATGATTGCACACAATGACCAAGTGGGATTTATCCCATGTTTGCAAGGCTAATTCAACATTCAAAAATCAATATAGTCCATCACATCAACAGACTAAAGAAGGAAAATCACATGATCATATCAATAGATGTAGAAAAAGCATATGATAAAATCCAATACTCATTCATGATAAAAACAGCAAACTAGGAACAGAGGGGAGCTTTCTCAACTTCATAAGGAACATCTACAAAAAAATCTACAGCAAATATCATAGTGGTGAAAAACTAGAAGTTTTCCTGCTAGGATCAGGAACAAGACAAGGGTGTTCCTTCTCACCATTCCTTTTCAACATTGTACTGAAAGCTAATGCAATAAGATAAGAAAAAGAAAAGTATACTGATTGAGAAGGAAAAAATAAAACTGTTTATGCTTGCAGAGAATATGATTGTCTATGTAGAAAATCTGATAGAATTGACCAAAAAAACCAAACAACCTGCTGGAACTAATAAACAATTACAGCAAATTTGCAGGATACAATGTCACTTAATATACAAAAGTCACTTTCCTATATACCGTTGATGAACATGTATAATTTGAAATTAAAAACAATGTCATTTACATTAGCACCCCTCCAAATGAAATACTTAGGTAGAAATCTAACAAAATATGTACAAGATCTCTATGAGAAAAACTACAAAATACTAATGAAAGAAATCAAAGAAGAGCTAAATAAATATTCTATGTTCATGGATAGGAAGACTCAATATAATCAAGATGTCAGTATTTCCCAACTAGATCTATAAATTCAATGCAATTCCAATCAAAATCCCAGTAAATCATTGTGTGGATATCAACAAACTGATTCTAAAGTTTATCTGGAGAGGCAAAAGACTCAGAATAGGTGACTTGATATTGAATGAGAAGAACAGAGCCAGAGCATAACCTGACTACAAGACTACTATAATGCTATAGTAATCAAGACAGTGTGGTATTGGTGAAAAAATAGACAAGTGAAACAGAATAGAGAGCCCAGAAGTAGACTCACATGAATATAGTCAATGGATCTTTGATAAAAGAGCAAAGGCAATACAATGAAGCAAATATAGCCTTTTCAACAAATGGTGCTGGAACAACTGGGCATCCACATGCAAAAAATAAAAAATATGAATCTAGACACAGACCTTACATCCTTCACAAAAATTACCTCAAAATGGATCATAGGCCTAAATGTAAAACATGAAAGTATACCTAGAAGAAGATAACATAGGAGAAAACCTAGATGACCTTGGGTATAGTGTTGCCTCTTAGATCAACACCAAAGTCATGATCCATGGAAGAAATAACTGATAAGTTGGACTTCATTAAAATTTAAATTGTCTGCTCTGTGAAAGATACTGTCAAGAGAATGACAAGTCAAGCCACAGAATGGGAGAAAATATTTGCAAAAGACATACCTGATGAGGAGTTATCCAAAGGACTGAATGAACAAATAAACTGCGGAGCATCTAGACAATGGAGTGTTACTCAGCACTAAAAAGAAATGAACTATCAAGTCATGAAAAGACATGGAAGAACCTTAAATGTGTATAAGAAAACAATATGAGAAGGCTACATAGTATACGATCCCAACTATATGATGTTCTGGAAAAGGCAAGACCGTGGAGACAGTAAGAAGACCAATGGTTTCCAGGGACTGAAGGGAGAAAGGGATGGATAGGCAGAGCACAGAGAGTCTTTAGGGCAGTGAAACTATTCTGTATGATACAAATATAATAATGGTTATATTTGTCAAAACCCATAGAATATAACACCAAGAGTGAACCCTAATCTAAACTATGGACTTTGGGTGATAATGATGTGTCAGTGTGAGCTTATCGATTATAACATAATGTACCCCTCTGTTGTGGGATTTTGGTAGTGGGAGACACTCTGTGTATGTAGGGACAGGGAGTACCGTCTCTATACCTTGCGCTCAATTTTGCTGTGTAAATCTGCTCTAAGAAAGAAAGACTACTTAAAAAAAGAAAGCAGGGAAAGGAGGGAAGGAGAGAGGGAGGTAAAGGAAGGAATGAACGCAGTCTCCAGTCCCAAGCAATACTAAAATCCAGCAAAGTCCTTGCAGTTTCAAGACCTGAGAATAATCCTCTGTGATTCAAGGCTTTGCCCTCTGGGCCCAACTCCACTCTTGGAGTCATTCTTCCTTTTTCTTGAAGGATAGAACATGTCAACAGCTCAGTAGCTTCTATCAGCCTGTTTGCTGCCTGTAGAATTTCAGAAGTCCAACAGCCGTTTTTTCGCTCCATCCCTTTCAGTTTAAGCTGTCAGTGTTTCTGCTGTTTAACATTCTCAAAAAACTTGTGGGTCTCCTGTGTTTATCATAGGGATCCACACCATAGACAAGAAGATCCGATGCTTCCTGGGTAACCCCATCTCTATTCCTGGCTTCTGCTGAGATGGTTGAGTGCATCCATGAGGTCACACCCTTAATCTCTTCAGCCACGCTGTTGGCTTTCTCACCAGTGCACACTTTGCCAACCATGAATCTCCTAATTTTAGCCTCTTTTGCTATCTGAACAGGCTGAGAATTTCCCAAATCATCAGGTGCTCATCATTTCTGTTTAACAGTTCCTTCCTCAGTTTATCTCTTCCCTCTCAAATGTTACTATAAACAGCCAGGAGGTACCAGGCTACACCTTCAAAACTTTGCGTAGAAATCTATCTCTTTGTGTTCATTTACAAGCTATGCTTTCCACCCAACAGTAGAATACAGTTCAGCTGAGTTCTCTGCCACTTTATAATAAGTTTCCTCCAGTTTCCAATAACATGTTACTCATTTCCTTCTGAGCACTCACTGGCAGAGTTTTTAACATCCATATTTCTACTAATAGTCTATTCAAGGCAGTTTAGGCTTTTTCTATCACGTGTCTCAAAACTTTTCAAGGCATTACCTAATTCTAAAGCCACTTCCTTATTTTTAGGTATTTGTTGCAGTGGCACCCCACTCCTGGGTAATAGAATCTGTATTTGTTTCCCGGGACCATAACAGAGTACTACGAACTAGGTGGCTTGAAACAACAGAAAGTTACTCTCATAGTTTCGGAGGCCAGAATTCTGAAATCAGGGTGTTGGCTGGGCTGCGTCCTCATCTGGGCTCATCTGGGGCTCCAAGCTCATCCAGGTTGTTGGCAGAATTCAGCTCCTTGCAGCAGTGAGACTGAGGTCCTCATTTCCTTTCTGGCTGTCAGCTGCGCTGCTCTGAGCCCCTGGAGGTCACCCATGTTCCTTGCCACATGGCCCCTCCATCTTCACACTAGCAGCAGAGGCCAAATCCTTCTCATGCTGTGAGCCTAGGACTCTCCCTTTGCAACCAGCTGGAGAAAACTACTTTTTATTTTTTTTTTTTTTTGTGGTACGCAGACCTCTCAGTGTTGTGGCCTCTCCCGTTGTGGAGCACGGGCTCTGGACGCGCAGGCTCAGTGGCCATGGCTCACGGGCCTAGCCGCTCCACGGCATGTGGGATCTTCCCGGACCGGGGCATGAACCCGTGTCCCCTGCATCGGCAGGCGGACTCTCAACCACTGCGCCACCAGGGAAGCCCGAGAAAACTACTTTTAAAGGAAGTCATGTGATTAGGTCAGGCCCACCTGGTTATCTTCCTATCTTAAGGTCCACTGATCTGGGACTTTGATTCTATATATCTGCAAAATCGCTTTGCAACAGCACCTTATTAGTGTTTGATCAAATAACTGGGAGAGGCTGTGTGTACACCAGGGCAGGAATTTTGAGGGTATCTTAGGATCTGCCCCTCTCTGTTTCCAGCATCCAGGAAAGCTGCGGCCCGGCCCTCATTGCTCACCCACAAGGAGTAGATGCATCGACCCACAGTGCTGGCTCTCCTTGCTGTCTGTAGGACTTCAGTAAGTTACTTCCCACCTTTGAAGGTTCATTTCTGCACCTATAACATGTGGATTCTGAAGATCCACAGTCACAACCAGGCAGAGCCCCTGGCCCAGGCTTACTTCCTCTCTGCTTATCCGTGAGACGCCCCCACCCCTGACAGCTGTGAGATGTCCTCACACTGGCTTCAGGAGCCAGGAGAGCGTGAAGAAAGGGCTTTATGAAGCCATTCCTGTTCCAGGAGGCTGTTAGTGCTGAGGGCCTGCGAGAAGTCCCCTTCCTCTCCTTCACACGTTCGAGGAGACGGAAGGAGCACAATGAAGCCAATCACGAGGGCTGCAGCTATGGGGAAGAAACCCCCTCACCCTCTTGGCCTGGAGGGCGAGGTGACCAGCTGCCTTTGTCATCTCAAAAGGAACCTCTTGCTATGGTTCTAGCAGCCTATTTTCAGAGTGACAGCCAGACCAGAACCTGCAGCGGGCCAGGGAGGTACAGCTGGGGACTTCCAATGAAAATGGCCAGCTGGACACCAGCCCCATCCACAGAAATGTTCCTATTTGTTCCACATGTTCGGTGTGTTTTTAGTTTAATGGTTTCTATTGTGGTGCACAGTGTTTCCAGCAGTAAAGTCAGGACAGACAAGAGGTAACTGTGGACCCAGGATCCCCATATAGCGAGTAGGGCACTGCCCAGTTGCCGGTGACCAGGGGTGTGAGTAAGGGTCTGAGAGGGGACATCAGGGTTTGCTGCTGTTTGTGGGTGCAGCTCACGCCAAGAGAAGGGCAGTACAAAGGGAGAGGACAGCAGGAAGAGATGCAGACCTGCAGGGTGAGGCCTCTACGGAGCTCCCCCTGCTCCATGTGGGGTCCCTCAGCACTCTGCATGCTGTGGATGGATTGGCGAGACAGTGTTTCCGATGGGGAGCTGGCTCTGCCTGATTGGAGAGCAAGTCCAGAGCACCCTGCCCTCTGGGGCTTGAATCTTGTCTGTTTGAAAGCAGGATCCCCTTGAATTTAGTTCCTTCCCACGGCATTTCAGTGCAGTAGACATCAAGCATTTCTGACAGTCATCGAGCACAGGTGGTGAGCTCCTATCACTGGAGGTGTTCCAGGAACCAGGGCACTCTCAGTGACTGTGCTTTTTTTGGAGAAACTGCCATAGGGACCTGTCCATCATGTAACAGCATGTAATGCTGTGGTTCAAAAACCCGCCTTCCTACCTGCTTGTTACAAGAGGGTCGCTAACTCAAATTGCTCGTGTTTGGGCCTGAGACAAGTCTGGCCCTCCCGGCCAGCACTGAGATCAGCACCTTGTTCAACAAACACCCCTCAGCTTCTGGGAGGGAAGAGAGGCAGTCCCTGCCTTGGAAGGGCTCAGCATCCATGGAGAGAGGGGCCGAGGCCCAAAGTGGGGCAGAGATCTTCTGATAGCACCCAGGGCACTAGGAAGCTCCCTCTGATTGAAACAGAACGGGGAGAACAAGCCAGGGCGTCTGAAGTTCTGGGTGAAGTTCTCAGTGCTGTTGACAGATCTTGTGATGAATCGACTGACTGCACGGAGCAAAGCTCACCTGTCCAGTGCCTGGGAACCTTTCTGGAAATTGCCAGGGAGTCAGTCTCTGGGAGACAGAGATGCAGGTTCTCCAGGTGGCAGGCCCTTCGGACTACCGTCTTCTCTCTCCTCTTTGCACCAGGGCTGCAGGAACCCTGTGGGGAGGGGCCCACCTGTAGGAGGGTGCTTGGCAGAGGAAGCAGAGACAAGGCCCCAGTCTGTGCTCTCTGGTTTTGGCCCCCACTCCCCCTGGGGAGATAGGACAGGTGGCTGCAGCATGCTGGCATTCAGGGTGAGCCCTAAGCAGGCCCAGAGGTGATACTGGAGCCCCCATTAGGGTCTAGGTGCATCAGCTATACCCACGTGCAGCTGGGTTCCTCCACCCTTCCAGTGGGACCTGCCAGGGGTCAAGTGGGCACATTTATACCCATAAGGGCATGCCTGGCACACAGTTGGCACCAAACCCCATTTAGGGTCATGGCTACATGAAGTCCAGTTGGATGGCATAGGGGAGGGCTCCTGAGGGGTACGCCGCTGGGAAAAGCTATTTTTATTGCCCTAAACCTCAAGCCTCCAGCTTGGGTGTGTCTCCGAGCAGGGGAGTGGTGAGCATGGCGTGGTGGGAGTGAGGAAGGAGAAAGCAGAGGGCCTGGGCAGCGTCCTGGGGAGAGGGAGGGGTGGGCGTTCCTAAGGCCCCTTCCTGTAAAGAAGAAGGCCCCATTGCTTGGGACAAGCACAGTCATGCAGGAGGGTGTCGGCGGTCCTTGTGGAAGGACTCCACACTTGGCACCCGCCTCTGACCGGTCTCTTATTTTAGAAAGAGGGCCGGACATTTTGTGCATTTGTACGACTGAAGTTGCTGTGTACTTGGCATGACTAAATCGCAGACTCTCACCAAAAGCAGATGTTTATCTCCAGATGCCATCCCAGCGAGCACATGGCCTGAATAAATAAATAAATTACTCTGCAATTTCAGAAGTAAAGCATGCCTGTCAGTATTGGCTTTCAGTAATTTTCAAGGGAGAAAGTTCCAAAACAAAAGTCTGCTTGGATTTGGAAATGATACCTCCTTCAAAGCTTAATTCTTTCCTTATGTTCAGAGTCTGATAAAAATGAGATACAGATTGAGGCCTATTTTAATACAGCCCTGCTATCTGTATAGTGCTAAAGGATCAAGATAAAATTTTGTGCGGGAAGTATTTTGCTCATTCATTTGTTGAGCACACTCACCTCTGAGTGTGGGCTTGCCTGGACCCCTGCCTCCGGACCCCTGGGAAGATGTGAGAGTGAGCTTATAGCCACAGCGAGGCAGAAGTGGGCTGGGCAATGGTCAGATGGCAGGGAATTTGGACACGGACAGGGGGAGGGCATCCAAGTGGAGGGGACAGGCGACAGGGCAGGGTGCAGCTGGTGCAGAGCTCAGGTGGCATCTCCCAGCAGCTGGAATCTGGGGTGTGTGGAAGGTGGGAAGGGGTGCACTGTGAGCTGCTTGTCTTTGGTAAGCATCAGGGTGGGGGGAGCAAAGGACCCACACCCTCCAGGCACCACGCCTAGACAGGGAGACGGGGTGAAACCCTGACGGGTGTTCTGAAAACAATAACTGAGGTGATACAGTGGTACCTGCACACACCGTGGAGCCTTCCGGACAAGTGTGTCTGCACATAGGCCGCCCTCAGCTTGGGCAGATATCAGCAGACCATGGGAGGCTCCCTGCTCCTTGATGAGCGTCCTACCTACTTTTTTTTTTTAACTTTTTATTTTATATTGGAGTATCACCGATTAACAGCACTGTGATAGTTTCAGGTGCACAGCCAGGCAGCTCAGCCATACGTATGCATGTATCCATTCTCCCCTAAACTCCCCTCCCATCCAGGCTGCTACATGACATTGAGCAGAGTTCCCTGAGCTGTACAGTAGATCCTTAGGGTCCCACTTTCTGACCAGACCCGCGGCCTCCTCAGTCCCTAACCTTCAGCTCCTCAGGCCTTGGTCACCAGGATTTGCACAGGATACTAACCCGGAGCCCTGCCCAGGGCCGGCCTCTCTCCCTCCCGATTCCAGAGCTGGGTTTGGTCAGGGGATGCATGCCTGGGGTGTCTAAGGGTGCAGCAGGAACAGCCTTGTGGGGTGGAAGAGAGAGGGCTAGCCTGGCTCTAGGGCAGAGGAGCCAGTGGGAGAGAGTGTTCTGACCTGTAGCCCACCAGGCTCCCTTGGTGCTGTTGCTGTCAGTGTTCCTGAGCCTGGGTGAAGACACATCATGGGACAATGGTGTACGTACGTGAGTGTGTGTGTGTGTGTGTGTGTGTGTATTGGGTGTGGGGTCAGGCGTGTGTGATGGAGGGTATGTGGGTGGATTTAGAGGTGTGTGTGCATGGGTATGTTTGTGGGTTTTGGTGTGCATGACTGTGTATGTGCATGGGTGTGCGTATATGTGTGTGCAAGGCTTTGGGTGTGTGTGTCAGTGTGTGTGCATGTGGTTTTAGGATTTGTGTGAGTGTGTGGATGTGAATCAATGTGTGCATGAGTATGTACATGGATTTGGGTGTGGGACCTATGTGCACGTGAAGGGGTTGGGGTGTGAGTGTGTGTGCATGGATGGGTGTGTGAGAGGGTCTGGGTGGGTTGGGAGCCTGGACCAGGGTGCCCTGTGGCAGGACAAGGAGTTCTGCCTCCTAATAGCCGAGGTCAGCCATGTTCTGTTCTGTCGTCAGGCAGTGGCGCCCAAAGAAGCTGTGCAGCCCTGGGCAAGGGTGGATCTGAGGCTGTCTGCTCCAGACTTTCCCCTCTACCACCCACAGTACATTAGTCGCAACATCTGAATTAGGAAGTGTGAGTATTCTCAGCCACGGCGGGTGAGGGAATGGTGCTCGTTCGGGTGGCGTGCCCAAGACACTTAGCAGCCACTACTGTCAGCTGCGCATTGGTGTCCCTTAGGGAGATGGAAACCTGTGTCTGGGGCAGAGGTGTTGTCGTCTCAGGGGGACTTGAGTTTGGTCTCCACGTGTGTGGTCAACCCTTGCTCCTTGCCCACTCCAGGTCCAGCGTGTGATACATGTGCTGTGTGTGGGCTCTGGCTTCCCATCCAGGTGTGTGGTCCTTCCGTCTGATGTTGAAGCCTTCCTGTTGGTGACAGCCAGGTTGTACTGGCACTAGTAATCATCATTCTCTTCTTCATAGTCTGTGCACTCCCCATGCACATGTTCATTAGTACCACCTCAGCACAGAGCACAGCAGTCCTTGGACTACATCACTCCATCTGAGTGGCCCACCAGTGTGAGTCACAGGTCACAGCGCCCAGTAACTATGGAAGACCAGCAATCTGTGCCCTATCCAGTGGACACCAAACAGTACTGCTTTCATCAAGTTTTGGGGCCACCATACGAACTTTTTACTCTTCTCCCAGTCTTCTGCTTCAGTCACACACCCTGGACCTTTCACACCCCAGGGAGGAGTTTCCCAGGATGTGGGACTTTGGCATGAACATTAGGATGTCACTTCCCTGTCCTGGGACCTGAGGAACCCTAGTGAATGCAGGGTCCACATGGTCCCTCTGAAAAGGCACAGCGGTAAAGAAATTCATTAGCCAAAGTGGCTTCACAGCGCTAAAACCTCCCACCTGTGTTTCTCAAATAAGCAAGGCACACGCATCCTTTGTGGGGGCATACTACACTAGTTTCCTGTGCTCTCCCACCTCCACCTCCACTGCTTCCTCCCTCCGTGGGAGAGGGACCACACGCTCATCAGAGCACTCCAAGGAGGACTAGCTGGGAAGGGCGCAGGATGTGCACAGCCACGGGGCTCCCTTCGGCCCATCTGCTGCTGGCTTTGAGCAGCCCAACACCCCACCGGACACCAGGGGCCCTGTTCTTAATGCACCACCCAGGGAAACTTGGGTCGAGCTCTGGACTCTGGGAAGAGCTGAGGAAGCTGGGTCAGACACAGAATTTCTCTTGGAAGGACAGGAGTTGTGGCACCCCAAGTTCTCTGCAGACCAGCAGAGAATGGTATCACCATCTTCCCTGGTATCACCCCACCCTCCTGCCCCCCAGGGTGGGGTGCCACTCCTAGCTGGCCCAGCTTTGGCTCCTGGCCGGCTGAGAGCCAAGGATGGGAGAAGGAAATGTGCATGAGACAGCTACGCCAGCTCACCTAGGCCCGGGCTCCAGACAGGGACGGTGACTCCCGTGGGTGGGCCCACACCCAGCTCCTCACTCCAAGGGGCAGTGGGACCCTCATGGCCTCATCTCTTGGACCCCATCCTCCCCAGTTGCTGTTGGTCCCACTCCCCACTGCAGTGTACGCAGCGCCTTTTTACAGCCAGAGGAAGACTTTGGGCCAACTTTCCACTGAGGAAAGGGAGGCTGCTGTCCATCCTCCCCTCCTAAGCCTGGCTCGGGAACGATACTGCACAGAGCTCAAGGAGAGGCAGCTGAGGAGGGTTTAGGAGGAAGAGAGGCTCCTGGTTTAATCCCCACCCCCTGACAAAGGGAAGGGAAGCTGAGGCTCTGCAGAAGGAGAGTGAACCATCCCCTAGGCAGCCCAGGGCCCCGCTGTGGTGAGAGCCAAAGTCTTACCCTGAGAAGGAGCATAGGGCAGACAACCTCTGAGTCTACCCTCTGGGCCAAACCATCCTGCCCAGGAGGTCAGGCGTTTCTCCCCAACTCTAGTCCTGTATTTTCAGGTCTTCACTGAAAGAGGCCAAATGAGTTTCAAAGAGTTTAAGGAAATCAAAATTAAAAAGTAGAAAAATTCACAAATACAGAATCTGCAAATAATGAGGGGCAACTAATTAATGGTTTGTGTTTACTTTCTCTCAGAAAGGATCATGCTGGCTTAAAATAAAAACATGTATATGGAATGCTTAAAACTGGAAAAAAGCTTAGGAAACTCTGGCTTGTGGAGGAGGAAACAAACCAGGATACTGGGTGGAGTCACCTCGAGAGGCTAGGCCAAGGCCAAAAGGGCATGTAAATACCTACTTTTGTCATATCTCTGGATGAATGTGGGCAAGCTGAAGAGTTCACGGCAGAAATAGGTTTTTCCCACACACCACCTCCCATGCAGAGCTGTCTGGGGTCCTTCTTTAAGGTACTAACTGCATGCTGCAGTTCTGGAACCCTCCTGGTTCTTCCGTGACCCACAAACATTGGAACTAAATGTCTGCATAGATTAGGGATGGCTCCAGGGTCCTTGCAAGTTCTGGGTGCTTCTTACTAACTTTTCTGATTTATAATTAAAAATGCAAGCATCTGTGTGGAGCTTTGCAACACAAGTTTGCCTTCCCTGGAGCTTCTGGATCAGTGTCTTGATATTGCAATGCAAACTTAAAAACAAAACATTAAATTTCCTGTAAAACCAACAAAATAAATTGTAGCAGAGACCATAAAACAGCCTCTTCCTTGACTACCATGGTAAAAGTCACAGTTGAAACACATAGTAGTAAGTATATCATTAGACTGATTTGAAATCAAGCTTTAAATCCATGATCTCCTCTCTGGGATTGTCCTTCAACTGCAATTCTCATCTTATTTATGGATTAACCATTAACCATTAATTCCTATGATAATAACTGGTCCTGAAGAACTGTTTGCAGTAGTAACTGTGCAGACACATTCTCACCAGGTGCCCTGCAGGGTGGGAGCCTGTACACCTCCCCTCCAGAACTGATGCTTGCTTTTTAGTATACCTCGTGGTGATATTCTCAAAACTATTTTAGCAGATATTCTTTGTGAGAGGAAAGAAGAGGGGAAATTTATGCTGGAAAAATTGTTTTCTTCCCTAGTTACTTTTTAATCTACATAAGGAAAAGGAGGTTATTTTCAGGTAAAACTCTGACTTGCAGACCCAGCTAGAGTGTTTGACTCTGGAAGCCCATGCTCCAAGGGCCGTCAGAAGAACTTTCTGGCCACGCATGCCCTGAGGAGCAATGCCAACCATGAGCTGCTGTCAAGTTTCATGTCTTCCTATGATGTCAGGTACGTTTGTAATGTTATGCAATGTTTCTATACATTCAAGATTCTCTCACACAAACTTCCTTCCCATGGAACTGGGCCCAGAAGGAGGAGGTTGTGTCTCCATCACCTTTGGTGGCCACTCCATGGAAGCAAGCCTTCCATCACATGGGCTCCTGGAGCATGTGCTAATCCACTAAAACCAATGTGGGAGAGCTGTTCTGGGACTTCATCCCCCACCAACTCAGAGGTAATTATGCAGTTATTTATTCATATGTGCCTGTGTGTGCACACACAGAGGCATACACACACACAGACACATATGTGCAGACAGAGTCAGGCACATGATGCTCATGGAGACACACAGACATGAGGAGACCTGCAGTCCCACACAGAAACACGCAGACACACAGACACATGGAAACGTGCAGGCACATGCAGACAGGCACACACACAGCATATACTCAATATACCTTGTTCCAAAAGTTTTTAGAGTAACTTCTAAAGGATGCATAAAATATCTCAGAAACTAGATTAGTTACAAGAGAGAAAATTTGGGAAAAGGATGGTGACTTCAGATGGAGGTAGGAATAAAAGCTAACAGCATAACGATACTAATGCAGTGACAGCTAGCTCTCCTACATCACTCACCATGTGCCTGGGCTGGGGCATGTGTGATTATCCTGCATTTCCCAGGTGAGAAGCTGCATGTCCAGCCACCTCTTCTGGCATCTTTTGATGGTGTCATCATGTGAAGCACAGAACCGTCCATCAGGAACCCCTCTGAGCCACGTTTGTGACCAGCGCCAGGCAATGCCCCACACAGGTCGGTGCCTCTTGGTGACAGAACGGAATTCCCTCTTGAGGCCTCTGTGTGTGTGTTCTGCTCCCACAGCCTGTGTCTGGCATCTCTCATGCCCCAGATGAATGCTGTGGCTTTGGCATTTACAAAGGCCATTGCTGGAGCATTGTGGGCTGTTCTCTTGGGCCCAAATATGGTTTGGAGTCAGAGAAGATATTTTAAGGAGGGGTGGGGGGGGGCTCATGTTTGGACAACCCCTGTTTCACCATCTCTGTCCTTTTTGTTCAGAGGAATGACTGGCAGCCAAGAGACCTGTCCCAGCTGTACGGCCATGTGGTCCCAGGCATTTCCTTCCCTCTCCAGGCCTTTCCAGCATGGCCACCTGGTCAGTAAGGGCCTGCTGCTTCTTGGGCCCTTTATTTATTTATTTATTTTTTGAGGCAAGGAATACGAATTTATTCGGAAAGCTGGTGGATCGAGAAATGGCAGAGACCAGTGTCTCTGAAAAACCATCTTCGGGCCCTTGAAATGAGCTTGTTTTTCTGGTCAGACTAGACTCTGCACTCACATGATGGGAATAGAAACCACAGGCGGGAGCTCAGAACACAACAAGTGCAAATTCTCAACTGATAGTTGCTATCTGGCAGCCTGGAAAAGCTAGAGTGGAAGAGAAGCAGAAACTCAGGTAAAACCCCACCAAGTGAACAGGATCCTCGTGGGGCAGGTGCATGATCAGGATCCTGCCAGAGTCTTTGTAGCACTCATACTGCCTGAAGATCTCCTGTTTGTTTAAATCCTTATCTGTCCCCACCCAACAGCTATGGTGTAAGACCCATAAGACCTGAGACTTTATCCAAAATTATTGATGAGTTGGAGGTTCCATCTCAGGTGCACATCGGGCCTCATTGGCAGCCTGAGTGATGTGGAGCAGGTAGTGAGACAGAGGCCTCAAGGGAGGAGAAGGTCCAAGGCCTGCACATGTGTACTTCACTCTCTGAGCAACAGCATGCTGGAGTTGAGTCATAGCTATAGCCCCCGAGGGGCCTGTTTGAAGGGTGCTCAGCTGTCATACTTGGTTGTTTCTGTCCAAGCCTCATCAACCATGCAGTTTCCTTTAATGAGGACAGGAGCACATTGTGTAAATCTTTCCCATCCTCCCCAGTGGTACCTGGTGGCTTTATTCTAGCTGATTATGGTCTCTGTTACAACTAGGTACTTAACTCTGCCATTGTAGAGTAGAAGCAGCCAGTGACAATACAGAAACAAAGGGGTGTGGCTGTTCCAATAACACTTCACTTATAAAACAGGTGGCAGCCAGACTTGGCCCAGGGGCCATAGTTTACCAACCCATCCTAGATCATCTCATCAGTTTACACTCACGCTCTAAGACCATCTTAAAACAGACGCCCTCCCCACATCCCCACAGTCCTCTCCACTTACTGCTCCTCCAAGAGACTCCAGATGCTTCCCTGTGCTTGCCCCCCAGCCACCAGCCAGGAATCTCCCCCTCCAGACAGGCTCCTGTCCCCGCCACTCACTGATACTTAACATCTACCTGTGAGGTGCTTGGAGGGGACCACCTATGAATTCTATCTGTGATGTCCTGGGAGGGGACTGAGCAATGGTATACAGGGTGGGCTCACCACTGTAGAGAGGGCCACAGTGAGTAGGAGCTCCGTGCACACTCACAGGTTTTTTGCGGTGAGGAAAGGGAGACCTGGGGTCTCCTGACCAGAGGGGCACTCTGGGTGCTGACCAAGGGGTGCTCTGACTCACAAACCGTGCCGCCCTGGATGCCCATGGATTGTTGACGAACTGCTGGGATGTAACGGGGTTTGCAGGGGGTGGCAGAGGGGTCTTGGCTCAGGAGGACATGCTGGAACTTCCCTAGTCTGAGACAGCAGGGGAGGCCAGGCCCAGGGTCCAGGAAGCAGCTCTGAATCCCAGTTCCTCTTGGCAGGATCTAGACTCGGGTCCCCAGACGCTGGAGAGGCGCTCAGTGGCTCTGTGGGGCAGAGCGGTAGGGGTGGCATGCCTGGGCTGCGGTCTGGAGGAGAGAGGGGAGGGACCAGCTCCTGGCCTGTCCCTCAAGGCTGCCTCCGACCCATGTGATGGACCAGAAACAGCATTTAGAAAATCCTCATGGCATCACCGGAACTAGACTGGCCTGCCGCTTCCAGGAAGGGTGGAACCGCCCTCTTGTCCCCTGGGGTGGGCCAGGACCAGTGGGGCCACCAAGATGACTCACAGGAGGGCCAAAGGCCCACAGCCAATCCCAGCCTTGAGTTTCTGGTGTCTTAGGCCCACAGGTATATGCTCTCTCCTGGGCAATCAGGCCTGGGCTCTGCAGTCAGGGTTTTCCTTGTGCTTAGGCAACCCCTGGGTTGGCTGGGACTGACTCCTTTAACCTGCCCCCGATGGCCCTTGGAGGGGTCCTTATATCCCACGCTGGCTGCACTCTCTGAGTAGGGATGGACCTCCTAAATGAATGAGAGGGTGATGCATGAAAGAGAGCTGTACAGGCAGGAGAGAGGCCCCAACTTGCCCTGGGCGGGTAGGAGCTGGGATCTCCCAGGTACCCCCAGCATCTGATCCTCAGGCCAAGTGGGACTTGAGCCCCAGCTTGCCCACCATGTCCCACCCAGGCCCTGCCCCACTCTTGCCTGGGCTCCCCACCCCAAGGACGCTAAGCTCATCAGTCCCCTCCTGGCCCTGCCCCAACTCCCCAGAGACCCTTCCCAGGCAGGGGCTTTACCTCTCTCTGCCAGCAGTTCCCGGCACCCTGCTCCTGCCCTCTCCTGCTGCACAAGCTTGGCCAAGACCCCAGCTTACCGGGATAGTTCCTTCTCTCAGAGCTCAGCACAGGCTGTTCCTCCACATAGCCTCCTGGCCCCCTGGACCCCAGAGCTTCCTCCCTCAGAAGGGCTAAAAGAGGTGGGCTGCTGCCCAGGGTCTCACCCAGTGCTGCTCCCTCTGGCCCTGCATTGTCTCTTGAAAGTTTGGGGAAGTCCTGAATGGTGAGGTACTCAACAACAGGAGTGGGGCTTCCCTGCTGGTGCAGTGGTTGAGAATCTGCCTGCCAATGCAGGGGACATGGGTTCGAGCCCTGGTCTGGGAAGATCCCACATGCCGTGGAGCAACTAGGCCTGTGAACCACAACTACTGAGCCTGCGTGTCGAGCTTGTGCCGCGCAACAAGAGAGGCCGCGACAGTGAGAGGCCCGCGCACCGCGATGAAGAGTGGCCCCCACTTGCTGCAACTAGAGAAAGCCCTTACACAGAAACGAAGACCCAACACAGCCATAAATAAATAAGTAAGTAAGTAAGTAAATAAATAAATAAATAAATAAAATTAAGGAATTCCTTAAAAAAAAAAAAAGAACAGGAGGGTCTGGGATCTCTGCTTCCTTCTCTGGAGTTAGCCTGTCTTAGCATCCAGAGTGTGGGCTTCTTGAGGGTCGGGTTGGTTTTCTGGGTGTCCTCCCCTCAAAGAACCAGTTGAAGGAGGAGCCTCAGCTGTAGCACCCAGCACATCAGTGGAGTTGCTGGGTCATCGAGGGAAGGGGCTTCAGGGATGCAGCTGAGTTGGGCAGGGGAAGGGGTGACACCCTCCAGCACCTGAGGCTCACTCCTTCAGGGTCTGTAGGGCTTTGACCCCTCCCTGCCTCACCTGGGTTTCAAGGTACAAATACAGATTCCTGAGCCCCACAACAGGCCAGGACCAGAACCGTAGGGAGCCCAGAGATCTGCATTTGTAGCCTAATGACTCTGAAGCCTGTGGCGTGTGAACCCCTTTCTCCAGAAGCTGTAGTACCCAGTTACTAAGACCCCTCCCCTGAAAAATGTCCGACAGAAGTACTCCTTGTTCCACATGACCCACACAGCCAGGGAGTGGTCACCCATCATGGCAGTGTGCCCTGGCCATGGGCTCCATGACTGGGGTTAGGGTAGAGTAGGCTAGAGGACTCACCTGTGGTAGGGTCTGGAGGGTGTGGCCCAGGGCCTGGGGGTGCAGTAGAGGGGCCAAGGGAGACTGCTGAGAAGGCCGCAGGGTGGCCAGGGCCCTGGGAGGGGAGGGAGCCTCAGTGTGGACACCTCTGAGCTTTCCCTGAGGGGTGGCCCAGAGACACTAAGACAGGCATCACTGAACTTGTATGGACCAGCTGGCCTGCCTGGGGTGGGAAATGGCTCCCTGCAGGCCCAGGGTGGGCTATGATGCTGGGTACATGGGCCAGGGGCTTCCAAGTCCTGGACCCCACCCTCAGGCAGCAATCTGGTGTCCACTGGGGGAAGCCAACGCTACAGGTAGGTTTGCTGACCCCCCATGGCCATCTATCCTAGGCAGGTGTGGCTTGGCCCTGTCTGACTCTCCTGCTCCTCCCCTGTCTTGAGTCAGCACAGGGGCCTGGGGTGCAGAGGTGTTGCTGAGGCTGAGGTGCTATGGGGGAGGTCCCACCCTTCCTGGGACTCCCCAGTCCACACTGAGCGGGCTGTCAACAGTCTCTGAGAAGACACCACTGGTGGTTCCCTCATCCCTACAGGACAGAGTCTCTGCTCCTGTCCTACTGCACTCGCTCTCTGTGCACCCTGTCCTGGTCACCCCCAACTACCCCACCTGCCCTTATACATTTTATTGAGGTGAAATTTGCATAACATGCAAGTAACCTTTTTTTTTTTTTTTTTTTTTTTTTTTGCGATAAGCGGGCCTCTCACTGCTGCGGCCTCTCCCGCTGCGGAGCACAGACTCCGGACGCGCAGGCTCAGCGGCCATGGCTCACGGGCCCAGCTGCTCCGTGGCATGTGGGATCCTCCCAGTCCGGGGCATGAACCCATGTCCCCTGCATTGGCAGGAGGACTCCCAACCACTGCACCACCAGGGAAACCCCCTAAGTAGCCATTTTAAGTTCAGTGGTATTTGGTGCATTCACAATGTTGTGAAGCCACCATCTTTATCTAGTTCCAGAACATTTTGTTACCCCCAAATAAAATGCCACTAAACAGTTTCTCCCCATTCCTTTCCCCCTGGCCCCTAGCAACCACCAACTTGCTTTCTGTCTCTGTGAATTTGCCTGCTCTGGACATTTCATATAAATGGAATCAAATAAAATGTGGCCTTTTGTGTCTGGCTTCTTTAACTTAGCACAATATTCTCGAGATTCATCCATGTTGTGGCATGTGTCAGTACGTCATTCCTTTTTATGGCTGAATGATCCATTGGTGGATATTGGGCTGTTTTCATTTTTTGGCTATTGTGAATAGTGCTGCTGTGAACATGGGTGTACATGTATTTGCTCGAGTCCCTGTTTTCAGTCCTAGGGCCTCCGTTACCTAGGAGTGAAGTTGCTGGGTCATATGGTAATTGTCTATATTTAACTTTGTGAGAAACCATCCTTCTTTGTCCACAGTGGATGTACCACTTTACATTCTCACCAGCAGTGTACACAGATTCCAATTTCTACACATCCTTGCTGACAGTTGTTATTCCCCCCCACACACACCCTTTTTCTTGTATCTCAGCATGTGTAAAGTAGTATTTTGTTGTTTTGTTGTTTGTAGTTAATTTGCATGACCTTAATGACTGATAATAAGGAACACCTTATCCTGTGTTTGCTGACCATTTGTATATCGTCTTTAAAATGTCTATTAGTCCTTTGCCCATTTTAACTGGGTTGTTTGTCCTTTTATTGGTGAGTTGAAAGAATTCCTTATATATTCTGTATACTAAACTCTTTTCAGATATATGATTTGCAAAATTTTTCTCCTGTACATTGTCTTTCACTTTATTAATAATGTCCTCTGATACACAAAAGTTTTAAATTTTGATGAAGTCTATTTTTCTTTTATTGCTTGTAGTGTCATATTTAAGAATTCATTGCCAAATCCCAGATCATGATTTGTCCCTGTGTTTTCTTCTATGAGTTTTATAGTTTTACATCTAGGACCCATTTTGATTAATTGAGGTGGGGGGTCAATTTGAGGTAGGGGTCCAACTCTATCTTTTGTGTGTGGCTATCCAATTGTCCCAGCATCATTTGTTGATGAGATTCTTTTTTCCCCAAATGGTCTTTGTACTCCTGGTGAAATCCACTGGCCATAGATGCTTGATGTGTCCCTGTACTCCCAGCTCCATCCCATTGGTCCTATGTCTATCCCTGTGCAACAAGCTGCCTTGCATTTGAACCACCACTGTTCCCTCAGCTTCACCAGGACTCACATTCTTCCTGGATACCTGGGTCCTGAGCCTCTTCCCAGCTTTACCTCTGATTTACTGTCCCTGCCTGAAGGGGGGTTAGACATGCTTCACACTAAGTCTACTCCAGCTCTGGCCTGTGGGTATCTGTGCTGGCCCTTCTCCACCACTGTTACCTGTGTTCATCCTGGGTAGTGCCCCACTAATGAGGAGGGCAGTGGGTCCTTCTCACCCAATTCTCACCCTCCTCCCCTCCTTCCACCTCCATGCAGTTGGCCCTTTCCTGAGCGGGGCTGGGCCTGGGTCCCTGCTCCATGTTCAAGTCTCAGAGCAGAGGTCCAGCACCCCTCATCCATGAGCCATCCTGGTCGGGAGTGTTGCCCCATCAAAACCCTAGGGCTATGGGGAAGCCCCAGATCTGGGAATTCAGGACTTGTTGGTGAGCCTGTGTATGTACATGTAAAGGCCCAGCTCTGACACCCACACCCATGGGCTCAGCTCCCAGCTCAACCACGTCCATGGTCTGACCGTGGACTGGCTGCCCACCCTGTAGTAGACAGTGACCTAGTGCCGTGAGGGGCTGAGCCCATCTTTTCTACCCCTGCTTGGGCCTGAGACTTCAGAGCCCCTGGGAAGACTGCAGCCAGGGTCAGTCACTGCTGATTAAACTAGGCAGGAATTTCCTGGGTGGGGTTATGTTCCTGGAACAGTCCTGCCCTCAAGAGGCATGTGGGGACACATAACCACTGCTCAGGTATAGGGTTATAGATAACCATCTGAGATACCTGGCATTGCAGAGTGGAAGCCTGTAGGAACTGGACCCTGAGGGCGGACCACAAGCTGAACAGATAGAGGGGACAGGGAGGGTGTGGGGGGCAACTGAAACTCAAAGTCCAGAGAAGAAAAGAGGATGGCTTGTATGGGTTAAGGTGGGCACTGCTGGTGTGACCAGAGCACATGTGAACCTGAATTCTTATGAGTTCTTATGAGTGTCATCACATGTGTGCAAGTGTACCTGTGCATGTGCAAATGTGTGCCTATACATACAAGTGTGCATACATGCAAATGTTTGTGTGTGTGACTGCATGGGTGTGGGTGTAATGTATACATGTGATTGCATGTGTGCAAGCATGCCAGAGTGTGTGCAATGTGTTCATGTACGTGAATGCATGTGTGAAAATGCTCATGAGTGTACGTGTATATTGTGTGCACGTGACTGCATGTATGCCAGTGTGCTCGTGCATGCAAGTGTACTAGTGTGAGTGCATGCGTGTGTGAATACAAGTGTGTGTGTGTTGTGCAAGTGCACCTACAAGTGCATGTGTGTGCATATGCAAGTGTTCATTTGTATGTTTGCCCGTGTGAGTACAAATGTGTGTGTGTGTACAGTGCATATGTACAAGTATGTGTGTGCATGTGTGCATTCCAGAGTACCTGTTTGTGTGTCCAGTATGGACCAATGCCCTAGATGGTTGATAAAGGGCAGGGGCTCCAGCAACACCCTCCAGGTGGACATCCTGCAGCATCAGTGAGGCCTCCTAGGGTGTGGAGCAGAATTGCTATAGATTGGTGCAGACAGGCTCCTAGAACCCAGGTGGTGAGGACCAGGGTCAGATGGAGGCTGAGAGCTATGGTCCAAACAGTAAGAGGGACAAGCCCAGAGCACAGGTGAAATGGACAGATAGGTGGGTACCCAAGGGAAGTGGTGATCCTCAGTTGAGAGTCAAGAGGTCTCAGGACTTGGGAGCAAGAGAACCTTTCCTGCCAGATTCCAGGTAATCTGGAATCACAGAACCCCATGGCCGGGTTGGACATGGGCCTGAAGGGTCCCACTCAAGGATGGGTCCTGGCTGGCTCCCAGACTGTGGAGCAGGGTCAGTCCTACCTTCTGAGTCCCTGTTGGTCTCAGCTAAGGTTTGGACCACTCCTCCAGCACAGCCTGGCTGGCACTTGTCCCCAGGGTCCTGAGCCCCCTGACCAGGATCTCCCAGGGCCACCAGCCACCCAACCTGTGCTGCCTCAAGGCCTCCCCTACAGTTGCGAGAGCCCTGGTACCTGAAGGCAAAGGGTCCCAGGACCTAGAACAGTCTCTAGCTTTCTCCTCAGTGAGACACAGTGCAACCCCAGGAGGCCCCTGGGGTCAAGAAGCTCTAGGGGAACGTGCCCAAGGGCAGGTGGGGAATAAGGAGAAGTGGACACTGGGCATGAGGCCCAGGCTAGAACAGGAGCTCAGTGCCCCCTGCCCCACCTGCCCTTCTCCCAGCAGTCCCCACCAAGAGGCCACAGGGTTAGGAGTAAGACCAGGTCTGAGAAGAGGGGCAGCGTGTTTGGCCAGGGGCAAGCTTCATTTCCTGTTCTAGAGAATGAAGACTCATGGCAGCTTCCCTCGTGGGCCTCAGGGACAGTGGCTGAGGCCTCTGCTCCCTGGAGGGACATGCCAGTGTGAATCTCCCCTGTCACCAGTGCCAGGCTGGGGGCTAAGAACCAGGGGCACCAATGGCCCCTTCATGGTGCCCCCAAGAAAAGTGCACAGGACACAACACCTGTACCCACACATGGCACCCACACACAGCTCCACACATGTGCACAGCAAGGCCACAATCCCTGCTGTGCATGCATGGCATGTCCTGAGGACCAGCTTCCCTGGGGTCAGTCCTTCCCCGTCCCTTTAACCTTCATCTGTACAATGCCAAGGAGCCCCCGCAGTGGTGTGGGGAAGACATAGCAACCTCCAGGCAGGTGGGGCAGGAAGCTCTGCAGCAAGCAAGGACACTGGACCCTGGTCTTTCCAGATTGGGTCTCCTGGACAGGGGACGATGCCCCATGGCTTGGCCTGGCTGGGGGCAGACACAGGCCAGGCGGACAGAATGGAGAAAGAAGACAGGCTGGGGCAGGTGGAGATGTGGGGCCACAGCACAACATGTGCAGTGCTCAGAGTTATGACTCCACAGGCACAAGCAGAGTGGGCTTCTGGGGTCCTGGGGCAGCTTCTTTCCTTCCTTCTCACTGGGTAAGCCCTCGCAGGGTAAGGGGATCTCTCTCACATCAGAGGACAGGGTGGTGTTTGGTCCTGGAAGTGGGGCAAGCAGCCCAGCCTCCCTCAGGGCTGTAAAAAAAAAAAAAAAAAAAAGAACAGAAACCCCAATTAAATGGAGTCAGGAGACCAGAAGGGGGAGCACTCACACCCTGCAACTCCTCTTCTTTCCTGGCAAGGACTCAGCCAATGAAAGGTCGTAGACTCTTTGTTTACTGTAGCCCACCCAACTTCCTTTTCCCCTCTATAAAAGTGTTCTCCTACCCTAGCCACACAGGGACTTGCCAGTGGCTCACCATGGTTGCAGACCCCAAAATGCAATTCTCTGCTGGAGTAATAACTGGCAGTCTCCAGTTATTTCACATTTTTGCTGGAGAAATAACTGGCAGTCTGTTTTAGGTCAACAATTTGGTGGCCCATATGGGGGTCAGAGAAGGCTCCAGAGCTAGTAAACAAACAGGTGTGGAACCCCACTGTCACTCACTGCTTTTCTTGTTGACCCTGGGGTTTGAAGGTACATCTTTCTCCTGGATCTGAGCTCATGTTCTCTTTGCATTTTGCAGCTCTCCAGGTTTTACTTGGGATCAAGTTAAAGTTTCATCCTTTCTGGTTAAGGCCTTGTTCTGTATGTGAGTACTCATTTGGCATTCTGTGTTAGCCTTCAGCAAATTCCCTTTGGAACAGGGGCTGTTTCTCCTGGAAGTGGCTAGTCTTCAACCCATTCCTTTGGGAATGGGGTAGGGGGTGAGGGGGAGGCTGGTTTATTGGAGCTGTGCCAGTTCAGCCTTTGGCCCATTCCTTCGAAATGGGGGTTGTCCTATGGGAACTGGGCTGAGCCTTCGGCCTGGCTCCTCCAGGACCAAGCTGTTTCCTTAGAACTGGCTGGTATTAGGCCTGCAGGCTGTTTGAGTTGCAAGCCTCCAGAGCTATCTGAGCTCTTTAAACTGTTTGAACTGTAAACTGTTTGAGCTGTAAGCTGTTTAGGCCATTTGAAAATTACTCTTCCACTCTAGAGAAGAAACCCTGATAAACAGGATCCTAGTTACCTAAATATTTTGAGGTTACCCCCCAACACAGGGACTTTGGCTGATTTTATGTTTAAAAACCACAGTCCTTCCTCATGCACAATTCTAACTAAATGGACCAACCTAACCAAAGGCAATTTAGAACATTAATGACCATTATGGGAAAATTTGAAATCCCCAAACTTAATTTTCTTAAAACCAAATTAGACTACCATAGCTCTAAAATTTCCCAAACTGAATGGAATGCCTATTTTGATTGGTATTTTGAGGCTATACTCTCAATTCTCCTATCTTATTTCTGTCACCAAATTTCCCTTTTCTCTGAAACTCTCTCCACTCCCCTTTCCTCTGAATCTGTTAGAATCTGTTCCTTTAAAATTAAGTCTTCTAAGGATCCAGAGGCTAAGTCCTTAATTTCTTATATGCCCTACACTAAAGCTGAACTGTGAGTCATAGTCAAGGAATTTCCCCAAATAATCAAAGATCCTCAGATATTTTCTGAGGAATTTAATACAGTCATTCAAACTTATCAACCTGGTTTCTCTGACTTATGTCAGCTAGTTCATATGCTTGTCACTGAAGGCCAGGCCCAGCATTGGATGAAAACCGATAACTGGGAAAACCTTGAAAGGTCTCTACTATTACAACCGGGAGATCAGCCTGCTAACTTATTATATGATTAGGTTCAGGCAATCACTACGCAACTTCATTGGACAATTCCTCGGGCTTTTCCAAAGCTTGTTGATTGGGACAAAAGTCAGACTTGCACACAAAAATCTGAAGAACATGTTCATGACTATTATAATTCACTTCAGATTATTTTTAAAGAAAATTCTGGTCTTCCTTCAGATATTGATTCCACCAAGGTAGCTTTTAACGCTATGTTTATTAATGGACTGAATCAGGGCCTTATCTTTCTAGTAAAAAGGACCAGGATGGAATGGGAAACTGTGTCTACTCCACATTTAGTTAATCTGGCAAACAAACTTTCTAAATGAGTCACCTAAAAGGAAGACTGCTAAAATGCTTAATCTTCAACTCCAGCAAATGAGGGCCCCTAAGGGAAACCAAAACTCTTCTTGTTTCTGCTGTTATTGCAAAGCAATGATATTGGAAAAGAGATTGTTACAAATTTAAGTGCTTTAGGCACCTGCAGCCCTTTGACCAACTTTTCCAATGTCCGTCCAGTTCTCAATGACGAGGCTCGAAGGAACAACAGAGGCTCTTCCCAATATTCCCTCTTCATCAGCTTGGAGAAACACTTCTCCAGATTAGGGATGGGTCTCTTCCAGTACTAACTGACAAGAGAGACACACTCTGTCTACCAAAACGTTTAAATAGTGGGGATCTCTAACGAACCTCCACAGGTTCCTGTTTCTGAACCTATTCCCTTTTTCTTAGGCCCTCTGAGAGATCCACGCCCTTTTCTCTTTAGTTCCTCTGCCCCTATCCATTTATTAGGCCAAGATTTCTTAAAGAAGTATTAAGCTGGAATTTTCTCCAAAAAAGAGTAAATAATTCTAGAATTTGACAGTAGTCATCAAAGTAACCAATCAGGTGAATTAAATGACCTTTTGACACCTTTTAGTTGCTCTGTCTCTGGTAGCAGAGCTGATTCTGGAAACACTGATAATTTGTCCATATTGAATTAGCTACCATCCTCCTTGGGGCAAAATCTCCAACTGATTTTGGCAAAATTCACATGTACCTCTCATCAAGGTTCAAATATATCCTTCAAAGCCTCCTCCCAGAATGGATATATATAGTAATATAAGTAAAGAAGCCCTTTAAGGCACAAAGCCCATAATAGAAGATTACAAAGTTCAAGATCTTATTATCCCTTGTACTAGCCCCTGTAGCATTCCCATTTTATCAGTGATAAAACCTAAGGGCCAAGGGTGGAGGTTTGTCCAGGACCCCCAAGCAATAAACAACATTGTTATCCCTCGACACCCTGATGTTCCTAACCCTTGTACTAACATCCATTCCCATTGATTTGTGCGGTGCATTCTTCAGACTCCAGTTGATAGAGCTAGCCGATACCTTTTGCCCTCACTTGGGAAGAAAAACAATTCACCTGGACAGTATTGCCTCAGGGTTTTGCTGGGAGTTTCACAAATCCTGAAGGCTGATATGGATGACATTAGGTTCCCTAGAGGGTCTACTCTGTTGCAGTATGTGGATTATTTGCTTCTTTGCTCCTCTTCTCAAGCCTCCTCACAGGAAGGCACCCTCCACTTGCTAAAACTTTTAGCCTTAAAGGGATATAAGGTCACTAAAGAAAAACTGCAGTTTGACCAAACCCAGGTTTGATATTTAGGGCATCTGATATCAGAACAAGGGTTATATCTAGATCCAGATATGCTTCATTGTGACCTAAGTTTCCCAAAACCCAAGAATAAGTGCCAACTGCAAGGTTTTCTTAGGTTAGTCAGTTATTGGTGAAATTGGATTCTAAATTTATCTCTTATGGCCAAATCTCTGTATTTTTTTTAATAAAGAATAACAACCCAACCCAATTTTATGGGAAGAACTGAATAATATAACTTCTAAGGCCTTAAAGGAGAGTGTGATGAACCCACCTGCCCTTGGACATCATAATTATCAGATTCCATTTTTCTTTTTTGTATGTGAGAAGAAAGGGAATGCCCTTGGGGTACTCACCCAAAAACAAGGGAACCACCATCAACCCACAGAGTATTATAACCAGAAGCTGGGCCATGTGGCATGTGGATAACCTACTTTGCCTTAGGGCCATTACTGCCACTGTCTTTTTGGTGAAGGTCACCGAGAAAATCACTGTGGGATCTTCTTTAACTATTTTTGTACCTCGTACAGTAGAAGCTTTCCTGAATTTTCATCCCACCCAATATTTCTCAGCCAGCTGCCTCACCTCCTGTGAAGTCCTTTTGTTAACTGTTCCTCATGCAATGCTTTTGCATTGTGGTAACTTTAACCCTGTTACTCTTCTTCAACTGCTTAATGCTGATGGACCACCTCCTGACTCCTTGTGATGAAGCTCCTCTGCATAATGCTGAGTCTCATGGTTCACTGATGGTTCTTATTTAAAAGGTAACAATGGTCACCACAGAGCATTGAGTAGAGTTCCCTGTGCTATACAGTAGGTTCTCATTAGTTATCTATTTTATACATAGTAGTGTATATATGCCAATCCCAATCTCCCAATTCACGCCCCCCCTTCTCCCCTTGGTATACATATGTTTGTTTTCTACATCTGTGTCTCTATTTCTGCTTTGCAAATAAGTTCACCTGTACCATTTTTCTAGATTCCACATATAAGCAATATTATACGATATTTGCTTTCCTCTTTCTGATTTACTTCACTCTCTATGACAGTCTCTAGGTCCATCCGCATCTCTGCAAATGGCACAATTTCTTTCCTTTTTATGGCTGAGTAATATACCATTGTATATATGTACCACATCTTCTTTATCCATTCCTCTGGACATTTAGGTTGCTTCCATGTCCTGGCTATTGTAAATAGTGCTGCAATGAACATTGGGGTACATGTATCTTTTTGAATTATGGTTTTCTCCTGGTATATGTCCTGGAGTGAGATTGAAGGAAATTCAGAAAAGAGGGGATATATGTTTATGTATAGCTGATTCACTTTGCTGTACAGCAGAAACTAACACAACATTGTAAAACAACTATACACCAATAAAAATTAATTAAAAAATAAATTTTAAAAAATGAGGTTCAATATCACCTTAGAAGTAATATCACCATATTATAATCCAGATAGTCATCATATTTATGTATTTTTCTTTGACCTTTCTAGGGATAATCACATAATTCAGGATTAAAATGTAGCAGCTTTTTATAAGAAAATAAATAAAAGGTAACAATGGTAAATATTGTGCTGGGAATGCTGTTGCAACCCCTTTTGATGTTGCTGAGGCAGCATCTTTACCTGTGGCTACCTCAGCCCGACACATTCTTACATAGGCTTACCCTTTAGCCAAGGACAAAACCGACAATATTTATGTTGATAGTAAATATGCTTTCAGATAGCCCACAATTTTAGGATGTGGTGTAAGCAATGTGTCTTCCTTACTTCCAGCAGAAATAAAGTTTAAGATGACCCCTATGCTCAGGAATTACTGGATACGATATTTTACCTGATGCTTTAGCTACTATTAAGATTCTGGGGCATCCTATACTTGACTTTCTGGAAGCTAAGGGAAATCACCTTGCTGACCTTTCTGCAAGGAATTCTGCCCTTAAAGGAACCAACAGCAGCCAAACCTCTGTCGTGGTCCAAAGGAATATTTCCCCCAAAGGATAACTTAGAAAAACTGGCTAGAGAAGCCCAACAACTGGCCTCAGAAAAGGAAAAATAAGATCGGAAATCCAAGAATTGTTGGTTCCATAAAAAGAGAAAGCTCTGGTTCAGACCAAATAATTTGGTTCAGACCAAATAACAGCCCAGTCCTACTGGAGACTCTAAAATTCCCACTCTTCACCACTGTACATGCCTTAATCCAGTGGTCTACTGAAAAAAGATAGCCTTCATGAATCAATATTGATGGGGAAACATTAACAAGGCTACAAAAGTTCCTACCTCACTTGCCCTGCTGGTCCAAATCACAACCCAAGGAGGCCTACTTGTACTGCACCTGGACATTTTAAACTGCCTAATGGACCATTTGAGTTCTGGCAAAATGGATTTCATACAACTTTCTCTGTCTAGTGGATATAAATATGTTTTAGTCATGGTATGTATGTTTTCACACTGGACTGAAGCTTTCCCTTGCAGACAGGCTACTCCCTCTTTTGCGGCTAAAGCCCTTTTGGAAAAAATTATCCCTATCTGCAGAATTCCTCTTGAATTCATAGTGATCAAGGAACCCATTTTATTGGTCAGGTACTTCAACACGTCTCTACAGGTTGGCTGGTTTTACGACTCTTTTACTGCACTTACCACCCTCAATACTCTGGTTAGTCGAAAGCACTAATGGCACTATTAACACTCAATTGGCAAAATTCATAGAGACTCTCCAAATATCTTGACCAAAAGCATTTCAGAACTCATGAACTCTCACCCACTGAGATAGTCAGAGGATGCCCAATGTACTTACCTCCTGTCTCTTTTTACCCACTACTGATAAAAGGAGAGATACTCCAATATTGCAGAGATCTCATTGCTTCTATTTAAAATTACCATGTTTTGGTAAAAACAATCTTTTCACGGTGCACTCTCAAGAAATGAAGACCTTAAGCATCATACCTTGAAACCTGGATACTTTGTCTATTGGAAAAGATACCTCCAGAAAGACTCTCTTCAACCTCACTAAAAAGTGTCCATCAAATACTTCTAACCAACTGTTGTGCCACCAATCTTCAGGGAATAATCCTTTGGATTCACATGACACACCTAAAGAAAGCACCAAACTCTGCACATCATCTGGTGACCTGAAAGCAAAGATTTCCTGGAACTGAAGCAGATGACATCTGATGAGACAACTCCCCTAAGATATCCAGACCAAGCCTTGATATGATCTTGATAACATATGGACTTTAGATGAAAAGTGCCTGAGGGTTCTCCCTCCTACCCCTCCTTGTTACACAAATGTAACCTCAATAGGTTTCCAAACTGTGTACTTACCCTCTGACATAGGACACTACACCCAGGAAAGGTCCTTCTTGGCTCTGAGAGAAAAAAAGCTGCTGAAACCGGAAAACCTGACTCTTGATCTGCAATGCTTTCAGAGATCAAAAAGGGAGAAATGTAAAAAACTAATGAACAGAAACCTCAATTAAATAGAGTTGGGACACTAGAAAGGGGAGCTCTCACTCCCTGTGTCAATAACACAGCCCAACGGGAAGAAGAAAGACTCCTCTTTTTTTCTGGCAAGGACTCAGCCAATGAAAAGCCATAGACTCCTTGTTTACTGTAGCCCTCCCAACTTTCTTTTCCCCTCTATAAAAGAGTTCTCCTTTCCTTGCTGTGCAAGAGCTTGAACATGGCTCGCCATGGTGGCTGACCCTGAATTTCAGTTCTCTGCTGATCCCGAATAAACCCATATCCGCTGGAGAAATAGCTGGCAGTCTATTTGTTTTAGGTCAACAGGACTCAAGCCAAAAGCCAGTGGCCCCAGAAACTAGGCCACGAGAAGGGGGCTCTCCAAATAGGTCTCTTGTTGGAATGGGCCACATCCAGGGCTCCTCTTCCTGGGAGTCCCTGCCTGCCCTCTGTAGTGGGTTGAGAATAAAGGTCCAGGAGGGCAGGGTTGAGGAGACAGGAGCATGCTGCTCCGCCTGCTCTCAAGGCTGGAATGTGGAATGAGAGAGGGATCAGGTTTCCTCATTTGCTTGACAAGTTCACTTAACCAGTGGGATCTGAGCCCTGTTCTAATGGGAACCAGCTGTGGGAGGGGGAAGCTGTGTCTGGAAGGAGCACAGGCCACGTACTCCCTGCTCAAGTCATCTCCCAGGGAAGACTTGGTATAACCCTTCTTTTGCAGCTGGGGAAACTGAGGCCCAGGGAGGTGGGTCACAATAGACCCATGTCCAGGGCTTCTCCACACAGACTGCAGCTGGCGATCCTTGAGCCAGTCCTCCAGATGGCTTCTCCTTGAGGTCACTGCCCAGGGGGACTGTCCTCAGGCCCAGGCAAAGCTCCGCAACAGGGTTGGCCCGGCTCCTGGTCTGTGTGCCTCCCACCCAGCCCTCCTTGACCAGAACCTGCCTGTCTGGTTTCCATGCCCCACAAGGTGAGACTTGCATGTTCTGGCTTGCTCTTGTTTGCTTTGCTTCCCTTTAGTACCCTCACAGCTTCCCCTCAGGTTAGGGCACTCAGGAGTGAGGAGCGTTTCGTCCCACACCAGGTCTTGGGGGCACACAGGCTTTGTACATTGGGAATAATTCACAGGTCCGTCAGCTTAGGGTTGTTTCTGGGAAGGGTAATAGCCATGGTGTGGGGAGTGTAACCCCAGCAGCCTGCCACTGGCAGTAGGAGAATCCAGGCTTATCCCAGCTGCCTGATCTTACCCCACCACATGATCTTCAGCCCTCGACATCCTCAAATTCAGCTCTTACTACCTCTTACTAACTATGTATCAGTTGGTTTTTGCTGCATAACAGACCATTCCTAAACTTGATGGCTTAGGACAACAGATATGTCTCATTTCTCATGATTCTATGGGCTTCCCAGGTGGCTGGCTGGAGCTGAGTGTTATGATGTCTTCATACAAGTGTCTGGAGGGCCACAGGGGTCAGAGGCTGGATGGCAGTGGAGTTACAGCTCATTGGGGCTTCCAGTTTGGCTGAGCCCTCCTGGAAAGGGCTAGGGACAGGGGTGGGGAACTGCAGTGGGGTGAGAGGTAGAATGAGGATGCCCATGGCCTGGTTTAGGCCTGGCAGAGGCTCCCAGGCAGGAGGCAGGTGGGAGCTACTTGGCCCAGCCCCTGGGTCTAGGCTCTGAGCAGAGGGACATGGATCAGACCTATGTCAGGCCTGAGGATAAATGATGACCACACCTGGGGCTGATGCCTGGACCCAGGGCCCCATGCCACTCGCAGTCACTCAGGACCTATTGCAGGGCCAGGTCTCTCCTTCCTGGCCTCCTAGGTATGTCCTGGGTCTGTCTGGCATGGAGTTCATGGGGGCGAAGAGTGGGTAGAGAACACTGAGGGCATGAACCAAGGTGTGGGTGGGCTGGTCCCCGGGCAGGAGCCCAGTATTGTTCCTGATATTTTCCTGCTCTGCTGGCCTCAGATAGTGACTCCAGGGGATCAGAGGCAGCCTGGTCTGAGCCCATCTTGCAGCTCATCCACCCCACTGACCCTGACTAAGGCCCATGAGGCCCGACATGTGGGGCGGGGAATCCTCAGAATTGATCCTGGGAGAGGTTGCCCAGCAGAAAGCCCCCACAAGGGCAGGTTCCCAGGGATAGCCTGAGTCCTCCCACCCAGGGGCATCATCCATGCCAGCTGGAGGCCAGCGTGGCTCTGCAGAAACAGGCCCATGAAGTGGAAAGTGCAGTCAGGAGGGTCTGTGGGGCCACAGTGGACTCCTGGGTCAACATGAACAGAGGAAGAGCCATATCTCAGGGGTGGGAAGTACTAGTAGCGGACAGCCTGGGGTGGAAGGAGCAGGTCTATGGAGGACACGTGGGTGGGGCAGGAGGGAACATGGAGGATGGAAGGAGTAGGCCTGTGGGGGACAGTCGGAGGTACAGAGGGGGACATGAGGGTAGAAGGAGCAGGTCTGTGGGAGGACAGCCCCAGGAGCACAGAAGGAGACATGAGGGATGCAGGAGGGGACTTGGGATGGTGGGGAGGAATAGGCCTGTGGGGAACAGTTAGTGGGAAGGGAAAGAGAAGACATGAAGGATGGAAAAGCAGGCCTGTGGGAAGGACAGTGAGGAGCTGCAGTAGGGGACATGGGGGATGGCAGGAGCAGCCTTTACATGGGGACCCACACTCACAAACAACAGTGAATTCCCATGGTTTCCATGAGCTGTGTCAGGGCTCAGCAAACGTTTTCTCTGAAGGGCCAGAGGCCTGGGCCCTACAGTCACATCCCTTACCTCTGTGATTGTCTCAGAAAAGCAGCCAGGATGACCCACAAATGATTGAGCATGACTAGGTTTCAATAAGACCTTATTCATGCACACTGAAATTTGAATTTCATATAATTTTCACGTCTTGATATATTTTACTTTTTTTTTTCATTCATTTGAAAACATAAAATCACTCTTAGATGGCAGGCAATCCCAAAGCAGGTGTAAACCAGAGTGTTAACTTGAGCTAGAGTGGCAAAGATTTTAAGAATAATAACGTGAAAATACAATAATATGCAATACTCAGCTGGCTGTGGAGATGGGCAACTGTGTGCACTGCTGGTAAATTCTGTCAAGCAGCCCAGATTCTCCTAGGAAACTCCTTGGCAGTGCATTGGTGGGAGTTTAAGCTAGTACAGTCTTTTCAGGGGAATTTGACAGTGCCCACCAACTTTTAAATATGCTGACCTTCCAACCAGCGATTGCATTTAAAAGAAAATCCATCCCACAGGAATACATGTTGAGAGTGCAAGAATGTGGCATTATCTGTAAGACTGGAAAACTGTGATTTTTACTAGGGGGTTATTGAGATAGTTAACATCTGTGAAAGGATGTGCCGGTTACATGGAACATACTTCTGTATGTTAAGTGGGTCCACATCCATTTCCACCTGTGGCTACGCATTATCCCCTAGTGATGGGTGTGAGGGTTGGGGCCTCTCCCTGGTCTCAGAGGAGCTGGGACAGTCTTCGTTGAGAGGCAGTGGAGCTGGAGCAGCAGAGGGGAGGGGGCCTCACCCGTGGCCGCCCTAGCTGGGGCGGGAGGCGGATTAGAGAACATTCCGCGGATGCCGCTGCCGGGCCTTCCTCGCCTGCCTGGCGGCAGCCTTTTGAGGCCTCTGGCTGACCCGTCTCCTGGCTCCTCCTCGGAAGGCAGCCCGAAGTTCCTGTCAACGTGCACCTGGCCAGGCCCCTCCTCACGATGCGATGCTCATCTCTGAACGCCTTAGGGGAGGAACGCTGCCAGGTGAGGGAACCCTGCCAGGTGAGGGGTCGGAGGAGGGAGGGGGAGGAACCTCTTCGGGTCACAGGAGGCTGGATAGCATATATCTGTGCGGCCCCTGGGGACAGTGGTCACTGACAGCTCCCTGAACAGCTGTTGGGTGTCCTGGGTGAGGGCACAGGCCAGCACAGCGCGCAGAACTCAACCTTAAGGCCCTAGCAAGAGCAACAGCCTCTCGGGTCCCTCTGCCAGCCCCCAGAGTAGGAGATGCCCTTGCAATCACACTGTGGTCGTGGTTTATTTTTCATCACTGCAGCTCAGGTCCCGACCCCCAGGGCTCATGGAAGCTCCGAACACTGGCGGTGAAAGTACCAGGAAGAGGTCAGCGTGGCCAGTCACCAGCCCTCACTATCCCACCATCAGACGCTTTTCTGACTGTAGGAATCTGCCTCCCGTTTTCCCAAGTTCAAAGGCAGAAGGCTGATCTGGTTGTGTCTGTCCCTGCTGCTTCTGGCTCCCAGGTCTTGTCGCATTAACCGGGCAGGCAGGGGCTCTGCTCTGTGCTGTCCATTGCTCTGCTCTGATTGAAGGCCCCTGACCCACGGAAGTGCTGCAGGAGCCCTCTGACTGGGGCCCCAGCAGCAGACTTGATTTAGGTGCTGGGCTGGTTGGAGCAGCTCTGGCTCAGCTGGTCGCCAGTACATCGTGCTCTGTACTGACTCAGCTCCTGGCTGACCCACATTTAGGGCCTCTGAGCTCTCAGAGCTTCTCAGCAGATTCTCCCATAACCTCTGTGCTAACCTAAAGTTCAGAGTGCAGGCCTCCACAGTCCTGCTCACACATGGTCCCCTCACCAATAAAAGGATATTTATGAGATGTCCCCACATGGCAGGTACAAGGAGGACCTACCAGTCTGTGAGCTTGGGTGGCCTGCACTTCTCCCACCTCTTACCTTAGCTCTGAGTTTGAGCCTAATAAAAGCCCTTGCTGCCTCCCAGGCAAGTTCAGAGCTCCCTGCCACCCCCAGACCTGTGCTAGGACTCCCTGCCTCTCCCAAGCTATCCTAGAACTCTCGGCCTCAATCAGGCCAAAAGGTGGAAACAACCTAAGTGCCCATCAATGGATGAATGGATAAACAAAATGTGATATATCCATACAATGGAATATTTTTCAGCCTTAAATAGAGATAAAATTCTGATACATGCTACAGCGTGGAAAGTCCTTGAAAACCTTATGCTAAATGAAATAAGCCAGACAAAAAGGACAAATATTGTATTATCCCACTTACATGAAGTTTCTAGAAGAGGCAAACTCATAGACATGAAAGGAGAAGAGAGGTTACCAGGGATTGGAAGGAGGAGGGTAACAGGAAATAATTTAATGTGTACACAGTTTCTATTTGGTGTGATGGAAAAGTTTTGGAAATAAATGGTCGTGATAGTTGAGCAGCATTGTGAATGTGCAACTTAATGCCACTGAATTGTACACTCATAAATTGTTAAAATGATAAATATTACGTTATGTATATTTTATTATAATAAGAAGACATATGATAAGAAAATTCACTAAAACGTTATTTGTAGTAGCGAAATATTAAACTAAATATCAATCAATAAACTATGAAAAAACATGCAGTGGGACATTGAACATTAAAGAGGAAGGAAAGCTAAAAACACTTGCCATCTCTGATGACATTTATGGCTCAACATTCTTTATACCCCAACATGTCATGATTTCTGTTATTATTGGCACTTCAGTCCTAATAATAATTTTTTCCAATTTTATGGATTAATTTAGTTCTTGAAATTAAGCACAAGTTTTTACACACACTTCAGGTTAATCTTTTCCCCCTATATGTTTATGAACCAAAAACAAAGTCAAAACTCATTTTAGGTATTGTTTGCACACATGTAGGTAACATGCAGGTTTGGGTAATGGCATGACGGATTATTTTTTACTCTGAAGTCCAACCAAATCCTATTATAATCTCATGAATAGTATGAGCTTTAACTTACGCCACTTTATGAGCTTTAAATATTTTGGAAATTTTAAAATTACCCTTTTTACTTACTTTTTTACTTTCTTGCTTTCTGATAATATAGGCATTTTAAAAGTGCTTCTTTGGGAAAGATATTTGTTTCTTTTCTTAACTTTTTATTGTGAAATGATTATAGATTTATATAGGAAGTTGCAGTTATAGTACAAAGTGACCCAGGTAACTTTCATCCAAGACTGACATCTTTTACAAGTGTATCATAATGTCAAAACCAGAAAATTGACATTGATATAATACAGGGAACTAGACTACAGACCTTAGCCAATTTTCACCTTTTTAAAAACCTACGTTCATGTGTGTGTGCATGCATGTGTCCATGTGTCTAGTTCCTTGCAATTGGGTCTCATTAATAACCACCATCAAGGTACAGAACTGCTCCGTCACCACAGAGGAGCTCTAATACTGCCCCTTTAGACTTACACCGCCCCGAAAATCCACTTCTCCATAAAGCAACATCAAAAGTTGTCAAAACCAACTTTCTCAGTACTCTGGAAACTAATCAAAAGTTTGCCACAACCCAAGGAGCATTTAATAAAGAAAAATATATAAAAAGGGTTATATACCATGACGAGGTGTGATTTATATCACATTTAAGAAAACATTGGCTAACCCAAAGTCATGAAGATTTACTCTTATGTTCTAATCTAAAAGTTTTAGCTCTTACGTTTAGGTTTTTATGATCATTTTGAGCTAATTTTTATGTGTAATATCCTTATGCCAACACCACACTGTCTTTGTGTAATTTTGCAGCTTTCAAATCAGGAAGTATGAGTCTTCCAACTTTGGGTTTGTTTTTTTTTTTCAAAATTGTTTTGGCAATTCTGAATCCTTGAATTTTCGGATAAAATTTAGGATCAGTTTGTTGAATTATGAAAAAAATAGGCAGCTGGAATTTTGATAGGAATTTTATTGACTCTGTAGATCAATCTGGGGAACATTGCCATCTTAACAATATTAAGTCTTCTGATCCATGAACATTGAATGTCTTTCTGTTTATTTAGATATTCTTTAAACTCTTTCTAGAAGGCTTTATGGTTTTCAGTGTACATAGCTTCCACTTCTTCTATTTAAGTATTTTATTCTTTTTGATGCTATTGTAAATGGAATTGTTTTATTAATTTCATTTCAATTGTTCAGTACTTCTTATTTTCCAATCTAGATACTTTTTATTTCTTTTCTTGTCAAATTTCCTTGGCTCCAGCAAAATGCTGAATAGAAGTGGTGAGAACAGACATCTTTGTCTTGTTCCTCATCTTATGGAGAAAGCATCCAGTCATTCACCATTAAGTATGATGTTAGCTGTGGAGGTTTTGCAGACACTCTTGATCACAGTAAGGAAGTCCTTTATATTCCCAGTTTGTTGAGTGTTTTATTGTGAAAGGGTGTTGAATTTTTCAAATGCTTTTTCTGCATCTATTGAGATTATCAATAGATAATGTAGATATGTAGACTTTGTTCTTAATCTATTTATGTGGTTTATTACATTAATTGATTTTGGGGTGTTAATCCAACCTTGCATTTCTGGCATAAATCCCACTTAGTCATGGTGTATAATTCCTTTCATTTGTTGCTAGATTCAGTTTGATAGTATTTTACTGAGAATATTTATGTCTACATTATATGAGATAATAGTCTGTAGTTTTCTTGTGATGGTGTTGTTTGTCTTTGGATCAGGGAAACACTGGCCTCAGAGAATGAGTTGAGAAGTGTTCCCTCCGCTTCTACTTTTGGAGAAGTTTGTGAATGAATGATATTAATTCTTTAAATTATTGGTAGAATTCACCATTGAAGTCATCTAGTCCAAGGCTTTTCTTTGTGGAAAATCTTAAAAATTACTAATCTAATCTTTGTAATAGCTCTATTCAGATACTCTCTTTCTACTTGAGTCTAGGTTGTTTGTGCCTTTTTAGGAACTTCTCCATTTCATCTAAATTATCTCATTTGTTGGCATACAGTTGTTCATAGTATTCCCTCATAAAACTTTTTGTTTGTTTGTTTTTGGTAAATCATTCCTGATCATAGTAATTTGAGTCCTTTTTTTTTCGTTGTCAGTCTAATTAAGATGTTGATCAATTTTGTTGCTCTTTACAAAGAAAAATTTTGGGTTTTGTTGATTTTCTCTATTTTGTATTCTATTTTTTTATTTCATTGATTCACTCTAATCTTTATCAACTCCTTCCTTTTCTTTGCATTGGGTTTAGTTTCTGCTCCTTCTTATTACTTAAGGTCGTTATTGATTTGAGAACTTTCTTTTTTTCATGTAGGCATTTGAAGCTATAAAGTTACTCTTAAGACTTGCTTTTGGTACATCTGATGTTTTGATGTGTTATGGTGCTGTGCTTTATTTTCATTTATCTAATAGTATTTTCTAACTTACCTTGTCATATTTTCTTTGACCCATTGGTTATTTAGAGGTGTGTTATTTACTTCCCATATATTCATGAATTTCTCATTTCTTATTCTATTAGTCATTTCAGACAATTCCATTTTGGCTAAAGGACATAAGTGGTATGATTTTAATCCTTTAAATTTATTGAGGTTATTTTTTTTTGACCTCGCATGCAGTCTATTCTAGAGAACATCCCATGTGTTCCAGAGAAGAATTCATATCTTGCTGCTGTTGGGTTAAGCATTCCATAGATCTGAGGTATAGTTGGTTTATCGTATTGTTCCAGTATTGTTCATCATTGTTTATCTTCAACTTTTGTTTTATCTATTATTGAAATGTGTTGTTAAAGTATTCATTTTGCCATTGTTTAATTGTCTATTTCTCCCTTCAATTCTGTCAATTCTTGCTGCATGAATTTTGGACTCTGTTTTAGATGCATATATGTTTATAATTATGGTATCTTCATGATGAATTGACCCTTTTATAATTTTTTAAATCTTTATTGGAGTATAATTGATTTACAATATTGTGTTAGTTTCTGCTGTACAACAAAGTGGATCAGCTATATGTACACATATATCCTCATATGCCTTTGCTCTTGCGTCTCCCTCCCACCCTCCCTATCCCACCCCTCTAGGTCGTCACAAAGCATCGAGCTGATCTCTAGCAGCTTCCCACTAGCCATCCATTTTACATTTGGTAGTGTGTTTATGTCAGTGCTACTCTCTCACTTAGTCCCAGCTTCCCCTTCCCCCACTGTGTCCTCAAGTCCGTTCTCTATACCTGCGACTTTATTCCTGCTCTGCCATTAGGTTCATCAGTACCATTTTTTTAGATTCCATATATGTGCATTAGCACCCGGTATTTGTTTTCCTCTTTCTGACTTACTTCACTCTGTATGACAGACTCTAGGTCCATCCACCTCATTACAAATAACTCAATTTCGTTCCTTTTTATGGCTGAGTAATATTCCATTGTATATATGTGCCATATCTTCTTTATCCATTCATCTGTTGATGGACACTTAGGTTGCTTCCATGTCCTGGCTATTTTGTAAGTAGAGCTGCAATGAACATTGTGGTACATGTATCTTTTTTTTTAACATCTTTATTGGAGTATAATTGCTTTACAATGGTGTGTTAGTTTGTGCTTTATAACAAAGGGACTCAGCTATACATATACATATATCCCCATATCTCCTCCCTCTTGCCTCTCCCTCCCACCCTCCCTATCCCACCCCTTAAGGTGGTCACAAAGCAGCGAGCTGATCTCCCTGTTCTATGTGGCTGCTTCCCACTAGCTATCTATTTTACATTTGGTAGTGTATATATGTCCATGCCACTCCCTGATTTCGTCCTAGCTTACCCTTCCCCCTCCCTGTGTCATCAAGTCCATTCTCTACATCTGCATCTTTATTTCTGTCCTGCCCCTAGGCTCTTCAGACAATTTTCTTTTTTTTTTAGGTTCCAAATATATGTGTTAGCATATGGTATTTGTTTTTCTCTTTCTGACTTACTTCACTCTGTATGACAGACTCTAGGTCCATCCACCTAACTACAAATAACTCAATTTCGTTTCTTTATATGGCTGAGTAATATTCCATTGTATATATGTGCCACATCTTCTTTATCCATTCATCTGTTGATGGACACTTAGGTTGCTTCTATGTCCTGGCTATTGTAAGTAGAACTGCAATGAACATTGTGGTACATGACTCTTTTTGAGTTATGGTTTTCTAAGGGTATATGTCCAGTAGTGGGATTGCTGGGTCATCTGGTAGTTCTATTTTTAGTTTTTTAAGGAACCTCCATACTGTTCTCCATAGTGGCTGTATCAATTTACATTCCCACCAACAGTGCAAGAGGGTTCCCTTTTCTCCACACCCTCTCCAGCATTTATTGTTTGTAGATTTTTTGATGATGGCCATTCTGATAGGTGTGAGATGATATCTCATTGTAGTTTTGATTTTCATTTCTCTAATGTTTAATGATGTTGAGCATTCTTTCATGTGTTTGTTGGCAATCTGTATATCTTCTTTGGAGAAATGTCTCTTTAGGTCTTCTGCCCATTTTTGGATTGGTTTTTTTCTTTTTTTGATATTGAGGTGCTTGTAAATTTTGGAGATTAAACCTTTGTCAGTTGCTTCATTTGCAAATATTTTATCCCATTCTGAGGGCTGTTTTTTTGTCTTATTTATAGTTTCCTTTGCTGTGCAAAAGCTTTTAAGTTTCATAAGCTCCCATTTGTTTATTTTTTATTTTATTTCCATTATTCTAGGAGGTGGTTCAAAAAGGATCTTGTTGTGATTTATGTCATAGAGTGTTCTGCCTATATTTTCCTGTAAGAGTTTTATAGTGTCTGGCCTTACATTTAGGTCTTTGATCCATTTTGAGTTTATTTTTGTGTATGGTGTTAGGAAGTATTCTAATTTCATTCTTTTACATGTAGCTGTACAGTTTCCCCAGCATCACTTATTGAAGAGTCTATCTTTTCTTCATTGTATATTCTTGTCTCCTTTGTCAAAAATAAGGTGACCATATGTGTATGGGTTTATCTCTGGGCTTTCTATCCTGTTCCATTGATCTATATTTCTTTTTTTGTGCCAGTACCATACTGTCTTGATTACTGTAGCTTTGTAGTATAGTCTGAAGTCAGGGAGCCTGATTCCTCCAGCTCCCTTTTTCTTTCTCAAGATTGCTTTGGCTATTCGAGGTCTTTTGTGTTTCCATACAAAGTTTAAAATTGTTTGTTCTAGTTCTGTGAATGCCATTGGTAATTTGATAGGGATTGCATTGAATCTGTAGATTGCTTTGGGTAGTATAGTCATTTTCACAGTGTTGATTCTTCCAATCCAAGAACATGGTATATCTTT